>NC_052314.1:55284157-55592157 GCF_016432855.1 Salvelinus namaycush
AGCTCCATCGTTTCGTTGAGGGAGAGGTTCTTTTCCTGGCATCACTCTGCCAGGGCTCTCACCTTCTCCCTGTAGGCTGTCTCGTCATTGTTGGTTATCAGGCCTACCACTGTTGTGTCGTCAGCAAACTTGATGATTGAGTTGGAGGCGTGTGGCCACGCAGTCATGGGTGAACAGGGAGTTGTTCTCCATCATGTGTGTGTGTGTGTGTGTGTGTGTTAAATTCCATATGTTTTTATCAGAGGATAGCGGTTTTCGCCTGCTGAGATTGTTTTCTCATTTGCTCATATATATCTAACTCTTGACAGTTATGAGGCTTCGTGTTGGCAGATCGATTTGTGGATTTGCATACAGGGGCTCGTTTGTCATGAGAAAGACATCTGTGTAGTGGAATTCTCATTGGAGGATTGTCCTTACATGTTGGTCAGTGCTATAACCCTGAATACAAAAAGGTTTTATAAAGGCAGCCTACATTAATTTGTTCTTCCGTGGACTGAGGTGGTATATGAATGGTGAAAAGAGACTGAGACCTGTGTCTGTGAATAATGCAGTCACTACATGGCTATGCCACCATTAGAAACTGTTATGTGCAGGGACACCACGAGATACTATTGTCAAAAGATGTGTTATTTCGAAAAGTAACTACATTCAGTGCATAATAGATTGTCACACTTCGTAAAGGGTAGCAGAGCTGACTAAATAGAACCCATATAACTCTAAACTAGAGCAGGCCCCTGAGTGGCAGCACAAGAAAATCCCTGTGTTGGAACACCTCTGGGGCTGTGTCCTAAATGGCACCCTATTCCCTTTATTGTGCACTACTTTCGACCAGGGTCCATAGAGCTCTGGTCAAAGATAGTGCCCTATAAAGGGAATAGGGTGCCATTTGGCACAGATCCTATGTCTCTGCTAAGATGTGTGTGTCAGACGTCAGGAGACAGAGAGCTGAATAGCCCAGCGCCAGCCATGGAACAGACCCAGAACCCACCACTGTGGGAGGCTAGAATGAACAACAATGATGCCTTTCTCTCCCTGAACCACCGGAGACTGTCCATTTGGCACAGTCTCCCATCCTGCCATCTATCCATCAGTTACAAAGTGCATTACAGCCAACCTGAATCAGTTCAAGTAGGCCTACTCCAAAAATAACTCTGCACTCTATATCCCACAGTCCCACCTGGCACCACTGGGGATATTATGGACGCTTGACAATTTGCAACTCCAGGCTGAAGCTCCGGGTTTGCCAGGTGCTACCATAGTAGAGGTTCTGGTACAAATGTAATCTTTGTGTGGGAACGTGCCAAGTTAGTTGACCAGGGTGGGGTAGTTCACCCCACATCTGTTGCAGAGTATAAGTACCTTAGAGTGTCATTCAACTGACAGTGCATACAAACTCTTTTGGTAGGCCCGAGGCCACCTGAAATGTCATGGGGATCCTCAAAAACAGCTCTCTGAGATATTGTTTTCACGCTAATTGCAGACGTTCGCTTAAGGAAGAAAAGGATAATTAGAAGACATGCTGGTTTGACATGTTTTCTCTGGAAGTCGACCGTTTTGCCAAATTCCATGACTGAATCTCCACTCTCTTGACTATTTATTATTGCAATTCCCTCAAAAACTATGCATTTTGGAGGGACATTATATGATAGGCTGTCACGATAAATGTGTAGATGTCATTGAATATATAATATTTATGCTACTCGGCAAATGAATGAATAAATAATTCAATGAATGTCACGCTATGGTGCAATAGGTCAGAGCGTGACTAGGGGGTGTTCTAGTCTTGTATTTCTATGTTGGTGTGAGTATGGTTCCCAATTGTTGCCTCTAATTGGGGATCATACTTAATGTGGTCCTTTTCCCACCTGCGTTTGTGTGATATTGTTTCGTTTTGGTTTAGTGCTGTGTGCGCTACGAACTTCACGTTCGTTTATTCTTTGTTGTTTTTTTGAAGGTTCACTTTAATAAATATGTGGATCTCTACTCACGCTGCGCCTTGGTCCGCTCATTATGTATACGACGAACGTGACAATGAAATTCTGCTGTCAAACTTTTTTAATTATGTAATCCCACTATTGTGAGGACAGACGCTGGGAGATGAGAAGCAAGTACAGGGAGTGAATATTTAATAAATAAATAGCAAGAAACAAATCATAGACAGTGTCTGGACAGGGAAAACATAACAACATTAATGCAGACACGGGGATCAAACTGAGGAATAGAGAGATAAAGAGGAGGCAATCAATAAAGTGAGGGAGTCCAGGTGAGTCCAATGAAGCGCTGATGAGCGTAATGATGGTGACAGGTGTGCGTAATGATGGGCAGCCTGGCGCCATCGAGCAACAGAGAGGGGGAGCGGGAGCGGGAGCAGGCGTGACAACAAATTTTATTACTGGATATGTGTGCAACAAAAGATCAACATTCACATTTTGCTACTTTCTGTGAAGTCTACGCATACAATTTGATGCATATGTTTGACAAATCCAACGTATGCACCAAACAGAATGCACTGCAACTGCCTCTGCAATGCAATTCTGCAAGGCGAATGCAGCGTTCCATAGGAAATCAATGTAGAGCACCAGTCAAAAGTTTGGACACACCTACTCATTCAAGGGTTTTTCTTAATTTTTACTATTTTCTACATTGTAGAATAATAATGAAGACATCAAATCTATGAAATAACACATATGGAATCATGTAGGAAAGAAAATAAAAATATATTTTAGATTTTAGATTCGTCAAAGTAGCCACCCTTTGCTTTGACAGCTTTGCACACTCTTGGCATTCTCTCAACCAGCTTCACCAGGAATGCTTTTCCAACAGTCTTGAAGGAGTTCCCACATATGCTGAGCACTTGTTGGCTGCTTTTCCATCACTCTGCGGTCCAACTCATCCCAAACCATCTCAATTGGGTCGAGTTATTGTGGCGGCCAGGTCATTTGATGCAGCACTCCATCACTCTCCTTATTGGCCAAATAGCCCTTACACAGCCTGGAAGTGTTTAGGGTCATCGTCCTGTTGAAAAACAAATGATAGCCCCACTAACCGCAAACCAGATGGGATGGCGTAACGCTGCAGAATGGTGTGGTAGCTATGCTGGTTAAGTGTGCCTTCAATTCAAAATAAATCACAGACAGTGTCAGCAGCAAAACTCCCCCCACACCATCACACCTCCTCTTCCATGCTTCACGGTGGGAACCACACATGCGGAGATCATCGTTTTACCTACTCTACGTCTCACAAAGACACAGCGGATGGAACCAAAAATCGCATAATTTGGACTCATCAAACCAAAGGACAGATTTCCACTGGTCTAATGTCCATTGCTCATGTTTCTTGGCCATAGCAAGTCTCTTCTTATTATTGGTGTCCTTTAGTAGTAGTTTCCATTTTGGATATTTTGGGTTATTTTGGTAGGCCCGATGCCACCTGAAATGTCATGGTGATCCTCAAAACTGCTCTCTGAGATATTGTTTTCAAGCTAATTGCAGACTTTCGCTTAAGGAAGAAAAGGATAATAACAAGACACGTTGGTTTGACATATTTTCTCTGGACCATTTTGCTAAATTGCATGACTGAAAGTACTCTTTCGGTAAATTACATACATTTGAATTTGGCACAGCACACCTAAGGCCCTTGAGTGTAGAATCCAGTCCCACCTGTTTTCACGTGAAACTGAAACAGAGAGGATACCACATAAATACTAAAGTCTTTTTAAAATGTAAAATTACAAAAATCACAGAGAAAAGGCCAGAGATTTAGCAGTTTGTTTATGAGAACTGCTATTTAAATAGTTTCTGTTTTACCTCTGCCTCTCTTGATGTTCTCTTGGATGATGATCAGCCCTTAATCTGACAGACAAACAACTCCTTTTAGAAGAGTTAATCTTTTGTGCATCTGGAACGTATTGATTTGTAAGCCCTCGTGCTAAGTACATCCGGGAGCAGTCATTTGACATTCACCGCGCGAGTCCTTATCAGTGCTTTAAAGAGAAGAGGAGAACAGGGATGAAAATAGCAGTGGTTGATAGGAAGTAAAGCTTTGATAATGTCATCATCTTTCAGCCACGCTGAGGTAAAACAGCCTCCATTATGGGCACCATAAAGCTTTCAGACCTGGGGGGGGGAGGGGGGGGGGGTGACAGAGAGACAGAGGATGCTCCTAGACTTCAAGGTCAAACAGAGGAGGGCACAGACAGCATCCCTGATTTATACCTAGCTACATCATTTTTATTTTAAGAGTACATCATGATTCTGTACCTTGGTGAGGTACAGCTTCAGGATTTAGCTAACGGTGGATGGAGGCTGTTGACTTGCGGTTTGTTCTAAATGAATTACTTGTGTTCCCAGTGCCCGGAGTAAGTCCCTGGGTAGGTTTTTGCCTGTGTCCCAAATAGCACCCTACACAGTGCGCTAGCTCTATGGACACTGCTCAAAAGTAGTGCTCTATATAGGGAATAGGGTGCCATTTGTGATACAACCATAATAGGATTAACGCAGCAATATCCCAGCGGTGCCTCCAAATTTGTTACCGTTTTAGTATAGGCCTGCCTTATAAGCTCATAACTAAAACACCTATCGGAAGGATTCTTTCTCAGATATCTTATACCCAAATACCTATGTCATTCCTTTCCAAAGTATGCCTAAACTTAATTATAAACTGTGTGGTTCCAGCCCTGAATGCTGATTGGTTGACAGCCATGGTTTATCAGACTGTATACCACAGATATTTTAAAACATTTATTTTTACTGCTCTAATTACGTTGGTAACCCATTTATAATAGCAATAAGGCACCTCGGGGGGTTTGTGGTATGTGGCGGCGATGCGTCGTGCCTAAGAACAGCACTTAGCCGTGGAATTTTGGCCATATACCACACCCCCCCATGCCTTATTGCTTAAATACGCAATCCTATGTCTGTGTTCCGTTTCACTCATCATTTACTCAGAACAAATTAGTAAATTGCTTGTCACTTGTCACTAAATTGCTTGTCACATCCTGGAATAGAAATGAACTGAACATATTACTTATATTCCATGTGAGCAGTGATGACTCATCACTCTTGAACGTTTAAACATCAACTAATTCCCTGAACAGGCCTTGAAACCTACTGCCAATGCATACAGTGTATAGTTCATAAAAGCATTTTTTACCACTCATAACAGGCCTGGGAGAAGTGTAAGTTCAAGTGGTAGTTCTTTAAATAATTAAACAGAGCTTAATTGGATTTCATTTTCACGTAGAATCAGCATGCGATGAAAAGAAAACAGGGAAGAAGCACCACTGTTCTACGGGGAGTTTCATTTCACAGAAGCCTAAACATGCCATATTTCCACATTAAGTCAGGGCCGGAATTTCAATTACCTTTGAAAACTGTTTGCGTCCTAAACGGCACCCTATTCCCTATATAGTGCCCTGGTCGGAAGTAGTGCACTCCAGAGGGAATATTGTGCTGTTTTTTTTGGACGCAAAGAGCTTGTTTTGATTTTGATTTTGATTTTCCAAGAATTTCATTCTGGTTTTACTGCCCTCGCTGCTATTAGTTTGATCCTCTTCTCCTACTCGGGAGCTACTTGAAAATGGGAGAGAAACGTGGGTGGAAGAGGACAATTTGAAAATGTTAAGATAGCTCTAGTCTTGAATGAAACATTAGTTAGCTACCATGCTTCAAGTGTAATCTTCAGGGCATTCCTGTGAATAAATTTAAAAAGACAACTAGTACTCAACACACATCATTGATTCCCTGGTGATTTATCCTGTGGCCAGAGTGTTGTTGTTATCATGGACATGTTTTAAAATGGATTTATTGTGAATGCTAAGTCACCTGCACAAAGTCTATGCACATCTTATCATTTTGGCCTTTGACGATGTAACATGAGCTTATACCCAGCCTTGTTGTTCTGATTTGATGTTTTGGTGGTCTGACCAAAGCAAAGGTCCAAGTTGGCAATGTTTTCTATTCCCTCTGGACTTTGAAGGGTGGCTGATTGCAGCGTTCTTGACTGTCTCATCCTTGTTTGACATTTTGTTGACACATCACAAAATGTTAAGGTAAAGACGGACTCAGACAGTCAGACAGAGTAGATGGGTCAAAAATGGTCAAAATGGCTTTTGGTAATGTGTTTAACTGGACTTGTATTATGTCTGAAAGAGCCTCGAGTTCATGACTTGTAAATTAAGGAATTCACACATTTAATACAAATATATGTTGTTGTTTTTTTCACCTTTATTTAACCAGGTAGGCAAGTTGAGAACAAGTTCTCATTTACAACTGCGACCTGGCCAAGATAAAGCAAAGCAGTTCGACACATACAACAACACAGAGTTACACATGGAGTAAAACAAACATACAGTCAATAATACAGTAGAAAAATAAGTCTATATACAATGTGTGCAAATGAGGTGAGATAAGGGAGGTAAAGGCAATAAATAGGCCATGGTGGCAAAGTAAATACAATATAGCAAGTAAAACACTGGAATGGTTGATTTGCAGTGGAAGAATGTGCAAAGTAGAGATAGAAATAATGGGGTGCAAAGGAGAAAAATAAATAAATAAATAAATACAGTAGGGAAAGAGGTAGTTGTTTGGGCTAAATTATAGATGGGCTATGTACAGGTTTGGAGAGTGTACTGTGCCCTTCTCCCTCTCCCTGGGGTTATACTGTATAGCTCAGTGTTTTGGGTTCTGTTGAAAGAGACCAGGTTTCTCTGTAGAATGGTGTGCCAGAGGCCAGTGACATTTCCTCTTCCTCTGAACGAAGTTCACTGGTTGAGAGCCTCTCAATGGTGGCAGTTCATGACTTTCCTACCAAACCTCTGAAGACTTTTCCAACCATGCAGTATTTCTCAGTTTCAAACCTCTGAGAGAGAATTTGTAAAACTGTGTTTCTCATCCTTGATTTATTAATCCCAGAGTTCTGAAACTGTGTCTGGAAGCCACAAGAGAACTGTCTGGAACATCAGTCTGACCTCATGACCATAAACACAAACATAGTTTTTCTATACCTATGTTCCACCTTACCTCAGCTCTATATCGTTGCTCTAAAGCTTTGACTTATATTTTTGACAACTCTACGATGATGAATTCATCTGTTTTCACCCATGCTATACTCTCTACATCTGTTGAAACATAAGCACTGGTTTAAGGTCTCTCTGGTCTCAAGTTCACAAATCTCCCTCAAATCGTTTCTTCTGTCTGCAAGATTGGCAGCCATGTTGTTTAACTTATTTGCCTGGAAAAAGGTAAATAAATAGAGTGGTCCAAAGATTGGATTCCTCTTATCCCTCTGATATCAGACACATCAGGAATGCAGCGATGCAGTCTCTGAGTCCAGTAGACACATACCAGAGCCTCTGTAGCATGAGATCTGGAGAGGTAAAGTGAGTCATAGTGTGGACAAGCAGGGTCTGTGTGTTCACCTGTAGAACATGGCTGGGGGGTGCTCAAAGTAGCTCTCCATCCAAACCCCTGAAACTCAAGGGCCTCAAGCCCTCATCCAAATTCCAGACATAAAATCTTCAACTTATTTCAAACGTATCTCAAACACATCGACTTTAGTGTCAGACTGCCAGACTTCACGGGTAGCTTGGTTGCGCAATGCTTTTATTATACAATTCACCATCGTCATAGAAACAATCACATCCTCAATCTTCAATCAGCGCGAAAGCTGTGGGAAAGGTTACATTTCACCACTGCTGAAGCAGTAAATTAACAGATTTTCAATTCATATTTTTTTAATCTACCGCACAAGCGGTAGATTATTGCAGGTGCTAGACCTTTAAGCCGAGAAAACTTGTTAAGAAGTAAAGTCCTTACCATCCTTGACATTTTCAAATATAGATCTGCTGCTGCTGACTTAGTACACAAAGACGACAACCAATGGGTTTCTCTTTAGACGGTTCCTGTTGAATTTAAAAACTTGCAAAGTCATCCTATGTACCGCAATGACATTGCCGCAGCATGCTGCGCTGAATGTATGCCTACATTGTGAGACACATGAGTACTGTGTGTATGCTGTGTGTTTGAGACGTGTGCACGCTTGTGTGTGTTTGTCTATATGTGTGTTGTGCCTGTAGGATTTAAAGGAGACAAAGGATTAAAGAACTGGAAAAGAGGAAATATATGTGATAACACGTTAATCCATAGATTAAACCCTCCGGGTCTAAACCCTCTCTTCTTGAGCATGTACTATCCCGAGTAAAGAAATTCTTTCTGCTATCTGCAAGCTGCATACTTTACTGGGACTTTGAACTTCCAATGTGCCTTTTTTTTTTTTTTACCCCATCACATAAAATCATAATTTCTCTACCTGTTCCGACTCTCAGTACGAGTTTGTCACTTAGTAGGAAGCTTGCTGAGAACCAAATGACTGAACAGGATGAAGAGAGCTTTTTCTTGACACTGTCCTTTTACAGCTTGCTGCTGTAGGATTTTGGAAGTTTTTCGGCTAATACCCTGTCACACGTTTCCTCACTTCTTGAGATTTTAATACGTTTCCTCACATAACGCTCACTGAAATCCACCACATTAGTCCATTAGATTCTCAGAAGGGGCACTTTTTGAAAGCCTTTCATCCAGCCTTTTTGAAGTTTACCGTCTCCCAACGGCTACGGTGTCAGTGAAGCTTTTTGAGTAACAAAGGGTCAATGTGACCCTTCCCTCCTGCCGTATCCATATCCTGTCCATCTCAACCAATAGCTAAGTTTCAATGCCCTGATTAACATACCACTGTATGTCCAATGCATTGCTTCAAATATGTAGTATATGTAAGTGTGCATTAGACTGTTCTACTGTCTCTATGCAAGGCCCAGGCTTTTGTGGTACAGGTGGTAAAGCACTGGTAAGATTGAGTCCCCCTTAAACTGCTCTCACTCTCTCAAACTACATTGGTGACAACGGTGGGATACTTTCAATGGTTTCTGGCCTGTTGGAAGTGTGGATTTTGAAACAGAGCTACTGGCAGCAAATTCTAGGTCTTAGTTCTTAATTCTAGTTTGGAATTCAGAGATAATTCAGATAGTCTCAATTCCAATGTTAGGTGAATTCCCCAAATGCTATTCCCAATTCAATATTATCCCCAACAATTCCACACATTCTAATTCAATTCCCCCAGGCTTTCAGGCTGATCATGTCACGGTTCAGACAACCTAGCTATACCGGAAATATAGAAATACAAGTTTAAATGATTTTAAACAAATCCTGCAGTCCATTTTTATAATAAGTGAATTAATTCCATTATTTGGGAGATATACAAATATTGAACTCCAATTAAATTCCAAATATGTAATTATTTTACAATTCCAAATCCATCAGTCCAAACAGTCTAATTCCAATTCAATGCCAATTCCATAACTTGAAGAGTGTTGACATTCTAATAAAGATTAACATAAATTCTCCACTTACTGAGTAAATTCAAGAATTTTATTGAAAATTCGAACTAAAATGGAATTGACCCCTACTCTAACTGGGCTCCCGAGTGGCGCAGCGGTCTAAGGCACTCCCAGTCCTAGAGGCATTACTACAGATCCTGGTTCAGTCCGGGGCTGTATCACAACCGGCCATGATCGGGAGTCCCATAGGGCGGCGCACAATTGGCCCAGCATCATCCGGGTTAGGGGAGGGTTTTGAGGGGTAGGCTGTCATTGTAAAATAAGAATTTGTTCTTAACTGACTTGCCTAGTTAAATAAAAAATACTATTGACTTCCTATATGAGCAGGGTGCTAGGATTTTGAGCAATTCCTGGAAATGCCTTAAGAACCAAGTAACCTTATCTGCCCTCCCCTGTGTACCCGAGTAGAGGGTCACTTAGTGCTCTGTTTTGATCCATTCCATGTGGCGAGGACACACTTTGACCTCAGAGGTCAGATCAAAGGTCAGTGTTCAAACTGAAGTCTTGTTTTTAGATCCATCCTACAGATGGAGGGAGAGAGGGATAGAGAGAGATATACTGTATGATGGAAATATCAAACTAGGGAGAAGAAATACATCATAAAATACATAATTTTTTACAAGGGAGAATGTTGTTTGCTCAATTTCTCTCAGTAATCACGCTTTTGTTGGGGTGTCTGTTGGGACAGAGGGAGGAGAGAGGAACAAAAAATATATGGGAACTGCTGATATCTTTTTCCTATAAAGAGCTTGATCAATTTCCTATAAAGAGCTTGATCAATTTCACCATCAAAGCATCGCATTGGTGAAATAAAATGTTACAAATAGCGAGAAGCATATTCTTGTCTTGCTTTGCTGGTGCATGACACAGCATGTTATCTGTATACCCTTCATCACTCTTCAATTATTCAGCAGCTATAATTGACTTCAGATAATCCACTATTTCTCGCTGTCGCAATCCTTAATAATTTACTAAATTCAGTGGAATAAATCATAGAATAAATAATACAAAATATTGCAGGCACATGGGACTGATCCTTTATTTTGGGAGCTATGAAATTCAATTAGTCTATTATATTTGATTAAATGTTACCAAATGTGCACATTGTACAATTGAAATGCATTTATTTAATTGCCCGGGGGCATTTGGAATATGCTTACGTGTACAAAATGAGTTTCATATGCAATCAAAGTGGTAAAGAACGGCCAATATTCTGGATATTATTTACCAAAGACGTAGACATCCAATCAAATCGCATACTTCAGAAAATGTTTACATCCCTTGAAAGTATCAAAATAGTCTCCCATTCTAATTTAGAATAATGACAAACAGAAATAGTCCAGCGTCCATGTAAGGGGTGAGGACAATTAATATGGTTTTAGCACTCACAAAACTATAGCACATAGGTATTAGTTACCACAGAGGCCTAAATCAGGGTCTCTGTTTCTTGGTAGTCTTAATTAAACAAATCTACATTGGAACAAAAGTCTACACTTCACACACATGGTCATGGGCTTAACAAAAAGATGACACATATACCATGTCAGGTATAGAGTTGAAATGTAATACATTTTGAGTTTGCATCCCAATATTACACTTTATATACATCACAGAAGACTGAAATATAACAAAACCATTTCACATAGAAGTACCGGATCTTCTGATTAAAAAATTAAATAAAATAATGCTTATTAATTATGATAAAATAAAATAAAATAATGCTGATTAATTATGATTTAAAAAAGAAAATCACCTCATGAGGCCACTAGAGGGTGATTTGGTCATTTGACTGCAGGAAAGGGCTACAGAAAGTGCATCAGAAGATAAGAATCAAAATGCATGTCTCATTATGCCTTCTACCTTTCCATTTGTCTCTATACCAGTGCTCTCCTGTATTTATATTGCTATTTAGGAAAGCACTGGACGGAAACTGTCTTGAATTATACACACAGTGCTTTTTTTTTTTAATGTAGGGAGCACACATAGGCAGGCACTACTACCACCCACTTACTCTATGAGTCATCCCCGATATGGCCTTCACTGTTTAGAAAGACAACAAGTTTTAGTGATATTTTTCCCACTACAGCCCTCATTGCCTAGAGGGCATTTCTGAATCTATTTTGGTGTCTTCAGAGTGGAGTGCTCTTAGCCAGACTAGCATTGCTGGTTGGACGAAAGTAAATAAAAAAAAAAAAAAGTGGTCGTAGGTAAATACAGTACATGTAATGAGCGGGTTTTAAGAACTTCCGTTTCACGTCTAATTCTAGTCAGGCCCGGAGGGGACGAAGAGAAAGGATCTGTATTTATGTTAATGATCCCGGAGAAATTGAAGGGACTTTGAAACCTGTAAAGCACAACAGAGGTGGTGTTTACTGTTGTTAGCCAGACCTGGGCCTATAGTGCCAGATGGACAGGGGTTGCACTTTTGGGACTATTACGTTGGTTCCATTGCAATCACTCCTCAAAGGCACAATTAAATAATTTAGTTAGTAAGAACATCTGCTATTTACATCCCAATACATTCTCACAATCGGGGAAAGTCCATTTGAACACAATCTCACACAGGTGCCGTCACAGAGAAGGGAAGAAAGGGAAGGTTTTCTCAACGTGTAGTCTTTGGTGCCTTTCCAAAGTGATTGAATGAAGACATTACCCGTTGACTATGGTTGTGGATTGATACACACTTTGTGTTACGAGTCTTGTTGCCAGGGTGTTATTTTCCTCAGAGGGCTGGCGGGAGGTGAGCAGGCTGCCTGTGAAGTAGGTCTATTTTCCCCCCGCACCGTGTTACCCTGACGGATGGCTGTAGAGTCGATGAATATATTGCTGCGATCATTCATCTCGCAAAATATGACATGCCGCTAGAATAGGGTGTATAACTCACCAGGTGCGACAGAGGTCCATTGACAGAAGGGACTGACACCATTTCAAGGGCAAAGGATCCAAAAGGTTGGGAAGTAAAGATTATGTAGCTCGGTCCTAGCAATTCATAATAGCTCCCTTCTTTAGTGATACAGTCTCTAACAACAGCTAGAAGTTCAAATTCTACATAAAACTATCCTTACATAAAAACGACCTCATTTAAATAGAACTGCCATGATGACGTCTGGGAAAGTCATCATATTTCAGTTGTTATGTGTTCAGATCACAAGTTAAAGATTATCAAATATTTCAAAAATCAGTATACAACCTGGAAAAAAGACGCCACAAAAGATGTAAAAAATGGCGTCATTGCAACCAGTTTTGCCCTCTGGGTCGACGCCTTAATCTACTTAACCAGGTCCCCTGGGTCCAAATGGAAATGTTTGCGTTAGCGCTGACTTAGGTATCATGTGACTCGGGATAAAACACTGATATCCTCTTATATCACAGCGAGTCAAAGCACCTTTGATCAGGGAGAGGAGCAAACCACTTCAAAGACACCTTGACTTCCCAAAATGAAGAAGACAGAGCTAGTTTACATTGTAAGGCACACTATATATATATATATATATATATATATATATATACAAAAGTATGTGGACGCCCGTTTCAAATGAGATGTTCGACGAGCAGGTGTCCACATACTTTTGGTCAAGTAGCTTTAGTCGTTAGTTTGTCAGTTTACGTCACGAGGATTGAATTGGTATTTTGTTGTAAAAAGTCTAAATCAGGAGAATGTGGAATCATTGGGCGTGAACATTGCTATTTTTTTGTGCCATCAATTTCATAGATACAGATTTGTGCCTGTCCCAAACATGTAAACAGAATATTCTACAGGGTCTTCATCGAGACTAACTCCAGTGGTGAAATTGGTGTAATTGACTCCTTTCAGACGCTCATCTCAGCTGAGGTGTGTGTTTTTCTCTGTGGCTCTGATAACGGTCGACTGCTGGGAGTAAATCTTTATGGTGGTGCACCGCCTCGCTCCCTCTCTGTCCGCTGCACACCTGCAGAGCTCAGATTAAAACGGAATTATCTGTGTAGAGAGAGAGAGAGCATCTGCCGCTGCCTCCTCCTCAATCATGGGTTTCATCTGGCGCTTGTTGTTGACGTTTTCCCAGGAAGGATGGAGGACTGTGGTCCAGCTTATCCCTCTCCCTCTCTCTCCGGACACCTGGCTGTAAACGGCATGTCACTCAACTGTCCGTCTGCTGAGAAAAGACTGCCTTTACAGCTACTAAATAAATGGGGGCTCAGAATCTTGATGTCGGGACACTGGTCCACAATATCAATTCGCTGACAAGCAACTCTAGTACATTGGTACGGACCTGAAGATAGGCATGTGTATTCTTTCTAGGTCCAACATTGAATGAGAGCTTCCATCAGAGCAGCTCACACTCAGGCTCTTTATACATGGTGGGAGGTGCTAATTCCAGTACTCTGATTGGTAAGAGACACCTGGCTGTAAACGGCATGTCACTCAACTGTCCGTAAGCTTTGGACAAGTAAGCCTGGTCAGAGCCAGAACGGCCCATATGGGCAGGAGCCTATCTCCTGTTTCCGTAGCGTGGCGCAGTACACCACCTGGACAGGGCGCTAGTCAGTCGCAGGTCCTTACCCACAATGAATCTCCTTAATGCTGAGTGCCAAGCGGAGAGGCATCAGGTCCCAGTCTTTGGAATGACTCGGCCAGGGATCAAACACCCAACCTTCCAATCTTAGGGTGGACACACTTACCACAAGGCTACTGAATTGGTTCTAACTCTGATTGGCGTTTGCACACAATCACACTTGATGCTTCTCTACACTGAGTAGGCCACCACCTGATGCCGTTTCCCTTGAGTAGGGGGGAGGTACCACCAAGCAGAACATCTAAACTCCCAAAACGTGCAGGGGCTACATGACATGTAACAGTTCAATTACATAGGCCTTCACCAAGTAACTACCATTATAGTATATTTTCTACCTACCTTATTATCCAGATTTTGAAGGAAGTGTTAAGAAGTACATTTTTGGATTATTTAGTTATCTAGGCTTTTAAGAAGTCCATTTTTGGATTATTTAGTTATCTAGGCTTTTAAGAAGTACATTTTTGGATTATTTAGTTATCTAGGCTTTTAAGAAGTACATTTTTGGATTATTTAGTTATCTAGGCTTTCTGTCTTTGTTACGGTTTTGGTACGTAACTGGGCGTAGGGAAACTGTAATCGCTCTGTCATTTTGACAACACGCATGATTTACTCTTCACACTTATTGTGGCAAAAGCCACTCATTTTGATTTATGTTAGTGCTTTTTGGAAAAGACATGTCTATTTTCACTTTCCCAACTCCCACATTCAAAATGGGCATTTGGTTATCTTAGATGATTGATCAATCAACACTTGACATAACAAGTGAGTATAGAGAATGAGTGTCTTCCACTGCCCGCTTTGACATAATCTATAAAGAAGTTCATCTGCCAACAACGCAACACAACAACATATTAGTAGTATAAACATCAACTGCATTCTCTCCGGTTTCCTTTCGATCCCTCACAAAATGTGTCGTCTGCTATTCATAGGCTTCATCCTAAATGGCATCATATTCCCTATATAGTGCACTACTTTTGACCAGAACACTATATAGGGAAGAGGGTGCCATTTGGGATGTATTCATAGACCAACAGCATTCATCCGCAGACCGTTAGTATCATTAATGCATCACCCTTTCACTGGACTTGATGGGTATATTATCATCCCCTCGGCGGGAGCAGTGCTGTCTTTCGTGTCTTTAATTGACGAGCTAGCTGCAGCGCTAACCGCTAACCCGTCTTCATTTGATTGAGTGCCATCGGATTTCTGTCAGCGCACCTCTCTTCATATCTTTGTCTCAATGTTCTCTCGTCACCGGCTGTTGCTTGTTTTTTAAAGCAAACGTTTATTTTCCCCAGTCGCAACTAAAGGGTGTCCTTAGAATGAATCCTTTGGAGGGACTCTAACCCACCGCTAACTCTAACCCATATCTTACTGAGCCATGCCCACCACCGCTCTGATTGGTTCTTTAGTCTGCATGATCCTTCCCAAGGATCCATTCTAACAGGTACTACTACTATAGTGTCAGTGAGATATGTCAAATAACTGAGGTGTTAAAATGGAGGATTCTTCACCACAGCAGATATGAAAGAGCTCATTTAGAACCCTCAGAATCATCAACTGCAGGTGCACTGACCTTGTTTGACCCTCATCTATCCCCCTCCTCTCCTCTTCCTTCTCCTCCTCCTCCTCCTCCTCTTCTGCCTTAACCAGCTACACAGCTGGCTCGAAGTGGCTCAGTGATTGACGTGAGAGAGGGGAGAGAGGGAAGGCAAGAAATCAATGGGAGAGAGCTAAACTGTTTAATGCACAGTTATCTCAGGTTATATGTCAAAAGGAATGGGACATTTCCATAACATATTTAAAGCTTGGTGGTTTCCACACAACTAACCAGTGAATGAACCCTTTAGTGGACATGGTTACAGATTTCTGAACAACAGACGTGACACGTCTTTGCCCTGCAGTTATTCCTAGAGCCATTGATGGAAACCATCCTACACTTTCATTATGCCATTACAGAAGCATTGCCAATCCGATACACCCATCATTTCCATACGTAGTGGCTTTGCATGCAAACCGAATGACATGTGGGTCTCAATATGTTTTTAATCTCTAGTGACTCCTAGCTTCTATCTGGAGGGAAACCAGGTGGAAAGTGCCAGCGTGTCTGAAATGTAATGAGTTCAGCCGTATCCACAGTGCATCATGGTAGAAGTCCCTTAACCAATAGAAGTGGGGATGTGCTTCGTGTATTCAGTGTTCATGTGACCTGAACCTCAGCTAGCTGGTGATGCTGTCAGTAGTTGTTTGGGAATACGACACACGCACACGCACACACACACACACACACACACACACACACACACACACACACACACACACACACACACACACACACACACACACACACACACACACACACACACACACACACACACACACACACACACACACACACATACATACACCCCCGAGGGAAAGATGATGCCAGGAGCTATAGACAGACACTGATTGGCTGGGCTGGTTTGTCCACACTCCAGGTGTGACTGGAGGTTAACTAGAATGGGGAACATTCCCACTTTGGGGAGGCTGCTGTTTATCATGAGGCTGGAGCTGCCTGAGGAAGAATACGAGACGACCAACCACAGAATTCAATTCAACATTATATTATATATCTCTATGTGACCGACTGCTGGGGCCAAAAGTAACTGAATAAAATATAGGGACTGTTGATGGAGACTGTATGTGTGTGTGACTCTATGCTCGTGTGTGTGTGTTTGTGTGAGTTAACCAGGGACTAACGATACCGAAGGCCTCACCTCTTCCTTTTTCCTTTCTCAAACATATGTTCTATTACCCAGAATGCATTTACTATTACCCAGTCAATTTCGTAGACGTTTTTTTTGTTGTTGCTACGAACTGACTCCCTCATGCGCAACTTAAAGTATGACAATGTATTCCAAAACTGGAATATTTGACCATTTATTGACAGATGCTGAATCTGGAGATGGATGGGCAGCTCCACTGAAGACATTGTCCATGTTTCCTGTGCGTGCGTTTGTGTGCGTGCAAGCATGTGCACGTGCACGTGCCCTCTCTATCTGTTATGCCTTGATTGTGGCATGCCTTCTTCATTTGATCCTTATAAAAGCCAGCAGTTTGTATTTTGTGTACCTCACTCGTTCTTTTCCTGTAATATGGAACCAGGTTAAGTTACAGTTGAAGAACAAAGATATTAATTCCACAGATCTACTGTACGACAATCCATACCACACACAGGGGCAACAAAAAGAAGCATAGAACACTATATGACTCTTATTAGTGACTTTCCTATTGGATAAACTATATGCACCAAAGAATCAGCATTTTATACATTCTCACTGATATGAGAATTTTTTAAATTCTAACTAGTTCATTTTCGGGAGAATAGATTAGCTTGAATTAGTAGGGCGGCAGGTAGCCTCGAGGTTAGAATGTTGGGCCAGTAACTGAAAGGTCACTAGTTTGAATACCAGAGCTGACAAGGTGAAAAATCTGTGCCCTTGAGCAAGGCACTTAACCCTAATTGCCCCAGGGGCGCTTTACCAAGGTGACCCTAACCGCGACCCCACTCCCTGCGGGGGTGTCTCAAGGGGAATTGGGGATATGCAAAAAATAGATTTCCATTACACACTTAACAGGACAAATATAAGCACCCCCCAAAATTATTCGGTAGTGTGAATTCAGTGAAATCTAATCTAATTAGCATAGTAATAAAAAATCCCCATCAAAATCTGTCAGTTTAAAGAGATCTGTTTTTTTGAATGGGCTGCGTCTCAATCCACTGCGTCCGCTGATGTCGCCCTTCCGCATCTGTGGTAAAAGGTGGCAGAGCTAGAGCTATGTTTGTCAGATCACAAAAACGTCCGAACTCTTTTGCCTACAAACCATTATGACCCCTCTATGGAAAGATGAGACACAGGCCTCACAAGACTCGTCTGAACCAGTTAAAAATATTTATGGAAGTATATATAGAGATAGTTATGCGTAAAAAAAAAAAAACGGGTTAAATACATAAAATAAAATGTTTCCTGATCTTTCCTAGAGAGAGACTTCAGAACACACTTTTTATATTTTTTTATTATATGTTTATTTATGTATGAAGCTGTTGTTGAGCTGTTATTGCGTTTCTATGGGCAAATAGCAACAAGGCCAAATTCAATGTTTTTTAAATATATATTGTTTTATGTTTTATATATATATTGTTTTAAAACTCAAAACCAAATCACTAAATGATCTTTGGTAGGGCCATATTAGACACAAATCATTCCCAAGCATACAAAAGTTAGAAGCATCATATCTCTATTTTGCTCTAGTGTATGGACTAAACAGCATTTTGAAGTAACCTGCCCCTATTCAAAAGGCGCCCGATCCCGATTTAGGAATTTATGTCTTTCTAACGCACACCTTTCCTACGCACTTCTCAGTATTTAGTATTCAGACTTACCTTATTCAGTCGTGTGCTCTCTGAATAAATGTCATTCAACCGCTGAAAACCCTTCCACTTGCTGTCCAACAGATTTTCTCGTGAAGTTTTCATTCAATGGGGGTTTCAGTGGATTTATCTTAAGCCATGCCTTTAATAAATATGGCGTACCTTTCATTAGAACTTTGTCGACAGACTAAATAGAATACATCGAGAGAACGTTGTCAGAATATATGGATCAATGAAAGAAAGTTGCTATGCATATTCGTCTCTGTTTCAGTACCAACTGGTAGATTTAAAAAAAACTATTATTTAGGCACATTTTGGGGTTAGGAAAGTGCAGTACCAGTCAGTTTGGACACACCGACTCATTCAAGGGTTTTTCTTTATTTTTACTATTTTCTACATTGTAGAATAATAGTGAAGACATCAAAACTATGAAATAACACAAATAACACAATGGAATTATGTAGTAACCAAAAAAGTATTAAACAAATCCAAAATATTTTAGATTGTTCAAAGTAGCCACACCTTGCCTTGATGACAGCTTTTCACACTCTTGGCATACTCTCAACCAGCTTCACCTGGAATGCTTTTCCAACAGTCTTGAAGGAGTTCCCACATATGCTGAGCACTTGTTGGCTGCTTTTCCTTCACTATGTGGTCCAACTCATTCAAAACCCATCTCAATTGTGTTGAGGTCGGTTGATTGTGGAGGCCAGGTCATCTGTTGGAGCACTCCATCACTCTCCTTGGTCAAATATCCCTTACACAGCCTGGAGGTGTGTTTTGGATCATTGGCATGGGGTATCGCTGCAGATTTCTGTGGTAGCCATGCTGATTAAGTGTGCCTTGAATTCTAAATAAATCACTGACAGTGTCACCAGCAAAGATCCCCACACAATCACACCTACTCCTCCATGCTTCACGGTGGGAACCACACATGCGGAGATCATCCGTTCACCTACTCTGCATCTCACAAAGACACGGCGGTTTCAACCAAAAATCTAAAATTTGGACTAATCAGACCAAAGGACAGATTTCCAACAGTCTAATGTCCATTGCTCGTGTTTCTTGGTCCAAGCATGTCTCTTCTTATTATTGGTGTTCTTTAGTAGTGGTTTCTTTGCAGCAATTCGACCATGAAAGCCAGATTCACACAGTGTCCTCTGAACAGTTGATGTTGAGATGTCTGTTACTTGAACTCGGTGAAGCAGTTATTTGGGCTGCAATTTCTGAGGCTTGCAACTCTAATGAACGTATCCTCTGCAGCAGAGGTAACTCTGGGTCTTCCTTTCCTGTGGCGGTCCTCATGAGAGCCAGTTTCATCATAGCGTTTGATGGTTTTTGCGACTGCACTTGAAGGAACTTTCAAAGTTCTTGAAATTTTCCGTATTGACTGACCTTCTTGTCTTAAAGTAATGATGGACTGTCATTTCTCTTTGCTTATTTGAGCTGTTCTTGACATAATATGGACTTGGTCTTTTACCAAATAGTGCAATCTTCTGTATACCACCCCTACCTTGTCACAACACAACTGATTGGCTCAAATGCATTAAGAAGGGAAGAAATTCCACAAATTAACTTTTAACAAGGCACACCTGTTAATTGAAATGTGTTCCAGGTGAATTTTTCATAAAGCTGCTTGAAATAATGCCAAAAGTGTGCAAAGCTGTCATCAAGGCAAAGGGTGGCTACTTTGAAGAATCTCAAATTTAAAATATATTTTGATTAGTTTAATACTATTGCCAAATTGATAACTCTTTTACCTAGCAATAGTGCTTATCAATTTATAAATTAGAGTACATGGAGATTGCCGTTATTTCTATTGTCAAAAAATGAAGTACTGTAGATGCTTTTTTCCACTTGGAACCGTCAGGTTCGCGCGACCTTATCCTTTAACGAGTCACCAACCCGGATCCGGGATCACCCCCCACTCCCCCCCCACTGAGTAGCATAGCTAGCATAGCGTCACAAGTAAATTGTAGCATCTAAATATCATTAAATCACAAGTCCAAGACACCAGATGAAAGATACAGATCTTGTGAATAAAGCCACCATTTCAGATTTTTAAAATGTTTTACAGGGAAGACACAATATGTAAATCTATTAGCTAACCACGTTAGCATAAGACACAATTTTTTTACTCCAACAGTTTTTTCCTGCGTCAGTAGCTATCACTAATTCGACTAAATAAAAATATATATAGCCACTAACCAAGAAACAACTTCATAAGATGACAGTCTGATAACATATTTATGGTATAGCATAGTTTTTTTTTGAAAAATGTGCATTTTTCAGGTATAAATCACAGTTCTACATTGCAGCTGCAATCTGAAATAGTGCTGACGCAGCCAGAACAATTACAGAGACCAACGTCATATAACTAATTACTTATCTTAAAACATTTCAGAAAAATACACAGCGTACAGATATTGAAAGCCCAACATCTGGTGAATCCAAACAATATTTCAGATTTATTAAATGTTTTATAGCGAAAACAAAATGTAGCGCTAAATTAGCATAGCCACGCCAGCCAGAACCAGCTGGGCGCCCGCGACCAGTTCACATGCACGACAGATATATGAAATAACATCGTAAATTGGGTCTTACTATTGCTGATCTTTCATCAGAATGTTGATCAATGTGTCCTTAGTCCTGATGAGTCGTTCAATCCATTCATAATGGCAACTTTCCCTCTTCATTTAGCATATGTACTGGTCGACTGGCCAAAGTAAAAAAAGTCACAGAACGGAACACGGCAAAACTCCCGAAAAAATTCAAATAATCTGATTAAACTATATTGAAAAAACATACATTAAGATGATATGGTCACATGTATCAAACAAACTTCGAGACGGAGATAGTTTTCATCCGTAACGGCAGCAAAACAGTAGACAATCGCACCTCCAAATAGGGCGAATCAGAGAACCGGAAGTTGTCGGTCACGCCAAAGAAATAGGTCTTATTTCACGTCAGTACAAGGTAAACAAAAAATTTCTCCTCTGACGTCCTCTTGACACCCAGAGGAAGACGAATGAAGTGTGTTTCGGGTCATAGGTGGCGTGACCATATATAGGCAGAGCGTTGAAGCGAGCATACACATCTTGCATTCTTCTTCTTGGTCAGGGAAAGTGCTGTCAAATTACTTCTGTTTAACTCAGAGACAAAATTGAAACGGTTTTAGAAACTATAGATTGTTTTCTATCCAATGGTATTAATTATATGCATATAGTAAGAGCAATAATTGAATAAGAGGCAGTTTAATCTGTAGAGGAAATTATGCTAATGCGAAAACAGCACCCCCTATAGTGGCAAGAAGTTATTCATGGTTTCCTCGCGCGTAAAGGTGGTCGAATTACGAGGGAATTAAGTCGAGGTCAGAATGCAGCGTATCTGTGGACACCTCCGCCACACCTTCATTTATTCGAGCTTCACCTCAAACGAATAGTGGGTGAATAGCTTGCTATTCTCATGCTTAAAGGAAAACCCCACCCAAAAATGATGTGTTTTACATACAGGAATGATTTCTGTATCTTAAAGGTTACATATCTTGAAAACTTGATTGCGGACAAGCAAAACATTTTGGGACTATGTCAACAATGAACTAATGAAACAAATACCAAAAGATAGTTTTTGGGTGGAGTTTTCCTTTAAGTTCAAGGTCATTATAGGTATGGAGTGAAAACTTGTGTCAGAATCAGGGCCAAAGTGAATGTGGCCCTATCATAAATACACACTATATAATATAGAGCACAATACAGGGCCAATGTGATGTTTTTCACACAATAGCAGCTCTCTATTGAATGTGTACACTTGTGGGTGTATTAACACTATCGACAAGGTGTTGTTTGTACCCGGAAACCTAATGACCTACTACAGACCACAGGAGATTGGTGGCACCTTAATTGGGGAGAACGGGCTCGTTCTAATGACTGGAGCGGATAGGTGGAACGGTATCAAATACATAAAACACATGGTTTCCAAGTGTTCGATGCCATTCCATTTGCTCCGTTCCGACCATTATTATGAGCCGTCCTCCCCTCAGCAGCCTCCTGTGCTACAGACCCATTAGTGCGTGTGTGTGTGTGTGTGTGTGTGTGTGTGTGTGTGTGTGTGTGTGTGTGTGTGTGTGTGTGTGCAAGATGTGAGATGTGTATGTGTGTGTTTTCGAGTGGTGGACATATTGCATGGATTGCTTAGAACAGCCATACTTCAAGCTCTAAAAGCCTTCCCAGGCCCAGCGGGGGGGTTAAAGGCACTAATGTGGGGTTGTGAGCAGAGCAGAGCAGTCAGCTGTTGAGGCGTCTGACAGACAGAGGGGTCAGGAGGAGCCACAGGGGGCCAGTATCAGGGGCCATGCTGTTCCCCTAACACACTGGGGACTGCTGCACCAATCACCACTAAGAAAAACAACCCGGATACATACTATATCTTGTTGTGTATTTTAGATAGGAGCTAAATGTGGTTTAAAGCCAGTGTCTGTAAGATTTCATAATTTCAATCAATGAAATTTTCCCTTTGATTTTGAAGACTAGTTTTTCCAAATACCTCAAATAACTAAATGAGATGAATGGATAACTATTGTTTATTGTATTTCAGAAAGGACTTAACGGGATACTTCAGGATTTTGGCATTGAGGCCCTTTATCTACTTCCCCAGATTCAGATGAACTCGTTGATACCGTTTGTATGCGTCTATGTGCAGCTTGAAGAAAGCTGCTAACTACTTTTAGCACAATGACTGGAAGTCTATGGGTCATCTGACTCTGGGGAAGTAGATAAAGGGCTTGATTGCCAAAATCCTGAAGGATCCGTTGAAGCATTAGCAGTCCACTTCCCTCCGTTCCTAGAGGGAAGTGGACTGTGGTGTGAAGAGATGCAGAGGCTTGCCTCCTAGGGGTCTCTTCCGGACTACTGCCCAGGTGTGGTGGTCTTACTGGCGCTTTTCCAGCCGCTGAAGGATCACCCAGGTGGGTGCTACACTTCTGCTCGTGGACGATTCAGGGCGCTTTTCCAGCCGCTGAAGGATCACCCAGGTGGGTGCTACACTTCTGCTCGTGGACGATTCAGCCTACTGTGAACATCGAAGATGACAAGGTGCCCAATTTAAATTATGATATATATTTTTTACATTTAAAGTGAATTTGAGATTTTACTTCTAATGAGAAGCACTATATACAATTTATCTATTATTATTGTGATTAATCTTGTCCTGGAGGCAGAGCGGAGTGATTTCCACTAGATGGGCCAGCTGGAAAGTAAAGATTGGCTATTTTGTAAAAATGTATGAAAAAAATGTTTGGGGGGGGGGGGGGGGGGGGTCTTAGAGTTAGGCATAAGGTTAGCAGTGTGGTTCAGGTTCAGGTTAAGGTTAGGATACGGTTTAAATGTTACGACTTTGTGGATGTGCCGGCTACAGAGCTGCCTGCAGTACATGAGTCATCCCAATAAATGCCAACCTGCTAATCAAACCTGCCCATTTTCATCATCCAAAGACTTCAAAGATGACACATTGAAGATAAAAGATGAAGCAATACATTAAAAAAAGAAAGGATGTATCATTGAGACATTTCTTTTGAAGTCACTGATATATAGACAATCCAATATATTTCAAATGGATTTATGTATCTAATCTGGAATAAATTGATTTATATAACTGCGATAAAGCCACGTGAGATGACAACTGCCATCCAGAATCACCATATTGTCACCATGATGTGGTCCAATATTTTAATTTGGACAAAAGACATGAATTATTCAACACAAGCAAGCAATGCTTTTAATAGAGACGTTGGATTGTCCATTGACTGACAGAGACACCTAGACAGATCCATTACAGATCCTTAAACACAGATGGCACAATCTTGAGTTATTTCCCCATATCTCTGGCCTATTATTAATGATATATTCATACATGCATAGAGGGAAGAAATAGATACTTCCCTGAGAATTGAGGTAGTAATGATCTTAAATAAATTAAATGAGATATGAGCCGGACAAGAATTGACTTTGTGGAGAGCTGGACATCTCACGAATTCTAATGTTTGTGCTCCTAATATTTGCATGAATATGTCATATCAGTGAGATAATCACTGCCTATTACTTTGTTTGTGTTCCAAATGGCACGCTATCCCCTATATAGTGCATTGATTTTCACCATGGCCGATTGGGCTCTGGTCAAAAGCAGTGCACTATGTAGGGAATAGGGTGCCATTTGTGGCACAAAATCTCCATGAGGTGGAATGAATGGCCAGAACTCATTATCAGTTCTACTCAAGCTAAGCAGGGTTGCTCTGGGTCAGTCCCTGGATGGGAGACCAGATACTGCTACAGTAGAAGTACTGTTGCAGGGCCAGTAGGAGGCACTTGTTCCAAATGGCAGTGATTGAGGACTTTGCCCTGTGTAGGGTGCTGTCTTTTGGATGGGATGTTAAACGGGTTTCCTGACTCTCTGTGGTCACTAAAGATCCCATGACACTTATTGTAAAAGTAGCTGTGTTAACTCCAGTGTGCTGGCTAAATTTACAATTTGGCCCTCATACCATCATGGCCACCTAATCATTTCCAACTTCTAATTGGCTAATTTATCCGCCTCCTCTCCCCTGTCACTATTCCCCAGGTTGTTGCTGTGAATGAGAATGTGTTCTCAGTCAACTTACCTGGCAAAATAAGGGTTAAATAAATCAGTTCTACCCTTTATCAGTTCCTTGTTTCAGGAACACCTATGGCACACAATGTGACAACAAGCTCTAAAGAATGTTCCTGAGGGAAGGATGCTCTCCCTGTTGCCTTTTGTTTGGTCTTTTCTCTCCTAATTAGGAGTCTTTGACTCCTAATTAGAAGGCTACTGTATGAGCCGATGATGACAAAGGAAATACATCTCACTTGGTGTGTAATTGGACTGTGATCTGGCTGTAACTTGCCACTCATTTTAATGGTAGACTCAGCGGAGTCTCTGGTAGACATCATCATACACAGTAGAGTGAGACATAAACAACTACAACATTTAAATCTGCTATGACTGGCCTGTTGGTTCTACCCAATTAGTACTCTCCTTTGATGAGTGTCCGGAATGTTCTAAGAGGATAACTTGTCAGTTTTGAATTTGGCTAAATATGAAGAATACGTACAGTAGGTATTTGCACACTATCATTAGCTTAAGCTGATGTAATTGTTACCTCAGGATTACGTGAATACACAATCAGTAAAACAGTACCTTTCACATTTCAGTTGACCTTGTAAGCTCAAAGAGTGAGTAACAAAATTGGAGGTACCGGTAGGCTCCATCAAACTGAAACAAACCCAGAAAGGGAACGTTAGCGCCATCGGCTGTCTTCAGATTCAGTTTCTCTGTTTTGCCCATTATTTCCAATTCCCTGTATCCTTTTCGAAATCCATTTTCAATCTGATGTTCAAGGCTGCTGAAGCTGAGTTCACCCAATGAATTTTGAAGTTTGTGACTGGGTTGACCTTATAAGCTTAAAAGAGTTGATATCATAGTGTTTAATGTTAGGTTTTAAAGCATAAAGATGGGTCTAAACAGATGAATGTACCCCACCATAAACCACTGTACTACTTCTATTTACAGTACATTCACACAGAAGTGTATTACTATCGAATTATGTTGCTTGCATGGCCTGACTTGCCTTTGAACTCCACGACGCAGCAGTAAATGTATCACCTTCAGAATCAAGACAGGGAACAGTGCATCTACTGTACTGCTTAAACCATGTTAATGCTTTGATGCCAGTCTAATTGAACATGACAACCAGCATTCAGCTGTAACCTGCTCTCATTAATCACATGATCCAAATGGTACGAGGAAGTGAGTTACAGAGAACGGAAGAGAGAACTGAAAGCCAGGTAGAAACAGACAGGCCTAGGAAGTTAATTTAGAAATAGAATTAGATTTTAAAGAGGGAGGTGCTTTGCTCCTGGTTTACTGCTTCCTCAGCCGTGGGATGAGATGCAACTTCAGCAAAAAGCTTCTTTATCGTGTGGGATACACAGCCAGTGCTCTTAAAAGTCATTGATTCAAGAGATTGACACAAAGCCTTTTTCAGTGGCTAAAGTATATTTCCTCCTTAGCTCAAGATAATTAAATTGGGTAACAGCACTTTGCCGAATTCCCAGCATGATCATATCATCAACAGTTGTTGGGTCAGTTTATTTGGGTAATCCGGGGTCTTCTGCTATGTCAGCAAGCAATGCCAACAGCAACCATACACTCTGAAAAAAGGTGCTAAGTAGAACCATACAGGGTTTCATTAAATCCAAATTCTAACAGATTGGATTAGCTTAGAAAACGAAATGTTGTGTATCTTTGTGTGGCATAAAAAGTATCATAACAATCAATGTACAGTTGAAGTTGGAAGTTTACATACACCTTAGCCAAATACATTTAAACTCAGTTTTTCACAATTCCTGACAATTAATCAGAGAAAAAATTCCCTGTCTTAGCTCAGTTGGGATCACCACTTTATTTTAAGAATGTGAAATGTCAGAATAGTAGAGAGTAGTAGAGAATAGTAGAGAGAATGATTTATTTCAGCTTTTATTTATATCACATTCCCAGTGGGTCAGAAGTTTACATACACTCAATTAGTATTTGGTAGCACTGTCTTTAAATTGTTTAGCTTGTGTCAAACGTTTCAGGTAGCCTTCCACAAGCTTCCCACAATAAGTTGGGAGAATTTTGGCCCATTCCTCCTGACAGAGCTGGTGTAACTGAGTCAGGTTTGTAGGCCTCCTTGCTCGCACACACTTTTTCAGTCATGCCCACAAATTCTCTATAGGATTGAGGTCAGGGCTTTATGATGTCCACTCCAATACCTTGACTTTGTTGTCCTTAAGCCATTTTGCCACAACTTTGGAAGTATGCTTTTGGTCATTGTCCATTTGGAAGACCCATTTGCGACCAAGCTTTAACTTCCTGACTAATGTCTTGAGATGTTTCTTCAATATATCCACATAATTGTCTTTCCTCATGATGCCATCTATTTTGTGAAGTGCACCAGTCCCTCCTGCAGCAAAGCACCCCCACAACATGATGCTGCCACCCTTGTGCGTCACGGTTGGGATGGTGTTCTTCGGCTTGCAAGCCTCCCCCTTTTTCCTCCAAACATAACAATGGTCATTATGGTCAAACAGTTCTATTTTTTTTTCATCAGACCAGAGGACATTTCTCCAAAAAGTACGATCTTTGTCCCCATGTGCAGCTGCAAACAGTAGTCTGGCTTTTTTTAATGGCGCTTTTGTATTAGTGTCTTCTTCCTTGCTGAGCAGCCTTTCAGGTTATGTCGATATAGGACTTGTTTTTACTGTGGATATAGATACTTTTGTACCTGTTTCCTCCAGCATCTTCACAAGGTCCTTTGCTGTTGTTCTGGGATTGATTTGCACTTTTTGCACCAAAGTACGTTCATCTCTATGAGACAGAATGCGTCTCCTTCCTGAGCAGTATGACGGCTGCGTGGTCCCATGGTGTTTATACTTGCATACTATTGTTTGTACAGATGAACGTGGTACCTTCAGGCGTTTGAAAATTGCTCCCAAGGATGAACCAGACTTGTAGAGGTCTTGTAGAGGTCTTGGCTGATTTTCCCATGATGTCAAGCAAAGAGGCACTGAGTTTGAAGGTAGGCCTTGAAATACATTCACAGGTATACCTCCAATTGACTCAAATGATGTCAATTAGCCTATCAGAAGCTTCTAAAGCCATGACATCATTTTATGGAATTTTCCAAGCTGTTTAAAGTCACAGTCAACTTAGTTTATGTACATTTCTGACCCACCGGAATTGGGATACAGTGAGTTATAAGTGAAATAATCTGTCTGTAAACAGTTTTGGGAAAATTACTAGTAGATGTCCTAATCGACTTGCCAAACTATAGTTTGTTGATGAGAAATTTGTTGATTGGTTGAAAAACGAGTTTTAATGACTCCAATCTAAGTGTATGTAAACTTCCGACTTCAACTGTACATGCAAAAACACAGATTTTACAGTAAAACAAACAATTCTGAAAATTCTCCCTGAAATAGAGCATGCTGGGAAATATTACTTATGGTTCTATGTAGAACCCTTCTTGCCGTTCAAAAGAATCCTTCTTGCCTTCCAAAGAATCATCAAATAACCCTGTCTTCCAAAAATGGTTCTTAGGATATTAAAGGTTCAGGTGAACTCTTTCTGAACCCTTTTTTCTAAGAGTGTATGGAACCCCAGTAAGACTAGCTGTCGCCATTTGCGTTGGTTAATGGGGATCGTAACACATCAAATCAAAACCACATCATGGTTCCTGTAGTTTGGAGATTTAGCTAAAAGACCTTGTCTGCACTTCCCGTGGAAACGATTAGCCTGAATCAAAGCGTAAACCCTAATCAGTAAGAATCCTCTTTGGGTCACCCAATCTCTGCATGTACACATGACATGGGCGGCTGAGACGTGCAACGCTAAGGTTTACGGTGAGGTAATCAGGGCTCATCCCAGCATGGAGTTACCCAATCCACTTGTTTAACAGGGATTGTACCTGGTGTTTTATGGTGTCTGACAGACTGGTCGTGACCTATGTGATCTCATGATGCAGTGTCCCGATGGATTTCCATCAAGCTTTGTTTTCACTCCATTAAAGCTCGGTGAGCCTGGGCTTGTTTTTCCAATCCTTTATGAAGTCTTTCTAGATTGTGTCTCAAAGTAAATCACATTCGAGGGTTTTAAATTGGCATCCGATTTGTGAAGAACACTCACAATACACATTTAGAAATTGAGACACATTGACATGTGGATCTAACATTCTGTCTGTTTTCATTCAACTAACTGTATGAGTGTTATGTTCCCTGTTGAGTCCAAGGAATTATAATGATTGATGACACCAAACTGCGCACTCGCCTTTATAATAAACACCGTTTGGCATGACCTGCCGGTGTCCTTCTGAAATCCCCCCGTCAGGGAAGACTACAAAGTCAGACGTAAGCCCAGAGATCTATACCGAGGTCTTTAACAACTGCCAGCAAACGATTCTGCGCTTGTTAGAATGTGAATGAAGGATGAAGCCGGATGAAGCGTCGGTGAAGAGAGTGAACTATTCTTCTGACGAAGGGGGGGGGGGGGGGGGGGGGGGGTTTGGCAGAGATTAATGAGATAGTCCTCCCAGAATGAAAGGAATGGCCTTACCTGCCTGTTAATTGCCTCTCTCAGGATAAAGAGAAACAGAAAATGAGTGATTGGTCTGGGTGATGTAATGCCTATTGTGCTTTCTCATGTCCAAGTTTCAGTTCATTGCCTTTGACAGGACTGTGTTGATGCCTCCCACTAGACTTCATAAAGCTAGCTCGACATGGTGTACAATAAAGTCGTATTTTTTTCAAATTTAAGTAATGACGTGGTGGTGTTTGTCCAGTAGGGGTCACTGTTAGCACTAACTAAATATACAGTGGTAAATGGTGCTGTAGGAGGTAACACTCTGTAGAAGACCTACTTAGATCAGAGGTGGTGACTTACTGGCTCAGTCCCAAATGTCACCCTTTTCCCTATATAGTGCATTATTTTTGACCAGGGCCCATAGGGCTCTGGTTAAAAGTAGTGCACCATAGGGAATAGGGGGCCATTTGTGACGCATCCACTGACTCAGCTCAGACACATATCCCAGCATTATATTAGAAAAATATGTCAAGTGGACCGATAGACGGTCAAAAGTGTATTTTTTTTTTTTTATCATCCTTTCTAATCTCTGTCATCTTACATTTTTAACAAGAAAACACAGTCTATCACAGTGGTCACCAACTTTTTCTGAGTCAAGATCACTTTCCAAGTCAAAACGCAAGCCGAGATCTACCGTTCAGATTTTTTTATTTTTAAACATGACTTAGAAAAACGTAAAACGCAACATTAACCAATTTAAAAACATTCTGTAGCAATTAGGTTTGTGCAGGAGGCTGTAGGCCCACTACATTATCACTGCATATTGGCTATGCTTGAATTGCCCTGCCAATGTTGTTCTTAGACCATTTTGAAATATTTAAAATGTTTCGCTATATGATCACACTGGTAATAGATCATTTGTTGTATTACATGTGAGGCACAGCTAAGTGAGCATAATAATTCGCTTAAAAAAAAAAAAATCCGGACTGATGGCCTGCATCTTATGATCACCGACTCACCGTCACCTCCTCTCTCCCTCCCTCCGCTGAGAAAAGGGGATGGTGAAACTGAAGTCGCACTGCATTACTTGTGCCTCGTGCACCAATTCATGTTGTTACTCCTATAAAAAAAAATGTTTAAAGACCCAAGCCGCTAATAATGACAACCCATGCTTATCGGAACATTTTGCTGTAGTCATTCATTGTAGCTTCAGTGCTGGTTGAAGCATTTTATGGCTTCCAAAAGTATTGAACAAATGTTCATAGTGCTGCTCTTTGCTGTATCCGTTGAGTCTCTCTCTAGGCGTGCTTTTAAAAGTGTGGAAATCTCACCGTATCAACTTTGCTGTGCTTTCGAGGCATCTTTTTACAGTCTATGGCTCAAGGAAACTGTGCAGACATGGTGATCTGAGCTACCTGATGGGCCAGCGGTAGGTCTATAGGCGCACTTGATTTGCTCTCTACCTTCAGACACATGAAATGGTTCAAAACGGGAACACTTTGCCTTCCCGGCGCTAAGGCTGCTGAATCAAGTTTTTTTTTTAAAGCACAAGGCTTTATCGTTGATTTTTTTTACAGACATGTTTGGTGATCGATTAGGAATGCCTTGGAGATCAACCAGTCGATTGACCGGTTGGTGACCACTGGTTTGTCAGATGCAAAGCATGTGACCTTGCCGACAAAAGAACATTATCTATCTATCTAGCCTGAAGACAGGCTTGTAAGCATTCATGTCTTTAGTGTGTGATATTGATGCTTTGTTTATGACATTACAGGGGAATCCCTCCTTTTGTTCTTTCCAGAAACACATCCAAGTCATGAACCGTAATCCTTTGTCTAACCCCTGTGATGTAATGGAATCATCAACCACATCACACAGCGCACGCATACACACACACACACCATCTGGAGTACACCAGGGATCAGACTGCTGATTGTAATCTGTATCGCTCGAGAATGTTTTTTTTGGGGCCAAGTTGCTGTGGTAATTGTTTGGATTAAGTTGGCTTTTTAGCACGCTGTGGGAGACCAACTGGTAGGCTTGACTAGCCAGACAGTAGGATGGAAACGACAACAAATCCCACCACTCTCAGGGATAATCTAGAGACAGGGTTTCATCTGATCCAAATTGAGATCAAAGGGTGAAACGGCGGCCATGTTTTATTGAGTAGATAATCTCGCTGCAAAGCTGCTCGTCTCACAGCCTGTCGGTTTTGGTTATGTTAGCTAGCTAGATGACAGCAGGTGACTCATAAATCACTCTACCTGGAGGTCACCCTGCTGGAGGTCTTCTACACCTATACCCTACACAGTGCACTGCTTTTGACAAAGGCTCATAGGGCTCTAGTCAAAAGTAGTGGTCTATATAGGGAATAGGGTTTCATTTGGGACAGACAGTTAAACAGCAACTTTAGAGTCTGGAGCAGTGATGGGCAACTTTGATGGGGGTAGGGTTCACAAAAAAATCTGAACTCATCATGAGGGGCCGCAGTTGCACGTGGGTCTGCATACCCACATGCATGAGCCCCTCAAAAAGCTACTGCAGTAACATTAATGTTTTTTACACCAATTACTAACTGCACTATAACCTGCAGAGTGAACAACACACCCCACTGAAGTCAATTAAGTGCTTTGCTGGCAGTTTGAATTGTTTGTACAGACATACACTTTACTCCAAGGGAAAATCCTTGAAGGCTTATTAACCATGCAGAACTGCAGTTCTTTATAAGTCGATACTTTTAAATCTAAATGGAGGCTTTTCGTAAGAATATGTCTGTGGCGTATTTAATCCAACCTTCTAAACATAATTCAACTGATAAAAATGAATCTCGATAACAAAGGTACACACTGTATAGGGGAAAGGGTAGAAATTAGAGGGGGATAATAAAAGATGAATCCACATATTGTGAGCATTGGGGGTTGGGGAGTTTTGGAAATTGCATTTGTGAATGCACATTACCTCACAGGTAAATGTGTAAGAACTTGTGTCTGTCATAGTGTGAGTGCTGGGGTTGTCCAAAGTAATTATATGATGGACTTCTGCAGACAGTGTATTAGCATTGATAAGTTTGCCAATTAAAGAACTCATTACACACACACACACACACACACACACACACACACACACACACACACACACACACACACACACACACACACACACACACACACCCACCCATGTGGAGGCACGCACACACACATACACAAAAACACCTTATGTCCAACATAGTATTGTATGTATTTCTCTGAGACCAGGTTGCTTGTTGCGCCTTAACGACAAAGGAGAATTGCGGGCAGAATTTACGTTGGTGGTTAGGGGAACTAATGACAAAGGTCAGGATCATTTATGTAAAAGGTGAACGGGCTAATTATAGAATAAGGGTTAGCTAAAATGCTACAGTTGTCCCCAACGTGACTCAAACACGAAAACTTTGGATTGCTAGACGGTCGTAAAACACCCAGCATCATCCCCTGACTAAAGTAACTAGACCATTAGTAGGTGCCATACATCTTGGAGTTGCTCAGAAATACATAAACTACATTTTGTATGGCTCTGAGGCCAGGCTGCTCTCACTCACTCACTCACTCACTCACTCACTCACTCACTCACTCACTCACTCACTCACTCACTCACTCACTCACTCACTCACTCACTCACTCACACACTCACACACTCACACACTCACACACTCACACACTCAAACACGCACACGCACACGCACACACACACACACACACACACACACACACATACTCTGAAAGTAAAACTACATCAATCTTAGCCAAAGCAATTTTCTGACTTGGTGAAAGCACTCCATCAGTTTTTTCCCTCTTCATTGAGAAAAAAAAACCTCTTAATGACTAGAAAATTCCATTGATCTTTGTACCATTCTGAAAGAAAAAAAAAGGTTAATTGAGGGCCATACATCCTTACCGATGATGTACAAGGGACCTCTGGCGGTTGTGGTCTTCCTGGAACCAGGTGGAATACGTTATGAAGGACTGGGTGAGAGTTTTCCCAGACTTCAATAAACACCCCTGTGGAAAAACAGGTCTGATGAAAGATGATGAAACCTCTGTACACGGCTCTGAACTCTTCCGCTATGAGAAGCAATATCTCCTCGAGGTGTATTTGATGAAAACCCTGGAATGTACAGAAACCCTGCAACCTACCTTCGGAAGACCCTCAGTACAATTTAAGAGAAGGTCATGTTGTTTGAATGAGCTTGGTCTGACTTTGGTCTCACTTTTTGGCATGCTGTGTAGTGCTAATGTCACCCGCTGGGTTCAAACACGGGTCTCCTACTTGCCACAAGTTTGTGTTAGCCAGCTGAGCTAAAGCCTGGGGTTTCGAGTTGCTAACGCAAGACACCAAACCACATTGAGTGATGGATCTTGCTAAACTGGCAGCTTTACCAAATGAATAAGACACAGGCTGTCTCTTGGCTGTCAAAGCCCTGCCCTGTGCCCACTACTCTCCTGGTCCCCTCTCTCCATATGTTGTCCCAGGGTACTGGGACAACATGCCTATTAAACAGGACGTCCTGGAAGTGTTTCGGTCAAGGGATTAGCAGACTTTCTCTCTCTTGGCTTTAACTCTTAAGCCTCTGGAGGAAAGGACGCTTGTTGCTGCATGATGATGGTGATGATGATGATGATGATGATGGGGGATGATGTTGATGATGATGATGTTGGTGATAGGGATGATGGGGATGATGAGGATGGTGATGCTGATGGGGATGATGATGATGATGGTGATGATGTTGGTGATGGTGATGATGATGAGGATGGTGATGATGATGATGATGAAGATTATGGTGACCCTCGGAACTGTTGGCCGCCTATTTCAACCATCTGTCAGCGGATCAACTGGAACACCAGAAAGAGAAAACAAATGACCCGGTGATACCAAAAAGGCACTAGTCCGTCCGGCCCAGCCAAGATTAGCAGCATAATCACAGGCTAATAAAATCGCAATCTGCATCATTAGCATCCAATCTCTTTGGACCGTGGAAATCACACCACCAGCTAAGCGCCGATCATTTTACAGCAAATGTCTTGAAAGAAATAGCCAGAGGCAGACTTAGTGGCGGGATTTTCCAGGATGCCACGAGTTAGGCTTACTAATCAAATCAAATCAAATGTATTTATATAGCCCTTCTTACATCAGCTGATGCCACAAAGTGCTGTACAGAAACCCAGGCTAAAATCCCAAACAGCAAGCAATGCAGGTGTAGAAGCACGGTGGCTAGGAAAAACTTCCTAGAGAGGTCAAAAACCTAGGAAGAAACCTAGAGAGGAACCAGGCTATGAGGGGTGGCCAGTCCTCTTCTGGCTGTGCCGGGTGGAGATTATAACAGAACATGGCCAGAAACCCAGCCTAAAATCGACAACTACTGTGATTATTATTATTTGACCATGTTGGTCATTTCTGAACATTTGAACATCTGTTTATTTGATGAAGACAGACGTTCAGAGCTATCTATTTGAGGAAGACAGACGTTCAGAGCTATCTATTTGAGGAAGACAGACGTTCAGAGCTATCTATTTGAGGAAGACAGACGTTCAGAGCTATCTACATGATGAAGACAGACGTTCAGAGCTATCTACTTGATGAAGACAGACGTTCAGAGCTGTCTACTTGATGAAGACAGACGTTCAGAGCTATCTACTTGATGAAGACAGACGTTCAGAGCTATCTACTTGATGAAGACAGACGTTCAGAGCTATTAACTTGGTGAAGACAGACGTTCAGAGCTGTCTACTTGATGAAGACAGACGTTCAGAGCTATCTACTTGATGAAGACAGACGTTCAGAGCTATCTACTTGATGAAGACAGACGTTCATAGCTATCTACTTGATGAAGAGAGACGTTCAGAGCTATCTACTTGAGGACGACAGACGTTCAGAGCTATCTACTTGATGAAGACAGACGTTCTGCGCTATCTACTTGATGAAGACAGACGTTCAGAGCTATCTACTTGATGAAGACAGACGTTCAGAGCTATCTACTTGATGAAGACAGACGTTCAGAGCTATCTACTTGATGAAGACAGACGTTCTGCGCTATCTACTTGATGAAGACAGACGTTCAGAGCTATCTACTTGATGAAGACAGACGTTCAGAGCTATCTACTTGATGAAGACAGACGTTCAGAGCTATCTACTTGATGAAGACAGACGTTCAGAGCTATCTACTTGATGAAGACAGACGTTCAGCGCTATCTACTTGATGAAGACAGACGTTCAGAGCTATCTACTTGATGAAGACAGACGTTCAGAGCTATCTACTTGATGAAGACAGACGTTCAGAGCTATCTACTTGATGAAGACAGACGTTCAGCGCTATCTACTTGATGAAGACAGACGTTCAGAGCTATCTCACTTGATGAAGACAGACGTTCAGCGCTATCTACTTGATGAAGACAGACGTTCAGAGCTATCTACTTGATGAAGACAGACGTTCTGCGCTATCTACTTGAGGACGACAGACGTTCTGCGCTATCTACTTGATGAAGACAGATGTTCAGAGCTATCTACTTGATGAAGACAGACGTTCAGAGCTATCTACTTGATGAAGACAGACGTTCAGAGCTATCTACTTGATGAAGACAGGCGTTCAGAGCTATCTACTTGATGAAGACAGACGTTCAGAGCTATCTACTTGATGAAGACAGACGTTCAGAGCTATCTACTTGATGAAGACAGACGTTCAGAGCTATCTATTTGATGAAGACAGATGTTGACACCTTTCTTTCCTCTTCTCTGAAATGATCTCCTGAAGAAATCACTCCCCCTATTTGTACAAGACCTGTAAATTGTTGCATTTATGTTTGCAAAACTTGAAATGGGCAAGAGGATAAGGTAGAGAAAGAAGCTGAATTGACATTATTTGCCAACAGCATGTCAACAAATGTGACTTGTTTCAGTTAACTAGGCATATGTCGCGTGTCACTACTTCACAGGAGAGGCATTTGAACGTAAACATCATTTTTCAAATCAAAACACTTTTTTTTTCTTCAGAAATGCCTTCTGGAACATGAAAACTTTCATCTGCCTTAATAACAAATGTGTATGCCATCTGTAAATACGAATACAACTGTTAAATTGTGAGCCTAAAAGATAATGGATGGCCTGGACATCCGAGACAGCCGAGAGTTCGGATAGGACTGCCATGTAGCGGGAGGTGTATGTGTAGCTAGGTAATCCTTTCTAACTGGGCTTTTTTGAACGATATCAGAACTGCATAAGGGTTGCTAATGCTCTCCACTTTCCGGAGGACCGAGTTTTGAAATCAGTCGAATACCCAGTGGAAGCCGAGTATGATAGCTAAGGAGATGGAGAAAATTCTGGCGTTCAATTTCAAATAATGCGGAGGGAGTCGAAAAGAGAACACGCAGAAGAAGGCCGTGTTTATAAAACACCTCTCTCCGGATTACATCTGTGGCAACCATGGCATCTGTGACAGAGAGGGAGAAGCCTTCATACATGTATACGGGCAAGCGAGTCTAGATAGCTACATTTTCAGATATTATACATTTCAAATTTGGTCAAAAAGTAATTTTCATTGCAAGTCAAAGCATATTGTTAGCTATCTAGCTAACGTTAGCCATCTGGCTCGCTAGCTAATGTTACGTGTATGACCTGTGTAGTAATATTATTCATTTCTCAGATCCATTTTCATCGCTAGTTATAGCCTAATGGTCGCTAGCTAGCTAACATTGATCCTACCTAGTTGGTTAGTTTTAGCTACCAGCAGATTCATGCAGCATAGTAACATTATGAGTTGGGATTATGGTTCGTTGTTTTGCTAGCTAGCTATATGTCTCAACAAAAGACTCAACTATGCAAGTAAGCATTTCACTTTACCGTTTACACCTTCAGTATCCTGTGCATGTGACAAATAAACATTTATTTTATTTGATATAGTGTGTGTTTACCGGAGACGGTAAAGAACAACATGAAGAAGAACATGTGAAGCACAACATGACCTGTACCAAAGTCAATTTAGGATATAACGTTAAAGCTATTTTCTGTAATTAGCTTGCCATTCATTTCTAAATAATGATCTTGTAGTGAGTTTATTTTCGTGTAATAATGAATACAAATTACCTAAAGTTAAGACGTTGCCAGGTACTGTATATGATATGGTCATTATTTGAACTGGCTAGCCAGCTAACTTAACGTTAGCTTAACGCTAACTTAACGACAAGCTGGAAAAAAATCTAAACATTGTTTATAAAGTTGCTTTTAAGCGGGTGTGATCAATGCTAAACGGGTGTAGACAAAGAGGAGCCTTCCAGTATGTGTACCAAAACATTCAAGGCCCATTTCTTAAAAGGGGTATTACTTTCCCATTGTTCCTCAAATGTAGTGGATGATATACCATTTTATAGCTCTGAGTCTCTACTTTTATCCAATGTAAAAAACACAATTTCAAATTTTGCTGGAGCCGGTCGCAAATATTCGGAACAAACAGACAAACAAAACGTTTGAATAATGTGTTGGTTATGCAAGATTTGCAAGTACACCGCTAAATTGGGCTTGTAATATGATCGGCACGTCCCAGAATTAACGTAGTAATGTATCTGTATCTCTACTCAGCACACCCTATGACAGAAATAGACATGAAATGACATCAGCTCTGATCAGAGATGCAGCTTCACTTTAAGATGACTGAATAGTTCTAGTTTAAATGTGACACTAATGTTGGACATCTGGACCTTAAATCACCTTAATTTCCTTTCAGCACCTGTTTACTCAACATTAGCAAGGATACTCATAGATCGATCAGATTAATCTACCATATGTTTTCTGCTGTGGTTCTATATATGTATTATATCTAATAAAATTGTGTCGACAAACACATCTCAATCTGTGTATATGAATCTTCCTTCCGTCACTTAAATAATACATTAGTCCACTAGATAAGTACATGCACACGCACACACACACACACACACACACACACACACACACACACACACACACACACACACACACATACATACATACATACATACACACACACACACACACACACACACACACACACACACACACACACACACACACACACACACACACACACACACACACACACACACACACACACACACACACACACACGCAGGGGGGCATAATAGTGTCTCTGACATTGGGGGACACACAGTTTGCTACAGGGTTCCGGGCATAAAATAAATAATGATTTACGGGATTAACATTTCTATTATATATATTTTTTTAAGGATACAGACAAACCTTAACTTACAAATGGAAATTTACAAGGCTAAGGGGCACTTAGGACTCTATTCAATCAGATCCACTTTAGCCGACTTCTGCATAGCGGTTGTTTTGACAGTGTTGGAGGTGGAACTGTGTTAGAGCTGTCAAATCCACATGTGGCTCCCTGCGTTATACCTAAAGCGGACATTGCCATTGGCCGCACGGAGTCGCATTAACAGAAATCCCATGCATTCTTGTTTACAAGTTTGAACACTGGAATCTGAGATGCAATCTACACCTCGATTAGGATGATTTTGTTTCATGATTTTTCAATTTGAGCATAATTAATGCTATATAGCATATACCGTAAACTCTATATACTGTAGCCTATACTTTCTCGTTGTTGAACTTCTGACGCGAGTGGGACGGGTGTGGTTTCCTGACAATGATTGCAAGAGCAGCTGCTCACCAATTTGACGGCCCCAATGAAGTTCCACCTTCGACACCACCAGAACATCCGCTATGCTGGTATCTGCAATCGCCGTTTTAACGTTTAATATGATTGAATCTAGGCCTTACTCTGGTCCTGTCCAATCAGTCTTAGGTCCATGACCATTCGTACAGTACTGAATACCAGTGTGACTGTTAATGTGGATATATTTGATTAAACAACCATTTTGTACTCTTTCTCTGCTACAGTGTGATTCATGTCCTAGTATTTTTCTCACTTCTTTGTCAGGTTGTTACTACTTTAGCTCTACATACTGTATGGTTGGAAACGTAATGTAATATTTTGAACTTGTTATCTAGTCATTATACTGTAATAATAAGCAGCAACATGCACAGTTAAAAACTGTTTTAATTAAAAAAAGGTAGGCATGAAAGGTCAAACTGAAATGAATCGATCTCCTCTCTACACAATTATAAAAAAAAATATATATAATCCTGGTTGCACATGCAATGATACACCTTCTCGACATGAACTGCTATCATTTAGTCCGAGATCACATATGATCCTTCAGATTGATTCACACTATGACAGGTCATCAGTCGATAAACTCTATGAGCTTGGCGAGGCACTTCTCACTGTCATACCTGTTGGTTTGTGGCCTCGCTCTCTCCCTCTCTGCCTGTGTGTCTGTTCGTGGCTGTCACACTCCTGTCATGATCATGACAGCACCAAACAAAGCCTTAACAAATGCAACACACCTTCATGACTCACAATCACTGTGTTGAAGTTAAAGACATCTAAAGCTGAAAACACTCAAATTTGCCAGCTAGTTTGCTACGGGTGGCGCGGGCAGTTGCCAAGAATCTAACTTACAGTCCTTTGCACTCCTTTGAAAAAAACTTGCATATTTGTTTTTCTCTTCTTGGATTGTGGCACATACAGTGGGGAGAACAAGTATTTGATACACTGCCGATTTTGCAGGTTTTCCTACTTACAAAGCATGTAGAGGTCTATACATTTTATCATAGGTACACTTCAACTGTGAGAGGCGGAATCTAAAACAAAAATCCAGAAAATCACATTGTATGATTTTTAAGTAATTAATTTGCATTTTATTGCATGACATAAGTATTTTTATTTTTTTTTATTTTATTTTATCCCATTTTCTCCCCAATTTTCGTGGTATCCAATCGCTAGTAATTACTATCTTGTCTCATCGCTACAACTCCCGTACGGGCTCGGGAGAGACGAAGGTCGAAAGCCATGCGTCCTCCGAAGCACAACCCAACCAAGCCGCACTGCTTCTTAACACAGCGCGCCTCCAACCCGGAAGCCAGCCGCACCAATGTGTCGGAGGAAACACCGTGCACCTGGCCCCCTTGGTTAGCGCGCACTGCGCCCGGCCCGCCACAGGAGTCGCTGGAGCGCGATGAGACAAGGATATCCCTACCGGCCAAACCCTCCCTAACCCGGACGACGCTATGCCAATTGTGCGTCGCCCCACGGACCTCCCGGTCGCGGCCGGCTGCGACAGAGCCTGGGCGCGAACCCAGAGACTCTGGTGGCGCAGTTAGCACTGCGATGCAGTGCCCTAGACCACTGCGCCACCCGGGAGGCATGACATAAGTATTTGATCACCTACCAACCAGTAAGAATTCCGGCTCTCACAGACCTGCTAGTTTTTCTTTAAGAAGCCCTCCTATTCTCCACTCATTACCTGTATTAACTGCACCTGTTTGAACTCGTTACCTGTATAAAAGACACCTGTCCACACACTCAATCAAACAGACTCCAACCTCTCCACAATGGCCAAGACCAGAGAGCTGTGTAAGGACATCAGGGATAAAATTGTAGACCTGCACAAGGCTAGGATGGGCTACAGGACAATAGGCAAGCAGCTTGGTGAGAAGGCAACAACTGTTGGCGCAATTATTAGAAAATGGAAGAAGTTCAAGATGACGGTCAATCCCCCTCGGTCTGGGGCTCCATGCAAGATCTCACCTCGTGGGGCATCAATGATCATGAGGAAGGTGAGGGATCAGCCCAGAACTACACGGCAGGACCTGGTCAATGACCTGAAGAGAGCTGGGACCACAGTCTCAAAGAAAACCATTAGTAACACACTACGCCGTCATGGATTAAAATCCTGCAGCGCACGCAAGGTCCCCCTGCTCAAGCCAGCGCATGTCCAGGCCCGTCTGAAGTTTGCCAATGCCCATCTGGATGATCCAGAGGAGGAATGGGAGAAGGTCATGTGGTCTGATGAGACAAAAATAGAGCTTTTTGGTCTAAACTCCACTCGCCATGTTTGGAGGAAGAAGAAGGATGAGTACAAACCATAGAACACCATCCCAACTGTGAAGCATGGAGGTGGAAACATCATTCTTTGGGGATGCTTTTCTGCAAAGGGGACAGGACGACTGCACCGTATTGAGGGGAGGATGGATGGGGCCATGTATCGCGAGATCTTGGCCAACAACCTCCTTCCCTCAGTAAGAGCATTGAAGATGGGTCGTGGCTGGGTCTTCCAGCATGACAACGACCCGAAACACACAGCCAGGGCAACTAAGGAGTGGCTCCGTAAGAAGCATCTCAAGGTCCTGAAGTGGCCTAGCCAGTCTCCAGACCTGAACCCAATAGAAAATCTTTGGAGGGAGCTGAAAGTCTGTATTGCCCAGCGACAGCCCCGAAACCTGACGGATCTGAAGAAGGTCTGTATGGAGGAGTGGGCCAAAATCCCTGCTGCAGTGTGTGCAAACCTGGTCAAGAACTACAGGAAACATATATTTTTTATTTATCCATTATTTTACCAGGTAAGTTGACTGAGAACACATTCTCATTTACAGCAACGACCTGGGGAATAGTTACAGGGGAGAGGAGGGGGATGAATGAGCCAATTGTAAACTGGGGATTATTAGGTGACCATGATGATTTTTTTTTGAGGGCCAGATTGGGAATTTAGCCAGGACACCGGGGTTAACACCCCTACTCTTACGATAAGTGCCATGGGATCTTTAATGACCTCAGAGAGTCAGGACACCCATTTTAACGTCCCATCCAAAAGACGGCACCCTACACAGGGCAGTGTCCCCAATCATCACCCTGGGGCATTGGGATATTTTTTAGACCAGAGGAAAGAGTGCCTCCTACTGGCCCTCCAACACTACTTCCAGCAGCATCTGGTCTCCCATCCAGGGACTGACCAGGACCAACCCTGCTTAGCTTCAGAAGCAAGCCAGCAGTGGTATGCAGGGTGGTATGCTGCTGGCTCATGATCTCTGTAATTGCAAACAAAGGTTTCTGTACCAAATATTAAGTTCTGCTTTTCTGATGTATCAAATACTTATGTCATGCAATAAAATGCTAATTAATTACTTAAAAATCATACAATGTGATTTTCTGGATTTTTGTTTTAGATTCCGTCTCTCACAGTTGAAGTGTACCTATGATAGAAATTACAGACCTCTACATGCTTTGTAAGTAGGAAAACCTGCAAAATCGGCAGTGTATCAAATACTTGTTCTCCCCACTGTACATTGCTAACCTGCTGACCCTATGATGACTACTAAGACAGTGATTATGCAAGTAATTCTGTAGCTAGCAAGTGTTCTTGGCTTCAAAACAGTTTTTCACACAGTCAGAACTACCCAGCGTTAGCTAGATAAAACCTGATACAGCTAAAAATGACTAAACTGTCAATGCAAAGCCGACTAGCTACTAGCCAGGAGAAAGCTTATAGTTGCTCACATTCGTTCTAACATGTCAAAGTTCATTCCCCTTTTTTAAAAACTTAACCTGTTTGGGGTGCAGCCTGACACCGGTACACTTATGACAACATCCAGCTCAAGTGCAGGGCGCGAAATTCAAAAGATATTTTTTTTAAATATTTAACTTTCACACATTAACAAGTCCAATACAGCATATGAAAGGTACACATCTTGTGAATCAAGCCAACATGTCCGATTTTTAAAATGTTTTACAGGGAAGACACAATATGTAAATCTATTAGCTAACCACGTTAGCAAAAGACACCACTTTTCTTACTCCATCAGTTTTTTACTCCATCAGTAGGTATCACAAATTCGACCAAATAAAGATATAAATAGCCACTAACCAAGAAACAACTTCATCAGATGACAGTCTGATAACATATTTATTGTATAGCATATGTTATGTTAGAAAAATGTGCATATTTCAGGTATAAATCATAGTTTACATTGCAGCTACAGTCAGAAATTGCACCGAAAGCAGACAGAAAAATTACAGACACCAACGCCAAATAACTAAATACTCATCATAAAACATTTCTGAAAAATACATAGTGTACAGCAATTGAAAGACAGGCATCTTGTGATTCCAGACAATATTTCCGATTTATCAAGTGTTTTACAGCGAAAACACAATATAGCTTTATATTAGCGTAGCCACAATAGCCAGAAACACTTGGGCGCCGACGACCAGTTCACATGCACGACAGATATTAGAAATAGCATCATAAAATGTTTCTTACTTTTGGTGATCTTCCGTCAGAATGTTGGACAAGGTGTCCTTTGTCCAGAACAGTCGTTGTTTGGATCTGGAACGGCAAATTTCCCTCTTGATTTAGCATGGGCACTTGCCAAGTGGCACGGATCTCTCCAACGTCAACAAAGTCAGAGAACGGAACACGGCAAAACTCCCGAAAAAATTTCAATAATCTGATTAAACTATATTGAAAAAACATACTTTACGATGATATGGTCACATGTATCAAATAAAATCTAAACCGGAGATGTTAGTCGTCCATAACGACAGCTAAACAGAAGGCAAATCCATGTCCCCTTTCGCACGCTCCAGAAACAGGAAATGGACGGTCACGTCATACAAAGAGCTTTAATTCCACCTCAGACCAAGATAAACACGAAATTTCTTCTCTCACCGCCTCTTGACAACCAGGGGAAGGTGTATGAAGTGTACGTAGACTCTTACGTATCATGCCCATGTATAGGCAGGAAGTTGAACAGAGCATCGATTTCTGACATTCCACTTCCTGGTCAGGAAATGTGCTGCAGAATGAGTTCTGTTTCACTCAGAGAAATAATTCAAACGGTTTTAGAAACTAGAGAGTGTTTTCTATCCAATAGTAATAATAATATGCATATTGTACGAGCAAGAATTGAGTACGAGGCCGTTTGAAATGGGCACGATTTAACTGGCTTCTCAATACTGCCCCTTGCAGCCATAAGAAGTTAAACTTCCTTTGTTGTTGCCAACAACAATTACTTTAGCCGGTGCGGTTAGCCGGTGCTATTAACAACTGAGAGTGAGAATGAAGCAGTCAAGGGGGGAAGTGACTCCCAATCCAACTAACTTGGCCTTCCGGATAGCCTAAATGCACTTATTTCTCATTTCCCTGAACGACAGACAGTCAGCCTGGGTATTTGTGTGCTGAGCCTTTCGCCAAATGGGGTTTTTGAGGTGGAGTAACTCTGCCAGATCCCGGTCGAACCAGGGGCTGAACCTGTTTCTAATTATAATTTCCTTTATGGGGCTTGCTTGTTAACAATACCACTATGAAGATGAAAAAAAGAAGGTCTTCGACAGAGAAGATTAGCTTAGCTAGCTGATTCTATACCAATTTACAGAGGCCAGGTCATGAAGGAAGGCTTGCTCATTATAGTTTTTCAGCAACCGTCTATGACAAATCAGGACAGGTCGTTTAACTGAGTAGCCATTAAGAACACAGGCTGTAAAACAGTGATCACTATGGTCATTACAGAAAACACCAGACTGATACCTATCAGGATTATTTGTGAGGATAACATCAAGGAGAGTAGCCTTTTCTGGGTGTTTGGAATCATACCTTGTGGGATTGGTAATAATCTGAGAGAGGTTTAAGGGAGTCCCATTGTTTAAGACTTGGTCAGGTGGTTTAAGCATTTCACAGTCTAGGTCACCTAGCAGGACAAATTCAGATTTAGTGTAATGGGCCAGGAGAGAGTTTAGGGCAGGTAGGGTACAGGCCGGTGCTGATGGTGGACGATAACACTCAGCAACAGTAAACAAAGACCTATCGGAAAGATTAATGCTTAAAGCCAGCAAATCAAATTGTTTGTGGACAGATAGTGACAACCGAACATTGTTCCTTGGTAAAGATTGCCACTCCACCACCTTTGGAAGATCTGTCTTGCCAAAAAAGGTTATAACCAGAAAGGTTCGCATCAGTGTTCAGAACACTCTTTCATAACCACATCTCAGTAATGATGTTGCTCAATTGCTCAATGTTTGGTATTAAGCTTCTAGTGTTAAAGTGCAGAAAACCCAGGCTTTTATGAGAGAAAAAATGAGTGAAGCAGAAATCAGAGCACAAGTCAGAATTGGAGATAGCAACAGTAGACAGGCCAGGGTGTAAATACATATTTCCAGATATTATCAGAAGTAAGACAATCAGGGCACGGCAGAAAACACGGAGAGCATGACATTTGAATGTGCATCAGATGGCAACAAGATCATATTGTACAGCAATTTCATTCGGTTACATGAATATAAAGCCAGCAAGAGGTGGTTAGAATAGGATGGGAGGCCAAGAGACTGTGTAACCAATAGAGAGGCAGAGTCCCCAGTTTGGGAACAAAAAGTATATGTCCCACGGTCGGGTAAACGAGCCAGTTCCTAGTAAAGAAAACACGCAAGAGTCATAGAGCAAATAGCATAGAGCACAAGAAAAACTAAACTTGAAAGAGTCACTCGCCCCAACAAAGTAGGCTATAAAATTCTAAGATAAAGAAATAAATTGTAGACTATGCTATTTAATTATAGTGTTTGAGTAATAATAAGCTTCACAAGTTAATTAGCCTACATAAAATTCAGATCAGTCCAAAGTCTGTTGTGTGTGTGTGTATGTGCGTGTGTGCTGGAAGCAAGTGAAAGCTCAGGAGAGAGGAGGGTGTGTAGCGCGGCTACCTGTACCAGACAGGGGCAGATAGGCCAGGGCAGGAGGGGAGCAGATCTCCCGGTGGGATCCAAGCAGCAGTGCAGCAGGCAGCAGTGCAGCAGGCAACGGGAGTAGGTGTCACACCCGCTTGGGAGAAGCTTTAGTCGGGAGGCTGTGTTCAACCTTACCAGATAGGTGCGTCTTGGAGCAGATAAAAGCATCCGAAGCGAAAAGTTTAACGAAAAACGTTGGGCGAAGATAAAACCAAGACACCGGTAAAAACACAAAGTTCCAAAGCCTTCAAACATTGTCCCGCTCATTCACCCTTGCACATACACACAACACACATGCCCACACACACACCAAAATCTGCTGTGTCCTTTATTTTGGTCACAAAGTGCTGCATATGTACTCTCTAGGTCAGGGATCATCAGCGAAAGTAGATTCAACCGCAGGCCAATGTTTTTCTTAAGCGGATGGTTGGGGGGACTGCAAATTGACCACAAAAAGCCCAAACAGATGTATCATTCATTTGACTAAAACCTTGCTTACATTTGTATACGATCACATACTGTATATCTCTCAATTATGCGTGGGAATACTTCCAACAGACTTCCAAAATCCAAATCACTTGGAGCTGATCTGCTGGTGTTTTTACAGTCTTTTATGTCCAACAATAAAAAAATGTACCTTGGGGAGCCAAATAAAATCTTGGCCCGCCAGTTGGGGAACCCTGCTCTAAGGCGTTGTAATCTGGCCAAACTAAATTAATCTCCTGTCCAAAGACCTCTTGCTTTAGAGGTGTTCTTAGACTCCAAGCTGCAAGACATCATTCCCCAGACAGACAGCTAGACGGGTAGACAAACAGAGACAAACAGACAGGCAGACAGTCAGACAAACAGAGACAGACACACAGACAGACAGTTAGACAGACATACAAACAGAGACAGACAGACAGCTAGACGGGTAGACAAACAGAGACAGACAGACAGACAGACAGACAGACAGACAGACAGACAGACAGACAGACAGACAGACAGACAGACAGACAGACAGACAGACAGACAGACAGACAGACAGACAGACATGCAGTTAGATGGACAGACGGACAGACTGCTAGAGGGCAGACAAACACATACAGAAAGACAGACAGACAGCTAGATGGACAGACAAACACAAACAGACAGGCAGACAGCTAGAGGGCAGACAAACAGAGACAGACAGACAGACAGGCAGTTAGATGGACAGATGGATAGACCGCTAGAGGGCAGACAAACAGAGACAGACATACAGACAGGCAGCTAGATGGACAGACAAACACAAACAGACAGACAGCTAGAGGGCAGACAAACAGAGACAGACAGACAGCTAGACAGACAGACAAACAGAGACAGACAGACAGACAGACAGACAGACAGACAGACAGACAGACAGACAGCTAGACGGACAGACAAACAGAGACAGACAGACAGCTAGACAGGCAGACAAACACAGACAGACAGACAGACAGACAGACAGACAGACAGACAGACAGACAGACGGGTAGACAAACAGAGACAAACAGACAGGCAGAAAGTCAGACAAACAGAGACAGACACACAGACAGACAGTTAGACAGACATACAAACAGAGACAGACAGACAGCTAGACGGGTAGACAAACAGAGACAGACAGACAGACAGACAGACAGACAGGCAGACAGGCAGGCAGACAGACAGACAGACAGACAGATGGACAGACAGACAGACAGACAGAGACAGACAGACAGACAGACAGACAGACAGACAGACAGACAGACAGACAGACAGCTAGATGGCAGACAGACAGACAGGCAGTTAGATGGACAGACGGACAGACAGCTAGAGGGCAGACAAACAGAGACAGACATACAGACAGGCAGCTAGATGGACAGACAAACACAAACAGACAGACAGCTAGAGGGCAGACAAACAGAGACAGACAGACAGCTAGACAGACAGACAAACAGAGACAGACAGACAGACAGACAGACAGACAGACAGACAGACAGCTAGACGGACAGACAAACAGAGACAGACAGACAGCTAGACAGGCAGACAAACACAGACAGACAGACAGACAGACAGACAGACAGACAGACAGACAGACAGACAGACAGCTAGAGGGCAGACAGACAGACAGGTGAGCCATCAGGGAAAGAGGCAGGCAGACTGGTAGGTAGGATGGCAGACAGGCAAGCAGGCAGACGATAGATACCTTGTGGTCAGATAGTTATAAAACATTAAAGAAGGAGCAGCTCTAATCCAACCCATCTGGTCTGTTCTACCTGCAGTGGGACTCCACAGTGACTCATACATCACTCGTCCTCCAAGGCCATGTCACGTTAAAGAGACCACAGTGTCTCTCCTGGACAGCAGGTATTGTGGACACCGGAGCTCCATTGCAGACTAAAGCTAACGACAAAGAGCTTAACCAGAGGGGTAGATAAGCAACTCTGGATAACATATCTTTGATATTTTTATTAATTTCTTATATTACATAGAGACTCACTTCTTTCTCATGTTGGGGTTTGAGGAGAGACCGTGAAATAGAGATGTCATCTCTCCTGAAAGACAGCTCTGCGCTGGTGTCTTCTGGTGAGGTAGGGTAGCGTTGATCTAATGTTTGATTAATGTGTGTGATTCCTGGTGATGACACGGTGTGTGTGTGTGTGTGTGTGTGTGTGTGTTGTGGGCTTTTTGTTCCAGTTCCAGCAGTAACACATGGAACACAGGCAGAACCCAGGTGCAGAAAGGCTGAGACACAACGGGGAGAAGAACCTGTCTGATACATCTGACTCATCACAATGGGAGTGGCGCTCTAGCCAACTAGCCAACCTGCTATGCCCTCAGGACATCTGATTGGGTCGAGGCGTGCCATCTCTCTTCTCCAATCAACATCACCCATTCTAATTCATGGATTTATGGGCAGTAAGGTGCAGAGAGGAGCTTATTATATGGACATAAGGACATGGAACATCAAACAGGTGTATTTACTGTCTAAGTATTGTTAATAGCCTGTCTGTCCCCGCTTTATGCCACGGTGAAGAAACAGCCCAAAAGATACGTTAGCTCTGAATTGACAGTGAGACAATTAGACCGATAAATATTAGTTATGTTCCTGAATAACACAGATGAAAGGAAAGCGTGTAAATTCATGCAGTACTTCTCCATCTTAATTTGGGGCCACTGCAGCCTTTCATTAGGAAGTAAATAGCACACTGATCCCAGACAAAGTCTTTGAACAACAGAATGGTAATGAACGAGGGGATTGAGGAAAAGGAAACGCTGTGATTGGGGAGGAGAAAAGAAATTGGGGGATTAATGGAGCTGTACTTGTCCAGACTGTCAGATCACTGATGGCTCTGTGTGACTGGTTTTGGGGCTTTCTGGTGACTGTGACCTAAGTATATCTGCAATATCGCCATTACCCGTAAGCATTTCAGCACAGAGAGAAGAGGGACAGGACTGTACATAAGACTGGTGGGTTACAGTGGGTTAGGAACTATGTACTGAAGGTTCAGTCAGTCATGTACTAGAGTTGCAGTAGGTTAAAACCCTGCATAGTACTGGCTTTAATGTGACTTGACTGTGCATTGTACTGGTTTCCTTAAGTTAGGACCCTATATCATAGTAGTGATTGTGGGAAATGACCCTGCAAAAGGGTTCAAGTAACAGACACGTCTCAACATCAACTGTTCAGGGGATTACTGCAAAGAAACCACTACTAAAGGACACCAACGAGAAGAAGAGACTTGCTTGGGCCAAGAAACACCAGCAATGGACATTAGACCAGTGGAAATATTTCCTTTGGTCTGATGAGTCCATGAGTCCAAATGTGAGATTTTTGGTTCCAACCGCCGTGTCTTTGTGAGATGCAGAGTAGGTAAACGGATGCTCTCCGCATGTGTGGTTCCCACCGTGAAGCATGGAGGAGGAGATGTGATGGTGTGGGGGTGCTTTGCTGGTGACACTGTCTGTTATTTATTTAGAGTTCAAGGCACACTTAACCAGCATGTCTACCACAGCATTGTGCAGCGATACGCCATCCCATCTGGTTTGGGTAAAATAGCCCTTACCCAACACTCCTCCAGGCTGTGTAAGGGCTATTTTACCAAGAAGGAGAGTTATGGAGTGCTGCATTAGATGACCTGGCATCCATAATCACCCGACCTCAACCCAATTGAGATGGTTTGGGATGAGTTGGACCGCAGAGTGAATGAAAAGCAGCCAACAAGTGCTCAGCATATGTGGGAACTCCTTCAAGACTGTTGGAAAAGCATTCCAGGTGAAGCTGGTTGAGACAATGCCAAGAGTGTGCAAAGCTGTCATCACGGGAAAGGGTGGCTACTTTGAAGATTCTAAAATCTAAAATATATTTTGATTTGTTTAACACTTTTTTGTTTACTACATGATTCCATATGTGTTATTTCATAGTTTTGATGTTTTCACCATTATTCAACAATGTAGAAAATAGTCAAAAATAAAGAAAAACCATTGAATGAGTAGGTGTGACCAAACTTTTGACTGGTCCTCTCTCTCTCTCTATATATATAAACATTTTATAACCGGTACCGCTTACTTTCAGACAAGTCATGAGATGTCCGATTTTCAGGATGTCTCATGGTCTGACAAACAAAGCTCTGTCACCTTTCACCGCAGATGTGGAAGTGCGACAAAGGTGGATGCGGTTGAGGCAAAAAAACAGATATCGCTAGCTCTTTAGGGGGTCCAGGGGGTCCAGTTTCTTCTCTAGGGGGTCCATTACCGTGGTGTGATGGTGTTGGCGGCGATTTAAATGGACCAAAAATATTTACAAAATAAACACACCAGCCTTCTGTAGCACTGTTCACAAAGACCAGCGCTCCATTAATTGTGTTCTTTATGTTAGACCATAACGAACACAATTGAATTCATTTTGCCCCGGGGGCTGCGTTTGGTTGATTTTGGAATTTTAAATACTCCCTGAGTTTCTAGTGATTATTAGCGAGCTGAACAGTCATAAAAGCTGCATGAACTGTATGGGCCTCTTTGTTGGACTTCCTTAAATTGATTCCTGTAGAGACTGGACTGGTTTCATAAAGTTCTTGTTTAGTGAGAAGATGAGAAAGAGGAGAGGAAACAGAGGAGAGTAAAAGGAACAAAGAGGCTTGTTAGAGACCGCACATGACTCTCTACTGACAGGGCCTCTTTGGAAAAGCATCCATTACTTGATTGACCATCAGGGCAAACGTCATCAGTGTAAAGTCATGTGAAGCTATGGTCATGGATTGGGGTCGGATTCACCTCTAATTAGTCAATTCAGAGGATGAATTGGAAATTGACTGAATTAATTCAAAATGTGCCCATTAGTTTCTATGAGGAATTTTCAACTAGTGATATTAATTTCAACTTACCTCCTAAATTGAGTGAATTGAGATGGAATTGACACACAACACTGGCAGATAACCTCAAATGACTTAGAAAGAAAACAAAATCCTGGCTGTATGAACTCATACATTATTCAAGTCTTCTCAGCATAATGGGTAATGAAGTCAATTTGTGGTTCAATGTGAATCTCCCCAATGTCTCCCCATGCTCTACAGTAAACTACAGTACAAACGTAATGTACTCACATGGCCTTTACGTTTATCCTTGGAACTATGAGATATTCAGTTCTCTGTAGACAGAGGTCAGGGCTTGCCTAGAGTAGACCACAGACGCCCAGTAGTAAACTCCTCATTGTCATGGCGATATCATATCATAACCTAATGGGACCACCTCATCTCTGTCTTACAGCTGGTCTGTACCACACACATGTAAACACAAACACTCTGACACACACTCAGAGACTCCACTCCCCGAGACGAGGTCGATACTTTCTCAGTCTTTCTGTACACATTTTTTTCTCTCTCTCTCTCTCTCTCTCTCTCTCTCTCTCTCTCTCTCTCTCTCTCTCTCTCTCTCTCTCTCTCTCTCTCTCTCATATATTGGTAGACTCTGTGAGTGTCTGAATTCTGTTTCTGCAGGACTTCCATGGCAACAGAGGCTAAAATTCCAACTCCTCTCCCTCCCCTTCTCCTTTACTCTTTTCATGTCTTCTCTCTGGGTCCATCATCCCCTCAGTCTTCTGGCTCCAGGAGTCTGGCTGTCTGCTCCTTAAATAGAGCTGACCTCAGTTCAGACGCTGGAGCTGCTTCTGTCTTTAACTCTGCAGAGGAACTGAAGGAGCTCAGTTTACACACACACACACACACACACACACACACACACACACACACACACACACACACACACACACACACACACACACACACACACACACACACACACACACACACACACACACACACACACACACACACACACACACACACACACACACGTGTTATAGTATGTGTGTGTGTCTTGCTTATTTATATAACACACACCCCTCCCTGCATGCCTGGTAGTCTAATTGAAGTTAGACCTTTCCCTAGGTTTTGCATATTAGGTCCAAGGATAAACTAAAAGGTCACGTGAGCCCATATACAGTCAATCTGGGGAGACATTAGGGATATTTACAAAGAACCAGAAATTCACTTCATTACCCAGCTTTCATATGCTCAAAGACTTGAATAATGCATGAGATCACAATGAGATCACCATGGGGACAAAAACACACCAATAACAATACTAATGGTAGTGTTAGGATAGAACAAACAGACTCAGTAGAGGGAATATTCCTCTTCTCTTCTTTAAATTGGGGTTTGCCATAATACCGTACACCGCAGCACCTGGAGGTTGTTGTGGAAAGATTCTTACACAGGGACACTCAAAGTCAATCTTAAGTGAATCATTGTTTATTGTCAGCGCGCTGGAGAGGTTCCAACCAACTCAATGCACCATAGTACACATGTCAATCAGGAGCTCTTCTTCAGGCAGACCCAGCAGTTGTCTTATACGCGGCTACACACAGACACGTTATATTTGCATGATTTAGCATAATTCATTCATCATTACCGTGTTGTTTCAGTCATGTGACCGACCAATACTGTTTCATAAAATGTGAAATACCAATACTCACAATGCTTCTTTCTCTGTAAGCTGAGACCTTGAAACTGAGATATCTTTTGTATGTTCTCAAAACACGGTCGTTCGTTCTCAAAACACGGTCTGGGCGTACTGCCAAATTGCAGCTATCGATAGGTGATTTGTACAGTCCGCCACTTGCATGAACACAGAAATTGGTTTATAGAACAGCATATGAATATAACACAGAAATTAGTTATAAGAAAAGCACAGACATTAAAATTCCCATTACATTCCATCCTCTTATCACTGTGTGTGATAATAATCATTACATTTTAATATAAGCATTTAGATTTTAGCTTCTATATCAAAATATTCTACACTCTATTAAAGTAAGGGAAATCAACACAGAAAAAACCCTAGACACTTCATAATTTCAATCCTTTATTCTGGGTTTTACGATCCACTTAGTATGGTAATACTAGAATCATAATGAAGGTTATACTTTATTAATGGGAGTGAGTATTAAAAAATACATAACGGATCTGTAGATTCAGAGGTGAATAAATCTCTCGATGTTAACCATTGTTTCCATATTTCTTACCACAATCGGGATGCATTGACCTGTCCCTGGGACATACACCTAGTCAAAATACAATTCTGCTAAGACTTTCAAAAGGTTGGTGCTGGCTCATCAGATCAGTGTTCCACTTAATGTAAACAGGTTGAGGGTTTAGATTTCCTTACCCTCAACTTGTTAAAGGAAAAGAACAGTGGGAAATGGGAGCACATCCAGAGTTACGATCCTCTATAGGAGTAGAAAACAAGAGAGCTACTGAAATCTTATCAGCCAGAGAGGAACATCGCCTTACAGCATGTTTTTAATAACATTTCACAGGTAAGAGAAAGAGAACATCTTATAACAGTTTCACACCAAACTTGATAAGAATGAGATTGGGGCAAGGTTTGCCCAAGCTACAATCTCGTCTCTCCTCATTTTTTGGGGCACAGCTCTGTCTCTAGAAGCCTTGTCTTTCCAAATCATAATTATAATTATTGATACATCATCCAACCCAAATTTAGAATGACAGACCTTAGCGCTTCACGTTGGTTCTATCACTTTAATTTAAGACCCTCACTTTTCTCATCACCTGTGGTAATGACAGATTGGTATTTCAATGCATTCTTAGTCTAAATTATTACACATTTTGCAGTGTGCAGACCTCCACAATCAACCTGAAACCCCAAATGAACAATTTTGGACAAGCCTAAATCAATTACTGGCATGGTTGACCACCCCCCCTTCACGGCACTCATTCTTCCCGGTGTTTCTTCATGTTCTTCTTCAGATAGTGTTTCAGTTTGTCCTTTTAATGGCACATGTTCAAAGTGGATGACCCTTGATGATGTCTCGCAACCGAGCTACCGCTGTTCTTTACAGCCATTATGTCTTTGTCCATTTTCCTACCAGTACACCAGGAACATGAGAGAAGTTTGGACTGGATCTCTCTCCATGCTCACTCCATAAGCACCCCATGTCGCTCCTGAGAGAAAAAGCATGAGAGAAAAGGCAGTTGATAGCTTCGACTGCTGTGGACAGGTTTCTGGCTTGGACTCAGGTCTCACGGTAGAAGTGGTCGGATGGGGCCACAGTGTCTCCTGACCGCTCCTGTCTCAGCCTCCAGTATTTATGCTGCAGTAGTTTATGTGTCGGGGGGCTAGGGTCAGTTGGTTATACCTGGAGTACTTCTCCTGTCTTATCCAGTGTCCTGTGTGAATTTAAGTATGCTCTCTCTAATTCTCTCGTTCTCTCTTTCTTTCTCTCTCTCTGAAAACCTGAGCCCTAGGACCATACGTCACGGCAAACCGGGCATGATGACTCCTTGCTGTCCCCAGTCCACCTGGCCTTGCTGCTGTTCCAGTTTCAACTGCTCTGCCTGCGGTTATGGAACCCCTACCTGTCCCAGACCTGCTGCTTTCAACTCTTAATGATCGGCTATGAAAAGCCAACTGACTTTTATTCCTGATTATTATTTGACCATGCTTGTCATTTATGAACATTTTGAAAATCTTGGCTCTCTCTAATTCTCTCCTTCTCTCTTTCTTTCTCTCTCTCGGAGGACCTGAGCCCTAGGACCATACGTCAGGACTACCGGGCATGATGACTCCTTGCTGTCCCCAGTCCGCCTGGCCTTGCTCCTATTCCAGTTTCAACTGTTCTGCCTGCGGTTACGGAACCCCTACCTGTCCCAGACCTGCTGTTTTCAACTCTTAATGATCGGCTATGAAAAGCCAACTGACATTTATTCCTGATTATTATTTGACCATGCTTGTCATTTATGAACATTTTGAACATCTTGGCTCTCTCTAATTTTCTCCTTCTCTCTTTCTTTCTCTCTCTCGGAGGACCTGAGCCCTAGGACCATACGTCAGGACTACCGGGCATGATGACTCCTTGCTGTCCCCAGTCCGCCTGGCCTTGCTCCTATTCCAGTTTCAACTGTTCTGCCTGCGGTTACGGAACCCCTACCTGTCCCAGACCTGCTGTTTTCAACTCTTAATGATCGGCTATGAAAAGCCAACTGACATTTATTCCTGATTATTATTTGACCATGCTTGTCATTTATGAACATTTTGAACATCTTGGCTCTCTCTAATTTTCTCCTTCTCTCTTTCTTTCTCTCTCTCGGAGGACCTGAGCCCTAGGACCATACGTCAGGACTACCGGGCATGATGACTCCTTGCTGTCCCCAGTCCACCTGGCCTTGCTGCTATTCCAGTTTCAACTGTTCTGCCTGCGGTTATGGAACCGCCACCTGTCCCAGACCTGCTGTTTTCAACTCTTAATGATCGGCTATGAAAAGCCAACTGAAAATTATTCATGATTATTATTTGACCATGCTTGTCACTTATGAACATTTTGAACATCTTGGCATAGTTCTGTTATAATCTCCACCCGGCACAGCCAGAAGAGGACTGGCCACCCCTCATAGCCTGGTTCCTCTCTAGGTTTCTTCCTAGGTTTTGGCCTTTCTAGGGAGTTTTTCCTAGCCACCGTGCTTCTACACCTGCATTGCTTGCTGTTTGGGGTTTTAGGCTGGGTTTCTGTACAGCACTTCGAGATATTAGCTGATGTACGAAGGGCTATATAAAATAAACTTGATTGATTGATTGAAGTGGTGAAGGACCATACTGAACGCCATTTTTGCCATTTTCAGCCAGTTAGAGGGGGTGTCAAGGTTCACACTGTTCTTGGCCGAATTATCTTCAATGCATCTAGATACCATCTGTGGCCACCATTCCATTACCCCGAGAGAGGACACACCAGAACAACAGTTTAGTTTAGAATAACAACACACAGCTAAAAATGGCAAAAATGTCTATCAGTATGCTTTATATTTTCAATCAGAAAACCAGGGTCTGTAGTGACGCCTCTAGCACTGAGATGTAGTGCCTTAGACCGCTGAACCAGGGTCTGTAGTGACGCCTCTAGCACTGAGATGCATATACCTGATAACATTGTTTTGCATGACCTGCATTCTCTTTTTCAGCTCTAACAAAATGCAATTCCTTACTCAGGGTCTCCTTTATGTAAACCGTATCCTTTCCTGATACCAGTATGGCTGAATCATCAGCATAAAGCAGGAGTTATCACTTTACTGTATCTGGCATATCATTAATGTATATTAGAAATAAGAGAGGCCCTAAAATTGATCCCTGCGGTTCTCCACAGGATATTTCTTTGGCCTCTGACAGAACATCACCAACATTACATATTTGTGTTCTGTTGGTCAGATAAGACCTAAACCAATTCACTGCTACATAATTTAGACCCATGCATTTCAGTTTCATCAGGAGAATATCATGGTCCACAGTGTCAAAAGCTTTCTGCAAGTCTAAATTGACCATACCTGTATAGTTCCCCTTCTCACTTTCCTGCTTAATGTGGTCAAAAAGGTAGATAAGGCAAGTATCAGTGGAATGAGCTGTTCTAAAGCCAGATTGTAGTTCATAAAGAAGTTCGCACTTGAGAAGGTATCTCTCAAGTTGATTAAAAACGAATCTCTCAACAACTTTGGATAAGATGCTGAGGATTGACACAGGCCTGTAGTTTCCTACATTTGTTTTACTGCTCTTCTTGTGGAGCAGAACCACCTGGACTGTTTTGAGATCATTGGGAAATGTACATTGGTATAAGGGCACAAGGTGAGACCCAGATGCAGACACGGGAGGCAGATAGTTGGATTCTCTGATATTTATTATAATCCAAGGGGTAGGCAAGAGAATGGTCGTGGACAGGCAAAATATCAAAACCAGGTCAGAGTTCAGAAGGTACAGAGTGGTAGGCAGGCTCGAGGTCAGGGCAGGCAGATTGGTCAGGCAGGCGGGTTCAGAGTCCAGACAGGCAAGGGTCACAACCGGGAGGACTAGCAAAACAGAGAGAAGGAAAAACAGGAGAACGGGAAAAAACACGCTGGTTGACTTGACAAACAAGACGAACTGGCAACAGGCAAGCAGAGAACACAGGAATAAGTACCCAGGGACTAATGAGGAAAACAGGTGACACCTGGAGGTGGGTGGAGACAATCACAAAGACAGGTGAAACAGATCAGGGCATGACAGTTGGCAGAAATGCCTTCTGAAACAAGTTAACTTTCATGTGCCTTAATAACACACTTGTATGCCATCTGTAAATACGAAGACAATTGTTAACCTGTTTGGGCTGCAAGCCCTAAGTCGGGATCAATATGACAACAGCCACTTCAAGTGCAGGGCGCGAAATTCAAAATCTATTTTTTTTTAAATATTTAACTTTCACACATTAACAAGTCCAATACAGCATTTGAAAGATAAACATCTTGTCAATCCAGCCAACATGTCCGATTTTTAAATGTTTTACAGAGAAAACACCACATATATTTATGTTAGCTCACCACCAAATAAAAAAGAGGACAGACATTTTTCACAGCACAAGTAGCATGCAAGTAGCATGCACAAGCCAACCTAACTAACCTAGAACCAACCTAAATAACCTAGAAAAAACTACCTCAGATGACAGTCCTATAACATGTTACACAATAAATCTATGTTTTGTTCAAAAAATGTGCATATTTTAGCTATAAATCAGTTTTACATTACTGCTACCATCATAGGTACAGTCAGAAATCGCACGGGAGTAGCCAGAGAAAATACAGACACCAACGTCAACTACTAATTACACATCATAAAACATTTCAGAAAAATATATGGTGGATAGCTAATGAAAGACAAAGATCTTGTGAATAGAGCTAATATTTCCGATTTTCTAAGTGTTTTACAGCGAAAACACAATATATCGTTATATTAGCTTACTACATTAGCTAGCACACAGCAGCATTGATTCTAGTCAAACGGTAGCATAGCACAGTTCGACAGATATATGAAAAAGCATCCCAAATTGGGTCCTTATCTTTGTTGATCTTCCATCAGAATGTTCTCCAAGGGGTCCTTTGTTCAGAAACGTCTTTATTTCGATCCAGAACGAACGATTTCCCTCTTGAATTAGCAAGCACACTGGCAGTGCGACGCTAACCTCTCCATCTTGACAAAATTCTTGCGTCGCATCACGTCTAAAGTCCAGAATAAATTTCAATAATATAATTAAACTATATTGAAAAAACATACTTTAGGATGATATTGTGACATGTATCAAATAAAATCGAAGCCGGAGGTCATATTCACCTTTAACGAGCGTTTTCCAGGAGCCAAGTACAGGTCCTACTTCGCGCCCAGAAAAAAAAAATAAAGTGCGCAAGTCTCACTCCAAGAGGTTGTGTTCAAACCCTGGACGAGATATTCAAGTCCTTTCTGCTCTCACTTCCGCATGACACCCAGGGGAAGGCGTATGACGTGTTTCTACAGTCCTAAGTGACCTGCCCTTTTATAGACAAGGTCTTGAAGAGAGACATCGATGTTGGAAATCTCACTTCCGGATAGGAAATGGGCTGTAAAAATAGTTCTGTTCCACTTAGAGAAATAATTCAAACGTTTTTAGAAACTAGAGACTGTTTTCTATCCAATAGTAGTAATAATATGCATATTGTAAGAGCAAAAATTGATTAAGAGGCCGTTTGAAAATGGGCACATATTTTCCAGTTTTTCAATACGCCCCCTGCAGCCATAAGAAGTTAAATTACGAGCCTAGTTGGTTTAGCCATTGAAAAAAACAGGAACCTTCCCGCTAGCCATGATTGGCTGAGATAATGGATGAGCTGGACATGCCGAGAGATGAGTTCAGATTGGTCTGCCATGTGTAGCTCGCTTCTGTCTATAACATGAGCTGCTTAGTATGTGTAGCTAATCCTTTTTAAAGCATATTTTTAAAAAAACATATCACAAAGAACTGCAAAAGTGTTGCTATGTCTGTCCACTTTTTGGAGGACCGAGTTTTGAAATCAGTGGAATGCCCGGTGGAAGCAGAGTATAAAAGCTAAGGTGATGGAAAAAATGCAGGTGTTTGATTGAAAATGCGGAGGGAGTCAAAAAGAGAACACAGAAGGCTGTTGTATAAAACACTTGTCTCCTGATTACGTCTTCAAACTAAGGGCAAGCATGGCATCTGTGACAGAGAGGGAGAAGTGTTGATCCATGTATACGGGTAAGAGAGTCTAACTAGCTACATTATCAGATATTATACGTTTCTAATTTTGTAAGAAAGTTGCTTTGATTGCAAAAGCATACTGTTAGCTAGCTAGCTAATGTTGCTGGCAGGCTCACTAGCTAACGTTATGTGTATGATCTGTGTAGTAATATTATCTGTATCTCAGAGCCATTGGCATTGCTAATTTTAGCCTAATGGTAGCTAGCTAGCTACCATTGAACCTTGCTAGTTGGTTAGCTTTAGCTACCTGTAGACTCATGCAGGGTTACGATTATGGTTCATTGTTTAGCTAGCTAACTAGCTACATGTCTAAACAAAATAATCCACTATGTAAGTAACCATTTCTGTGCATGTGACGAATAAACATAGATTTTATTTGATATAGTGTGTGTTTACCGGAGATGGTAATGTGAAGAACAACATGACCTGCACCAAAGTCAAATTAGGATATAACGTTAGGCCTAAGTTCTACAATTCTCTGGTAGAATGCCCTGCTTTTTTTTCGTCACAATCACAACCGTAAGCTGTTTTCTGTAATTAGCTTGCCAATAACTTGTAATGATCTTGTTGTGAATTTATTTCCCTGTAGTAATGAATACAAATTAGCTCAAGTTAAGACGTTGTCAGCTATATGATATGGTCATTATTTGAACTGGCTAGCCAGCGAAATTAACATTAGCTAGCAAAAAAATCTAGAAACAAACTAAAACATTGTTTAGAAAGTTCCTTTTACTTGCCTAGTTTGCTAGATTGACATATACTAAATTCATTTTTCAACCCGATGGGTTTATTGGTGTTCAAATACACCAGTTACGCTATTTTGGACCATCAGGCTGCTGATGTCATGGAGCCTGTCGTTTTTGTGTTTATACTGTCGCAGACCTGGGGGTTTGATCCAAATGGACACAAGTGTGAGACCTCAGTTTCAAGGGTATTTATTTAAAACAATAAAGAAAGAAAAAAGAAACCGGTCTCCTCCAGGAGACCTCTTCCGGGTTACCGCCTTCTGGGCTCTGGGAAATGCTGTCTTCTCTGAGGTTGAACACAGAGCCCCTTGGTTCTAGCAGACTGTGAGGACGTCCATCCGGTAGCAACCTCTCACAACCTCCAAACTCTCCTGTTTGGTGTCCTCCTGGCAGCTTTATGGGCCCCGTATGGTTGGTGAGCAATCAGCACCTTGACTACTCACCAGCCTCAACCAGCCCTAATTAGTCCTGGCCGGAGGACCCGTCGAGACCTGGCATGTGGAATAGATATTGCTAGCTATTGTACCTATGTTCTGTATATAATGTTTGATCAAATGTTTTATATAATGTTTTTTACAAGTGTACTGACAAGTAACAAAATTATTCCAGCTGCATCAGAAACCAATAAAGTGTTGACTTCAACTTCTGGATCAATTCGTTTATGAAATGTATTTGGGAGTAAATAGCTAGAATCTTATTGCTAAAACAAAAAAATGCAGGGAGTTGGTGTATAATTTCTACTTTCATTTGTTGGCAAGTAAACATGTTTAATTAAAACAGTAGATATAGCAAATACGCTTGTATTGTAGACAAAGTTTATTTGCTCTGGAGACCAAGGTGAGTTTACACAGCAGTATGCAGTTATAGCAACGTATGACATACTGTATGTACACTAGAATAATAATATACTACTAATGCCTATAATAAATACTACAGCTCTACAAAAGGAACATATGCATATGGTGTGTTTGGGGGGTGAAGTGAGGGATTCGGAGTCACTTTGATACAAGGGGAGATTGTTGTTATGCGACCTTTCACATCTCTTTTTGAGAGTCATCAGTTTAATTTTTATCCAACATACTGTCCATTGTGTGAGGGATAAATTGCAATGGCCTCAACAACACCCCCAGGCAAGGGGATTCGGTGTCCTCTGCGTAGCTTCTCCCCATGTAGAACTAACTCCCAAAATAATCTGTAGGCCACCAAACGTTATTGTCTGTAAGAAAATAACAAAAGCGCTATTAGACTTTTATGGGCAATCATTGTGTACTGTCTGTATTCCTACTGTAGCAGCATGATACAGAATATGACACAGACACAAGTTAGCTAGCTACAACACACAGGTATAGTTACTCCAAGACTATACATACTCCAAGAGTATATAGTTACTCATTATCATCAAAACCTTTCTCCAGTTTTGGTACTAATGAGATGCACTGAGGCTAGCTAGCTAACGTTAGCTCGCTAGCTTTGACGTTAGAATACAGTACATTTTGGGTAACGTTATAGCAAACAAAACTAGCTAGCTCAACTTGGCTAGCTCGGCTTGTAGTTGTACTAGCAAGCCTCGTTATGTCTGAATCGATTACGAAATTCTACTGTACTGAACAACACTGCCCCGTGGAAAAATATAGCTCATATTGCTAGCTAACTACCGACAGCAAATCAACGTACTTGTTAATCATATGCCCTCCTGGTCCAGCTGGTCTAGGCTGCCGCTGCCAGTTGATATGGGAGGTTCTGAAAAACATATACAGCACCCCTGTATCCATATGTAACACCAATGGTCTGTCACATACACATGATCCATGGGGTCTGCACAGAGCCTCTCCAGTAAGAACTGTCCGCGATCTAATTTGTTGCAGCACAGACATTCCTCTTCTGTTGGCATGGCTGGACAGCACCCGCATAGGCACCACCAGACTCCACAGGATCGGGAGCAGCGGTAGCGGCTACAGCGGCCGCTGCTTGCTGGTCTCGCAATTCTTGTTCTCGCTGTCCCAACTCCTCTGCAGTGTATTCCTATGTAAAAAATAATATATACTGAAAGGAGAATCATCAGAAGAGGCCATTGTAATTATTTAGCGATCTCGGATAGACAGTGCACAGTAACATAGCTTTCGTGAACCTGTATAAACTAGTAAAGCGCCTGTTTTGAAAAGCCCAACTTTGAGGGTGGGAACATAACTGGACAAGGAAGTAGGGCTTCCGTCAGACTGCAATATTTACAAAGCCAGAGTCAATGAGTAAAACTAGATCTCCTGCAATGTCGTGGCAGATAGGAACATCGTTGAGACAAATCCAATGGCTCTATTGAACAAGGGCAACCATATTTACTCGCTACTAACGTGGTCATGAAATCTGCAAAACACAAAGGCCACAATAATTGCTTCAAAACATGACTCCATAAATTTTTTTGATCAGACAGCAGGCTCAATCAAACTGTGATGTCATTGATTGATCTCTCCTGGCGAGAAAATCGAGGGAGAATGGTATCTAGCGGTGAAGTTTCCCTTTAAGAGATTAAGAGACAGTTCACTCGCAGTTCATATCCCTTTCAGTCTCTTGATAATAGCCTTCGATGCATGGGAGCAAGTCCCTGAAAGCAGAGGAAAGTTCTACCGAACTTTAGACAGACAGAGAGAGAGAGAGAGAGAAAGAAAGCGAGAGAGGCAAAAAGAAAGGGAGTGAGCTAAACAGTGTACAGAAAGTGTGGAGTCTCTGAGTGTGTGTCAGAGAGTGTGTGTTTACATGACTGTGTGTGGCGCAGTCCAGCTGAGAGAGGCAAAAAGAAAGGGAGTAATAGAAAACAGTTTAAAAAAGGAAATCTGTATGGAATAAATGGACTGACCTTTCTACCAACTCTATCTAGTAACACAACTCCTCATGCAGTTTTGTAATGACCAACTTTTGACTTCTGCGGGGGTGAAATAATGGTACACCACAGGATAGTGTTTCGGACACCTGGGTCTGGAAATCAATAATCCATGTCAACGGAGGGAACAAAGAATAAGCAATTTAATCAATTCTAATGATACTGCAGCAACTGTTTCAGGGTGGAGAACTTTGGGACACCAGAGATGGGTACTTTCTAAATGTAATCAATTTCAGTTACTAGTTACCAGTCCAAAACTGTAATCAATAATGTAATTTTTGGATTACCCAAACTCAGTACAGTAATCTGTTACTTTTAGATGACTTTCCCCTAAAGAGGCATCAGAAGAAGACAACAATGGACATCACCAATTAAAAAACAACCATTGCAAAATAAATCAATGTTAGAGTTTACATAGCTGGCCATAAATGGGTGTTGCATTTTACTTAATGGGTTATGTAGCCTTCTAATTCATTGCTTTCTACTTCAAAACAGATAATAAACGATTAGGCAATATATGTACAATAAACACCAAAGCCTGTCAGATTTCCAGTCATTCCAATTAACTAAATGCCCCTTGATCTTCAAGAATAGGAATTGGAAATATTGAAATATAGATCAGTCGAATTGTTTCACCTTAACATAACTCAAAAACAAAAGGACTTGTTAGCCAAGTTTTTCCACACCGTTCTCAACAAACCATTTCTGTATGGACCTCGCTTTTCAGCATTGTCATGCTGAAACAGGAAAGGGCCTTCCCCAAACAGTAAAAAAAAAAAATATTATAATATATTTTTTTAAAGGGGTGGATCAGCTTAATATTGCGTAAAGAATGTTGCTTCCAATGTAATTGTCTGCATCATTTCCAATCCCCCATATTTTTTTGGTAAATATATATATCCATACACGCATGCATACATATACACATATATACATACACATACCTATATAGACATACATAATTTTTAAAAGAATATACCTTTATATACCTTCCCCAAACTGTTGCCACAAAGTTGGAAGCACAGAATCATCTAGAATGCCATTGTAAACTGTAGCGTTAAGATTTCCCTTCACTGGAACTAAGGGGCCTGAACCATGACAAACAGCCCCAGACCATTATTCCTCCTCCACCAAACTTTACAGTTGGCACTATGCATTGGGGCAGGTAGCTTTCTCCTGGCATCCGCCAAACCGAGATTCATCCGCCAGATGGTGAAGCGTGTTTCATCACTCCAGAGAATGCGTTTCCACTGCTCCAGAGTCCAATGGCGGCGAGCTTTACACCACTTCAGCTGACGCTTGCGCATGGGGATCTTAGGCTTGTATGCGGCTTCTCGGCCATTTCATGAAGCCCCCGACAAACAGTTCTGTGCTGACGTTGCTTACAGAGGCAGTTTGGAACTCGGTAGTGAGTGTTGCAACCGAAGACAGACGATTTTTACGTGCTACGCGCTTCAGCATTCACCGGTCACGTTCTGTGCTTGTGTGGCCTACCACTTCGCGGCTGAGCCGTTGATGCTCCTAGACGTTTCCACTTCACAATAACAGCACTTACAGTTGACTGAAGCAGCTGTTTGTGTATGGAGATTGCATTGCTGTGTGCTCCATTTTATGAGTGTGGCTGAAATACCCGAATCCACTAATTTGAAGGTTTGTTCACATACTTTGTATATATAGTTTGTGTGTATATACAGTACCAGTCAAAAGTTTGTACACACCTACAGTACTGATTCCAGAGTTTTTCTTTATTTTTACTATTTCTACGTTGTAGAATAATAGTGAAGATATCAAAAATATGAAATAATACAGTTGGAATCATGTAGTAACAAAAAAGTGTTAAATAAATCAAAATATATTTTAGATTTTAGATTCTTCAAAGTAGCCACCCTTTGCCTCGATGACAGCTTTGCACACACTTGGCAAAGCTAGGTTAAACTCTTAGACCTAGCGACTAGACGATTCACATTATTTCAAGCAACTATTAAGCCTCGTTTGTCATATCCAACCAGCACGACTCTTCATCGCCACACAACAGTTTTACTTTCTACTAAGCTTCCTGCTACTTCCTATTCTACAGCAGATGCTCGCAGCCGTCAGACAAGGCAGTCTCCTCCCTCGTTGATGTTTTGCGAGGCTGCCTTCTAACTGGTTTTCTATGGTTTCCTTCTAATGGCAAGTTCACAACTCCATCTATCACTTTCATTCTTTCACGTGATTTAGATTTTTCTGATCTGGTCTTTTCACCCTAATCACTATAGCTGCACTCTTAAGCATTCTAAATTGTGTTCCTGGAGTACTATTATAATAGCTCACACTTACACTCCATTTTTATGCTTTATGCTAATATACTGTGTCTTCACACTCGACCCCGCTCCGCTCCGCATTCTCTTTTTATCCATTCACTTCAATCTGTTTCCCTTCTCTCCTTTCTCAAGTAACAAAAAGGTGCTATCTTTCACCTCAATGCTAAACTGGCCACTCATTCTGAACTGGAGCTGCAACCAACTAGGTCGCTGGTCACGCTCTGCCGACACCTCTATGTTAGGGCCAATCTATTGACCATCCTTTCAGCAATGGTCCTTTTACCGCGTCTATCAATAGATACATTAGTTGGCGAGTATCCAATTACACTCATCCTATAGTGGCTGCGGTCATTCATTATTTCACCTGGCGTTTGGTCCTGATTCCACTTTCTCATATTGTAACATTGCGAGGCAGTCAGCAGGTCACTTTTGGAAGGTGCGCCTTTCTTCCCACATTTCAGCATGCACTATTGGGGTCGACGTTCAGCTCGAATTTCACGTAATTATACCTATTGTATTATGGCATGCACTATTGGGTTCGACGCTGAGCTAGCGTTTCATGTTAGTCATACATATCTCATTATGGCATGCGTGTTTGGGTACAGATACAGGCAGACATCACATTTCAACCAAACACATTAAATGGTGTTGAATCTTGCGCTCGGCACACCTTGCATCAATCATTATTTTAAATCATATTTTCCATTGCAGCATAATTTCACTTTTGTTCTATTCTTCGCATGCATCTCTGTTACATCTAATGATGACTGTTTTCACCAACTGTTGCGTCCATTCTCCCTGGTGAGAAAGTCATTTTGGGGGGGTGGGGGGGGGGGGGGGGTTGATGCCAGCAGACCAGCAAAGGCCTACCAGTCATTTTTTATATATACATTATTTCATTTAACCTTTATTTAACTAGGCATTTAACTATTTAACTAAGTCAGTGAAAAACAAATTCTAATTTACAATGACAGCCTACCCCGGCCAAACCCTAACCCGGATGACTCTGGGCCAATTGTGCACCGCCCTATGGGACTCCAAATCACGTCCGGTTGTGATACAGCCTGGAATCATACCAGGGTCTGTGGTGACACATCTAGCACTGAGATGCAGTGCCTCAGACTGCTGCGCCACTCTGGAGTCATCAGCATCATCCTCGGAGATGAGGCCATACCCTAAACTGTTTAATACAATTCCATATTGCGTCTCTAATGGCCATTCAGTTAAGCCTGTACTCAATTGAAATGCTGCTGTCATGGAATGGCATGCTTTGAGCGCTACCGATGAAAAATTAATGACATATGTTGCATTTGCAAAATGCCTATTGTTAAATGTTTGGTTGGTGACATGGGATTAGGAATTAGAATAGCTAAATAATTGAATAGGATATGTATGGGTGACATTGATATCTCGATAATTTGCGTTGGAAGCATTGGAAGAGATTACTGCACTGAGTCTATTAAACACATATTCCTGCTCTTTTCCCACAATCCATCAATTGTATTTGGTGTCATCATAGTGGTCTCTGACTTGTGGTCAGACTCGCTCAGTCAAAAAAAAAATGTTTTACTTGTGCCTTTTTTCAGTACTGATTTGAATGTCATTGAGAAAACAGAAAACATCCTTCATGAATTTGAAAATAATCATAAAAGTTATCATCTAGTTTTTCAAAAGTATGTGTAATCTGATTACAATATTTCTGCTGGTAAATTAACAGATTAAAGTTAATTTTGGGGGGTAATCTATTACATATTACTCCCCAACCCTGTGGGACACCAATACAGAAAATGTGTCCTCTCGAAAATAATAAATTGTTATTGGGTCCGAAGACTGTATAGAATAGATAAAAACTGTTTTGTAAACAGCCAGTCTGGAGTCTAAAATAAGGTTTCTTCTCTTAGGGCCACACAACAACAGGAAACTCAGTTCTCATAAATCATCCAAATGAATGGGTGCTAAATTCTATCCCGCTTTGCTCTCTACTTTCTCTGTAGGACACAGCATTGATCTAACCATTACTCCAGGATGTAGCTATAACATCATTATAATTTCTGCTCCAGAAAACACAAAGTGAGGTATCTCTGCCAAGCTCAGTGTATTACAATACATATTACGCAACTTTTATTGCTTAATGAAACTTTGGAGGATAAGGTATTATTTAAATACGAGATTCAAATGGATCTCTACATACGTGAAAAAGGCACATGATCAGCACAAGCTTTTCACCTGTGTTATTATGTTGAAAGGTGGAATATTGTGATGGGGGGAAAAAGCGCAGGGGAAACATTGTGTCAAATTGGTGCCTGCTTTTAGTCCCCATTTCAGTGTCAGCTAAATTACCTTGGAGTGAACTCTATTTTCACAGCAGCAGTCTTAACCTTGACGAATAATGAATACAAAATTGGACAAAGACAAACAAACAAAAACGCATCACCGCCACTGAAATGTCAAACACACTGACTGTATCAGCGCAACATAAAAGCTCCTGGATTGCCATTAGGCTGTTGTCTCTTCCACAGAGTGTTCCCTAACAACCTGTTTTCTAAAATGTCCGCCTCGGCGAAGAGATGCCTCAGCTCGATTGCCTTTTAATGGCGTCTTGTTTTTGCTGCGGCTCCAACTAAGCCTACAAAGCGCTTGTCATCTGAGCGTGTCATTACGACTGCACCTGGAGAGATAGAGATGCTCCAGCCGGGTGTCATGAAATAATAATGATAATCTTTGTTTGCTTTTTTGTGCTATGTCTGAGCCAGTCACAGTTTCACGGTAGATTAACAAAGTGCATCGGTTGGAGTGCTTGCAAAGTTTTTGTTCTCAATATAAGGATAAATGACTCATATGACATTTCTTGTAGTAGTCATAACTTTTTCTGGACACTCTTTACGTTTAATGAATGTAATGCTCAATGAATTTTAGATTATACCATTTTTTCCTGTCTTTAGGGGTGTTCTTACAGAGTCTGAAAGTCTGAAACTCAGCTCCTCAAGTGAACTTTCCTCTGTTCAATGTTCTGCTGAGCATGAGCTGTCTGGCTATGGCTGTGTGTGTGTCTGTGTGTGTGTGTGTGTGTGTGGGGGGGGGGGGGGGGGGGTTGGAAACTCACCGTTTCCACTTGAGCTCGATTAAACTGAAGACCCTCCAGAAAAACAGATTGACTTTTGAGTCTGAACTTGATTTAGTGACCTTTGTTTGGGTCCAATTGACTGAAGAGAAAGATAAGCTGTTGCCCAAACTTGGCAGACATTTAGAAAATGCACCATTAACATTTATTGTTAGCATGGTGAAAAACCCACTAACACTAACGCAAATTGAGTTTGTCCCACCATACCAAATGCGATCACGACACGCAGGTTAAAATATCAAAACAAACTCTGAACCAATTATATTAATTTGGGGACAGGTCGAAAAACATTAAACATGTATGGCAATTTAGCTAGCTTGCAGTTGCTAGCTAATTTGTCCTATTTAGATAACTAGCTTGCTGTTGCTAGCTAATTTGTCCTCGGACATACACATTGACTTGTTATTTTAACCGAATTGTTTCTAGTCATCTCTCCTCCAGGCTTTTTCTTCTTTGGACTTTATATGGTGATTGGCAACTAACTTTCATAGTAAGGTGTATTACCATAACCGTCCTCAACTTCTATTTTAGCGCCTGGCAACACAGACGCTCGTTGGCGCGCGTGAGCAGTGTGGGTGCAATGATTGAATAACATGTATGCGTACATTTATTTTGCAACGCTCGCGCGCGCAACGCAACCAGTGTGGTCGGCATGTAAGCCTTCTAAGCTTCATTCAACATATTTGCTGCAGTTGATGATATTTTGATGAAAAACCAAGGATTCAAAGTGAATATATTCACAGTATATAAGTAGTCTGGGTGCACCCCACTAGACCATGACAGCCGAGTATTCACAGGCAATTTGGCATTTAGGGTAGACCCTAATTACATTTCAGAGTTGTTACTCACCAACACACACAAGGTGCTTATTCAGCAAAACCCTGGAGGAAGGTGACTTTACCTCCCCGGAGCAGAAAGAAGTGCTCTGAAACTGAACATGGGACCTAAATCAAAATGGTGTCAGAGTTTGTGTTATCACATGAACAAACTAAAATGTGGGTGATCCCCAATGTACTCGAAACCAACGAAGCAGTCCAAAGTATTAATGGTGAAGGTAAGGGGGTTGAAGAGGACTTTTTAGGTCACTTATGAAGTGGAAATGAGAAACATTAGGCTGACCTTGCTTCATGTACCGTTCCAGTTCATTCTACCAAATGACAGCATTACTCGTGGGCAAACAGTTAAATCGCAATCACTTCAGTTGACAAAGAAGTTAACTGTTATGACCTAGCATATGCCAGCCCTGGAGACGTCAGACCTCCACCAATGAGAGAGAGGCTGGACTGATTGATAGGGCTGGAGACTGGCCGCCTGTTCACCCACAAAGCAGCAGACACAGAGACTGCCCCTGGAGAGGAGGAGCACACCAGGGAAGCCCCACAGCTCAGTGAAAAGGGCCACATTTCTATATAACCATCTACCTGTCAATGGGCCAGATTCACTCAGCCTCTCAAAGTGAATCAGCAAGTAATACAATTTTGTAGATGGCAATAAACATTTTGAAGAGGTATATCAAATCAAATCAAATTGTATTTGTCACATACAGTACACATGGTTAGCAATGTTAAGTGAGAGGTGTGGTGTCAGGAAAACAACTCTGAGTGCCCACACCTCCTCCCTGTAGACTGTCTCGTCGTTGTCGGTAATCAAGCCCACTACCGTTGTGTCGTCTGCAAACTTGATGATTGAGTTGGAGGCGTGCATGGCCATGCAGTCATGGGTGAACAGGGAGTATAGGAGGGAGCTGAGCACCCACCCTTGTTGGGCCCCAGTGTTGAGGATCAGCGAAGTGGAGATGTTGTTTCCTACCTTCACCACCTGGGGGCGGCCCATCAGAAAGTCCAGGACCCAGTTGCACAGGGCAGTGTTGAGACCCAGGGCCATAAGCTTAATGATGAGCTTGGAGGGTACTATGGTGTTGAATGCTGAGCTGTAGTCATTGAACAGCATTCTTACATAGGTATTCCTCTTGTCCAGATGGGATAGGGCAGTGTATAGTGTGATGGCGATTGCACCATCTGTGGATCTGTTGGGGCAGTATGCAAACTGAAGTGGGTCTAGGGTGGCAGGTAAGGTGGAGGTGATATGATCCTTGACTAGTCTCTCAAAGCGCTTCATGATGACAGAAGTCATTTAGTTCACTTTGCCTTCTTTGGTACAGGAACAGTGGTGGCCATCTTGAAGCATGTGGGGACAGCAGACTGTGAGGGAGTAATTGAATATGTCCGTAAACACACCAGCCAGCTGGTTTGCGTATGCTCTGAGGATGCGGCTAGGGATGCCGTCTGGCCAAGCAGCCTTGTGAGGGTTAACACGTTTAAATGTCTTACTCACGTCGGCCACGGAGAAGGAGAGGGGGGGCCCGCTGTCCTTGGCAGCGTTCCGCGGTTGGCGGCACTGTATTACCCTCAAAGAGGGCAAAGATGGTGTTTAGCTTGTCTGGAAGCAAGACGTCGGTGTCCGTGGGCTGTTCTCTTTTTATAGTCCGTAATTACCTGTAGACCCTGCTACATACGTCTCGTGTCTGGGCCATTGAATTACGACTCCATTTTGTCCCTATACCGTCATTTTGTTTGTTTGATTGTCTTGTGGAGGGAATAACTACACTGTTTATATTCAGCCATGTTCCCTGACCTCTTTCCATGGTTGAATGCAGCGGTTCGCACTTTCAGTTTTGCGCGGATGCCGTCGTCTATCCACGGTTTCTGGTTGAGGGAGGTTTTAATAGTCACAGTGGGTACAACATCTCCAATGCACTTCTTAATTAACTCAATCACAGAGTCAGCGTATGAATTTGATGTAGGTAGCATGCACAAAACCAACCTAACTAACCAAGAACCAACCAAACTAACCAAGAAACAACTTCATCAGATGACAGTCTTATAACATGTTATACAATAAATCTATGTTTTGTTCGAAAAATGTGCATATTTGAGGTATAAATCAGTTTTACATTGCAGCTACCATCACAGCTACCATCACAAATAGCACCGAAGCAGCCAGAGTAATTACAGACACCAACGTGAAATACCTAAATACTCATCATAAAACATTTTTGAAAAATACATGGTGTACAGCAAATGAAAGACAAGGATCTTGTGAATCCAGCCAATATTTCCGATTTCTTAAGTGTTTTACAGCGAAAACACAATATAGCATTATATTAGCTTACCACAATAGCCAGAAACACAAGCCATTTACCAGCAGCAAAAGTTAGCGATCGTAACAAACCAGCAAAAGATATATAATTTTTGACTAACCTTGATAAGCTTCATCAGATGACAGTCCTATAACATCAGGTTATACATACACTTATGTTTTGTTCGAAAATGTGCATATTTAGAGCTGAAATCAGTGGTTATACATTGTGCTAACGTAGCATCTTTTTCCCAGAAAGTCCGGATATTTTTATGACACTCAACTATTCTGACCAAATAACTATTCATAAACGTTACTAAAAAATACATGTTGTATAGGAAATGATAGATACACTAGTTCTTAATGCAATCGCCGTCTTAGAATTCTAAAAATAACTTCATTACGACATCCAGCTTAGTTATAGCGAGAGAGTGCCCAAAATCTGGGCGCAAACTACTAGTACAACATGTTCGACAGATATATGAAATAGCATCATAAAATGGGTCCTACTTTTGATGATCTTCCATCAGAATGTTGTACAAGGGGTCCTTTGTCGGGAACAATCGTTGTTTGGTTTTAGAATGTCCTCTTCTCCAGTCAATTAGCACGGAAAGCTAGCAAAGTGGCGCAAAGCTCTCCTTCGTGAACAAACGCAGACAAAGCAACACGCCTAACGTCCCGAAAAAATTTCAATAATCTAATAAAACTATATTGAAAAAACATACTTTACGATGATATTGTCACATTTATCAAATAAAATCAAAGCCGGAGATATTAGTCGTCTATAACGACAGCTTTACAGAAGGCAATACCAGGTCCCTTCTCGCGCGTTCCAGAAAACAGGAAATTGGGGTCACGTCATGCCAAGAGCTTTTATTCGACCTCAGATCATGTTATACACTCCATTTCTTCTCTCACTGCCTGTTGACATCTAGTGGAAGGCGTATGAAGTGCATGTATACTAATAAATATCAAGCACATTTATAGGCAGGCCCTAGAACAGAGCATCGATTTCAGATTTTCCACTTCCTGTCAGGAAGTTTGCTGCAAAATGAGTTCTGTTTTACTCACAGATATAATTCAAACGGTTTTAGAAACTAGAGAGTGTTTTCTATCCAATAGTAATAATAATATGCATATTGTACGAGCAAGAATTGAGTACGAGGCCGTTTGAAATGGGCACCTTTTATCCAGGCTACTCAATACTGCCCCTGCAGCCCAAACAGGTTAAAGCGTGGATTCCGATTGGTCAGACCAGCGTTGAATGGTTCTAGTCACGGGTACACTCTTGTTTGAGTTTCTACCTATAGGACGATACGAGCAAGATGGAGTCGTGGTCAGATTTGCCCGAAGGGAGGGCGGGGGAGGGCCTTGTATGCATCGCGGAAGTTAGAGTAGCAGTGGTCCAGTGTTTTGCTAGAGTGGGTACTACAGTCAATGTGCTGGTAGAATTTAGGTAGCCTTGTTCTCAAATTAGCTTTGTTAAAATCCCAAGCTACAATAAATGCAGCCTCAGGATATATGGTTCCCAGTTTACAAAGAGTCCAGTGAAGTTCTTTCAGGGCCGTCGAGGTATCTGCTTGGGGGGGATATACACGACTGTGACAATAATCTAAGATTATTCTCTTGGAGGATAATGAAGGCGGCATTTGATTGTAAGGAATTCTAGGTCAGGTGAACAAAAGGAGTTTCTGTATGCTGTTATTGTTTACACCATGCGTCGTTAGTCATGCGGCATACACCCCCACACTTCTTCTTACCAGAGAGATGTTTGTTTCTGTCGGTGCGACGCATGAAGAAACCCCGTGGCTGTACCGACTCTGACAATATATCCTGAGTGAGCCATGTTTCCATGAAACAGAGACTCTTACAATCTCCGATGTCTCTCTGGAAGACAACTCATGTCCTAATTTCGTCCACCTTGTTATCTAGAGACTGGACATTGGCGACTAATATGCTCAGAAGCAGTGGGCGCTGTGCTCGCCTTCGAAGTCTGATATATTGTATAACTGGTTACTGGGCACTGATCCAGTTATAAATATTACTGTGCACAATGGAGTTCTTGAAACAAATAGCATTAGTTTGCCTGGTGAGTGGTGGAAAGCAAAAAATATATTAAACTATATTTGTGTAATTGGTTACCATGACATGACACCTACTATACCGACACAGGACGAGACCCAAATACAGACACAGGAGGCAGATGGTTTGAGTCTCTGATATTTATTAATACACAAGAGGCAGGCAAGACGCAGGTTGAGGAGAGGCAGAAGTTCGTAAACCAGGACAGACTCAGATGGGTACAGGACGGCAGGCAGGCTCGACGTTAGGGTAGGCAGAATGGTATGACAGGGAGGCTCAGGGTCAGGGCATGCTGACAAGGTCAGAACCGGGAGGACTAGAAAAACAGGAATATGGAAAATCACAATGGTAGGCTTGACGAGACAAGACGAAATGGCAACAGACAAACAGAAACCACTGGTATAAATACACAGGGGATAATGGGAACAAATGGGAGACACCTGGTGAGAGTGGATACAAGCACAAGACAGGTGAAACAGATCAGGGTGTGACACATACAATGCCTTCAGAAGGTATCCACACTAGAGGTCTTCATGGATTCACTTGTACCCGAGACCTGATCCGGGACCCGAGTCAGTCTGGATCCAGAATTCTAAATAATGTCACGGGTCTGGGTTGGATTGATTGTCACTGGCCTCGGATATATGTAATTTTAACTGACTTTTCTTTGAAGGGCACGTACAGAGAGATATCTAATCAATGGAAGACGAAATAACAAAATGTAGAGGTGCTAAATAGCTTAACTTGAACCCATTTGCAGCCCACATTGTTCTAAGTAATTGCATGGCTTCAATAGCATTCACACTGCTATAGGGGATAGGTCTACTGTAAATTACATTATGGCTGAGCAGGGACATGCCAAACATTGCCAATAAGCATTATTAAATTAACTATTGATAAGGCCTAAAAATAGAACTAATAATTTTAATCAAATTATGAACAAAATTTAACAACATCTTGTTTAAAATAGGCAATGTCACACTTACACGCACCATCATTTCTCTCCGTGGCCGTTGGTATATATTAAAACAACGCAGACTATGTAGGGTTTTACGCACATACAAACTTTTCACAGTAGCTGGACAAAGATCCAATAGAAATAGAAAGGGAGAATATCCTCTCACCGTTATACTGCTCCCAAATAGGCCTATGTTTTACGAACATAATCGAAACCACAGATCAGATCGCATTCACACATCTCCAGAAGTTGCATTTCAAGCGCGCCACAGACGCTGTCACTATAAAACCAGGAAGGTGGATCATGCTAATTTTGGTTGAAATTAAATTAAAGGAAAAACAAGCAATCTGTTTTTTTTTAAACAACAACATAAAATAAATGCAAAATACAATGAATGATATCATAAAATTGCCAAGATAAGGCTGTTGAACCAGCCTTCCTTATAATATGCCTAAGGGAGGGCTAGGGTTTTGAAAATATAAAACGGAAAACACGCAATTTTTACAGGTTAGAGAGGTTAAACGGTATCTCATGATAGGCATGAACACGTAGCCTGCATCAAGGAAGTCCAAAACTGGACCTGCATGGCTAAAATAATGTCGGCCTGCCTACGATGCATAGATAAAAAGGGAACGTCAGCTCACTGTTTTACTCCTCTCAAACTTGATATTTTAATAAAGCTTTGGTGATTAAGATGCATTTCCAAGCGGTCTCAGGAGCCAAACCCTTATCGACAGTCTTGACTACTTCGCGATTGCGTTGGGCAGACAAAAAAAAAGCTTTAATTGAGAGGAGGGGAGGCTTTTGCTTGGTTTTTAATCAAATACACCGAAATGGAGAAAAAAAACGTTGTTTATTATGTTTCTAAATACGAAGTATACAGGCACCATAAGCACATTAGGCTACTTTTGTTCCATGCGCATATAGGCAGTGTACATGACAGCTGGATTGGTGATGTCAAAATTCATGCCATAACCAACTGATTTACAGTACCTCTAAAACAAGCTTTTGTTTGGTCTTAAATATCCCTATCAGCGCTGCTTGAAATTAACACTTTGGATCATCTTTTTAAGGACACACCTCAAAAATGTCCATCCTGCGCATCTGAGCGCAAGCTAGCTGATACAAAACAGGTAAATTGCCTAACCTGGCATTAGGGCTGTAAAATGCCAGTGTGCCAGTTTTTACAAAATTGCAAACTAACATGTGTTTGACACTAGCGCTGCATTCACGCCAGCCGAAAATAGAACCCCAGGAGTCAGAGCAGATCAAAGTTCCTCATACAGAGAGACATCAACTCAATTAACTTTTAATACGCCGCTCAACACTTCACTAATTAGACCAGGGCTGGAAACACTCTTTAGGAACATTCTGATTCTGTTTGTTAATGCTGGATTATGCGAACAGTTCTTCGGGACATGAGACACTTTTGGAAGGCAGGATCAATGTATTGTGCTAAGCAGTCCCCAATTAAAATGTACCTTGAAGGGATTAGTAGAAGGTACCGTGTGTACTGTATATATTTTTTGACAATTTAATATATAAATTCAGGGTAGGGGTCAATTCAGGTTTCAATTCAGGGAGTCAATTCAAAGAAAATCGATGGGCAATTTTCAGTCCATGAATTCAATTCAATCCACTTTCTGAAATGAAAAATGAAAAAGGAGGTCTGAATATCTGAAATAGAAGTAACCATCGTTGTTACCTTGATCCATGTCGACAGACTGCACATTATCTGGGCTGTGGAGAAGAAGCCTCACTCCCTGTCTCCATGCGGCTATACTCACTTATAAAACCCTCCACTCTCCCAACTGGATTGAGTCTCTCTAGGGAAGAGGAAATCCCTCAGGCTGAAAGGTAGAGAGATGCACAAGTGTTAGAGGATCTAGAGATCCGCTGGGTGGAAAATATTTGGATCAGAGGAAGTCTTGATGAGGGGCAATGCTAATGCTAGTGCCTGCTAATACTGCCACTGATCTAATTACCCTTGACAAATCCTCCCTCTGCAGAACAGACAGCAGCTGCTGAGAAATTTTAGGAACCTGACAAATCAACAGTCATAACAGTCATCAGTCCTGACAATGTCCAGACCAAACAGACGTGAAGTGTTTCTGAACCATCTGCTACCAGACGGTCATTGCCAAGCCAGCATCCTCAACCTCCCAACGTATCAGGTTTCAAGGTAAGACCCAGATGCAGACAATGTCGAATTAACAGTTTATTAATCCAACAGGGGCAGGCAAAAGACAGGTCAAGGGCAGGCAGGGGTCAGTAATCCAGATAGGTGGGGCTAAGGTACAGGACGGCAGGCAGACTCAGGGTCAGGGCAGGCAGAAAAGGTCAAAACCGGGAAAATGTGAAAACAGGAACAAACGAGGGACAGGAACAGAGGTAAAAGCGCTGGTAGGCTTGACGAAACAAAACGAACTGGCAACAGACAAACAGAGAACACAGGTAAAATACACATGGGATAATGGGGAAGATGGGTGACACCTGGAGAGGGGTGGAGACAATCACAAAGACAGGTGAAACACATCAGGGTGTGACACAACGTCCCTTATTTTTTAATTGGAAGCCAAAATGTGGTATTTAATATGATTTTGTTAGCTGTTTCTGTATACCCTTTCTGACCTGGTGTACTGGTTCATTCATTCACATCTGCTGATGTGTTGGATTCTCTCCTCAGAGGTCTTCTACTTCCTGTTTATATGAAGTGACTTTCCCTCCAAAAATAAGGAGACAGTGATGCCTTACCACAGCTGTGTCCATGCTTACTCTAAATCACCTAGACGACAGCAGATTAATGACAGTCATCAGGTTGGGTAATTAACTCATTAATAACAGTGTAATAAAGTATTCTGCATTTGCAGTGGCTTTCTGTCTCCATTCTCTCTGGTTAAACACTTCCTGATGAATGACCAGGAGAAAATATTAACTAAAACCTTATCTCTGAATTCTCTCAACACGCATCATGGAAATATTGATAAAGCACAGTAACAGCTTCATCTCCACATTTGTAAAGAGAATACAGAGTGGAACCAAATCCAAGTCCAGAAACTCAACGAAAAATGTGTGTTCTTCAGTGACAAATACAACGGCAGGAATAGAAACTCAGAGACTTTTACAACTCAGAGATGATTTAGTTGAGAAACTGTGTTTATTGTCCAACTTGATGTTTTAATTGCGTTTTGTGACTATTTGAAAATATGAAAATGCATAAGAAAATATATAGGCATAACTCCTCTTTGATTAAACTTCTAATGATGGACACATCTGAGTGTTGTGTTTATGATGGAACTTGGCGCTGGAGAACCAAACTATCAGGTTCAAGAGCTTGAGTGGGCTGTCCAATTATGCTCAACCATGATCCTCATCAGGCACTTATGAATTCTGGGAATGTAATCAACAAAACAAGTTAAAAAAATTATAATATCAACCACGAACAATGGAATACCTGTGTGTCCTACCTCGGCTTAAATTAAATGTGGGTAACTAGCATTATCGCATTGATACGTTTCTGTCAGAGGAATGGCATTGTTTTACCTTCTCATGCCTGTTTCACACTATATGGCTGACCCAAACCGTACTGTGCTAGCTCAGATATTTATTTTCACATTGTCCTTTCTAGGATTCGTTACCATGCCAGCCCGGTATAGCTCAGCTTGGCACTGTTGTGTGAAAATTGTATAAAAATGGCCATGCATTACAGAGGTGTCATTGGACCGAGTGCTCTGCGGTTTCACCAAGGACCTTCTTTCCCATCAGCCATCAGCTTGTCCTGCGTTAGATAACATGAAGACATCACATGGAGGCGGACGGCTACTGTAATTCAATCAGTATGATAGCACAGTGTGGTGGGATGTCACAGCTGCCCTTGATGAGGAAGTGCGCGGCATCATATATTTAAATGCCCAACATTTTACACTCGCATTCTCGAAATGTTCCCTGACCATATGGGGAAGGTCAGAAGGTCAGATCTTCAACAGTGACCTTCAAAAACATATATAGTTTAAGTGCATATAAAAGTTACGTCCAATGCAGCATCTTTGCAATGCCAAGGCAGTAGGCACAAAGGCTATTTGATGCGATGCTAGTGGTACTAATCCAGTGCAAAGGGCACACATTTTCTTGTAGCTGAGACCATGTTATATGAGTAATGTTTGGAATAATAGGGTATTTGCAAGAGACAGAAGGGACATTTAAACAGACAGTGAATCCTAGTTAATACCAATGCTGCAGGACTCAGATTGCAAATATATTTAGGTTATTGCCAGTGTCCAAAGTTCTGCTGTGTCCAATAATACGATACAAGACCAAGCATCTAATTTGATTAGACTTCTCTTGCAGGGTGAGTCATGAGCCCAGGTGCTACACTATGTTGTCTGATATGATTTCTACACTCTGTCCTCTTCTTAATATATTCTCTCAAAACGAATCAAACCAGTATTCTGCGTGTTCTTATTTGTGTAAAAACAAATCAGTAAGAATGTTGATACAAAAAATATATAAATCAAACAGGCTTACAGCAGCTATATCCATAAAGACCATTACCAAAAGCCAACAAAGCTAGCCCTAAGAGGAACGTTTGATAGATATGTTCCATGTATTTAATATAGTACATTTTCATATGCAAAGAAAAACACATATCACCCCCGAGACATCAATATACCAGATCCGCCCAATAAAAACAGACAAAATGAGTAAAATTACTCTGTTTTGTCGATTTCTCCTTTCTAGATTTTGCTCCCCAAGGTCACCGGCCTGATTCGTTCTTGTCAAACTGATTTATCAATTTCAAGCCTGCTGCTAGCTTCTATTTGTGTACAGAATCCATTCACCCTGTGCTATTAGGAGCAGCCTTTCTAAGTTGGTCCAATTTGAACTGGTGGTTGTTGCTGGACTACTCTGTAATATCCACTCTGTTAAGGGGAAATTATAGCTTTATCGAATACAGTACAGGCGTGAGGAGCAGCAAGATGGATGAATCATGGCGCGGAATGGGGCTGGAAACAACAACACCACACAGCCAGGCGTCTGCCAGTTCAATAAGCCTAGAGACCTGTAATCGCTATAACAACCTAATGCATTTTCTATACGACAATATTTCAAAGTGTGAAACCAACGCTTTCTATACAGTGTCCATATTAGGACATCCTCAGTACTCTGTATGGTCTAACATTAACCAAATGGTTGACAGAGACATGTTCGTAGTGAGACTGCTCTCTTTAATGAAATATCACCCACCTCAAGTAGAACCCTATTCCCTATAGTGCACTACTTTTGACCAGAACCCCATTAGGAATAGGGTACCATTTGGGATGCAGCCTAGGAACATATGGTGTTCTCCTAAGTCGACTTCTAATTAAACCTATAAACCGTCCGTTTTCTCACCCTCCAGTGCACACAGGCAGACATTTTTTCTTGTTTTAAAGAGTGTTTATGTGTTGACAGATGACAGGTGAAACTGTGCTCATGGAAAGCGTTTGCATTTGGCTTTTCCTGGAAATAGTCATTAGCATGGTGTTGTATTCAGTTAACCTTGCCTTTCTCTCCAGATTGCATTAACATGATAATTGGCATATTAACCAGGGAACCCAGCAATCTGTCACTACTACTAAGATACTTGGACAATCCTGATGAATTTTCCATAACTGAATAAATTCTATCCATGTCTCCATTTGGGCTCGGGAGTAGGGAGTAGGGAATAAGATGGCACCGGAGAAGATGGCAGCGTATTACGTGCCCCCAGCCGATTGTGTTTTTTTGTTCGCTTATTTACGTAGTTTGTAACTATTTGCGTTGTTTGTAACTTTGTAACTTGTTTGTAATTTAACCTATTTTGTGCATGATTTTGCTGCTACCGTCTCTTATGGCCGAAAATAACTTCTAGACATCTGTCACGTCCTGACCTTAGTTCCTTTTTTATGTCTCTATTTTGGTTTGGTCAGGGCGTGAGTTGAGGTAGGCATTCTATGTTTTTGTTCTATGTTTTGTATTTCTGTGTTTGGCCTGGTATGGTTCCCAATCAGAGGCAGCTGTCAATCGTTGTCTCTGATTGAGAACCATACTTAGGTAGCCTGTTTTCCCACTTTGTTTGTGGGTGGTTGTTTCCTGTTTTGTGTTGTGTCACCTGATAGGACTGTTTCGTTTTTTCACCTTTGTTATTTTGTATTTCAGTGTTCAGTTTAATACATTTAACATGGACACGTACCACGCTGCATTTTGGTCCGATCTTTCATATTCCTCATCCGATGAAGACGAAGATCGTTACAACATCAGGACTGCGATTACTCACCACGGACTAGAAGAATCCTCTTTTTCCTTTCACGACTCCCGAGGGCGGAAGGATATGCTGATTCTTCGGGAACAGGCCCATGCATCAAGAGGAGGCGGAGAAAGAGGGGCCGAAGGTCTGGCTGCCTTCTGAGAATTTGCAGACGATCGAATAAACCCCCACTTCCCTCCATTCTCCTAGCAAACGTGCAATCTTTGGACAATAAAATCGACAAGTTACTTGGAAGATTAAACTACCAACGGGACATTCAAAACTGTAACATCTTGTGCTTAACGGAGTCGTGGCTGAACGATGGCAACATCAACATACAGCTGGCTCGTTATACGATGTACCGGCAGGATAGAACAGTGGCGTCTGGTAAGACAAGGGGCTGCGGTCTATGTATTTTTGTAAACAACAGCTGGTGATCGCTTTTATCTAAAGAAGTCTCGAGCTATTGCTCGCCTGAGGTAGAGTTCCTCATGATAAGCTGTAGACCACACTACCGACGAGAGTTTATCTGTATTCTTGTAGCTGTGTACATACTACCACAGTCAGAGGCTGGCACAAAGACAGCATTGAATAAGCTGTATTCTGCCATAAGCAAACAAGAAAACGCTCACCCAGAGGCGGTGCTCCTAGTAGCCGGGGACTTTGGGTAGGGGGCAGTATTTAGAATTTTGGATGAATGAGGTGCCCAATGTAAACTGCCTGTTACTCAGACCCAGAAGCTAGGATATGCATATACATGGTAGTATTGGATAGAAAACACTCTAAAGTTTCCAAAACTGTCTGTGAGTATAACAGAACTGATATGGCAGGCGAAAACCTGAGGAAAATCCATCCAGGAAGTGGCTTTCTTTTGAATTGATTGTTTTTCCATTGAAAGCCTATCCACCATATAAATGGATGGGACCTAGATTGCAGTTCCTATGGCTTCCGCTAGATGTCAACAGTCTTTAGACATTGTTTCAGGCTTTTATTCTGAAAAATGAGTAAGAATGACAACATTTTCTGAGTGATCGGTCGAATGAACCAGAGCTTTTTGTGCGCACGACCGGGAGCGCGCCCTCCGTTCTTTTTCCTTTGTATTGAATACGCTATTGTCCGGTTGAAATATGATCGATTATAAAGACAATAGACAACCTGAGGAATAATAAAAAACATTGTTTGACATGTTTCGACAAACTTTACCGGCACTCTTTGGATCTATTCGTCTGCCTGTTGTGGCCGCATTTGAGCCAGTTGATTATTGAACAAAATGTGGCAATAAAACTAAGTTTTTTGGATATAAAGAGGGACTTTATCGAACAAAACAAACATTTATTGTGTAACATGGAGTCTTGTGAGTGCAACCATATGAAGATCATCAAAGGTAAGTGATTAATTTTATCGCTATTTTTGACTTTCGTGACTAATCTACTTGGCTGAAAAATGTTTGTATGCTTTTGTAAGTGGGGCGCTGTCCTCAGATAATCGAATGGTATGCTTTCGCCGTAAAGCCTTTTCGAAATCTGACACAGCGGCTGGATTAACAAGAAGTTAATCTTTAAGCCGATGTATAACACTTGTATGTTTTATGAATGTTTATTTTGAATATTTCTGTGTTTTGAATTTTGCGCTCTGCAATTTCACCAGATGTTGTCGAGGTGGGACGGTAAAGCAGGAAGCACCAGTGACTAGATCAATAAAAAAGGGGTCAGATAAAGCAGATACTAAGCTACAGGACTGTTTTGCTAGCACAGACTGGAATATGTTCCGGGATTCCTCCGATGGCATTGAGGAGTACACCACATCAGTCAGTGGGTTCATCAATATGTGCATCAATGACATCCCCCCCACAGTGACGGTACGTACAGTACATACCCCAACCAGAAGCCATGGATTACAGGCAGCATCCGCACTGAGCTAAAGGCTAGAGCTGCCGCTTTCACTCTAACCCGGAAGCTTATAAGAAATCCCACTATTTCCTCCGACGAACCAAACAGGCAAAGTGTCAATACAGAACTAATATCGAATCCTACTACACCGGCTCTGACGCTCGTTGGATGTGGCAGGGCTTGCAAACCACAAGGGTAAGCACAGCCGAGAGCTGCCCAGTGACACGAGCCTACCAGACGAGCTAAACTACTTCTATGCTCGCTTCAAGGAAAATAACACTGAAACATGCATGAGAGCACCAGCTGTTCCGGAAGACTGTGTAATCACACTTCCACAGTCGATGTGAGTAAGACCTTTAAACAGGTCAACATTCACAAGGCCGCAGGGCCAGACGGATTACCAGGACGTGTACTGTGAGCATGCGCTGACCAACTGGCAAGTGTCTTCACTGACATTTTCAACCTCTCCCTGTCCGAGTCTGTAATACCAAAATGTTTTAAGCAGACCATCATAGTGCCTGTGCCCAAGAGCACTAAGGTAACCTGCCTAAACGACTAACGACCCGTAGCACTCACGTCTGTGGCCATGAAATGCCTTGAAAGGCTGGTCATGGCTCACATCAACACCATCATCCCAGAAACCCTAGATCCACTCCAATTTGCATACCGCCCCAACAGATCCACAGATGATGCAATCTCCATTGCAATCCACACTGCCCTTTCCCACCTGGAAAAAAGGAACACCTACAGTTGAAGTCGGAAGTTTACATACACTTAGATTGGAGTCATTGAAACTCGTTTTTCAACCACTCCACACATTTCTTGTTAACAAACTATAGTTTTGGCAAGTCGGTTAGGACATCTACTTTGTGCATGACACAAGTCATTTTTCCAACAATTGTTTACATACAGATTATTTCACTTATAATTCACTGTATCACAATTCTGGTGGGTCAGACGTTTACATAAACTAAGTTGACTGTGACTTTAAACAGCTTGGAAAATCCCCGAAAATTATGTCATGGCTTTAGAAGCTTCTGATAGGCTAATTGACATCATTTGAGTCAATTGGAAGTGTACTTGTGGATGTATTCAAGGCCTACCTTCAAACTCAGTGCTTCTTTGCTTGACATCATAGGAATATCAAAAGAAATCAGCCAAGACCTCAAAAAAAAAAAATTGTAGACCTTCACAAGTCTGGTTCATCATTGGGAGCAATTTCCAAATGCCTGAAGGTACCACGTTCATCTGTACAAACAATAGCACGCAAGTATAAACACCATGAGACCACGCAGCTGTCATACCGCTCAGGAAGGAGACACGTTCTGTCTCCTAGAGATGAACGTTCTTTGGTGCAAAAAGTGCAAATCAATCCCAGAACAACAGCAAAGGACCTTGTGAAGACGCTGGAGGAAACAGGTACATAGTATCTATATCCACAGTAAAACGAGTCCTATATCAACATAACCTGAAAGGCCGCTCAGCAAGGAAGAAGCCACTGCACATGGGGGCAAAGATCATACTTTTTGGAGAAATGTCCTTTGGTCTGATGAAACAAAAATAGAACTGTTTGGCCATAATGACCAATCGTTATGTTTGGAGGAAAAAGGGGGAGGCTTGCAAGCTGAAGAACACCATCCCAAAAGTGAAGCACAGGGGTGGCATTATCATGTTGTGGGGGTGCTTTGCTGCAGGAGGGACTGGTGCAATTCACAAAATATAAGGCATCATGAGTTAGGAAAATGATGTGGATATATTGAAGCAACATCTCAAGACATCAGTCAGGAAGTTAAAGCTTGGTCGCAAATGGGTCTTTAAAATGGACAATGACACCAAGCAGACTTCCAAAGTTGTGGCAAAATGGATTAAGGACAACAAAGTCAATTTATTGGAGTGGGCATCACAAAGCCTTGACCTCAGTCCCATAGAAAATTTGTGGGCAGAACTGAACAATTGTGTGCGAGCAATGAGGCCTACAAACCTGACGCAGTTACACCAGCTCTGTCAGGAGGAATGGGCCAAAATTCACCCAACTTATTGTGGGAAGCTTGTGGAAGGCTACCCAATACGTTTGACCCAAGTTAAAAAATGTAAAGGCAATGCTACCAAATAATTTAGTGTATGTAAACTTCTGACACACTGGGAATGTGATGAAAGAAATACATATGAAATAAATCATTCTCTCTACTATTATTCTGACATTTCACATTCTTAAAATAAAGTGGTGATCCTGACTGACCTAAGACAGGGAATTTGTACTTGGATTAAATGTCAGGAATTGTGAAAAACTGAGTTTAAATGTATTTGGCTAAGGTGTATGTAAACTTCTGACTTCATCTGTATGTGAGAATGCTATTCATTGACTACAGCTCAGCGTTCAACACCATAGTGCCCTCAAAGCTCATCAATAAGCTAAGGACCCTGGGACTAAACACCTCCCTCTGCAACTGGATCCTGGACTTCCTGTCGGGCCACCCCTAGGTGGTAAGGGTAGGTAACAACATATCCGCCACGCTGATCCTCAACACAGGGGCCCCTCAGGGGTGCGTGCTCAGTCCAGTCCTGTACTCCCTGTTCACTCATGACTGCACGGCCAGGCACGACTCCAACAGCATCATTAAATTTGTCGATGACACAACAGTGGTAGGCCTGATCACCGACAACAACAAGACAGCCTATAGGGAGGAGGTCAGAGACCTAGCCGTTTGGTGCCAGGACAACAACCTCTCCCTCAACGTGATCAAGAAAAAGGAGATGATTGTGGGCTACAGGAAATAGAGGACCGAGCACTCTCCCATTCTCATCGACCGGGGCTGTGGTGGAGCAGGTTGAGAGCTTCAAGTTCCTTGGTGTGCACATCACCAGCAAAGTAACAGGGTCCAAGCACACCAAGACAATCGTGAAGAGGGCACGACAACACCTATTCCCCCTTCACGAGACTGAAAAGATTTGGCATGGGTCCCCAGATCCTCAAAAGGTTCTACAGCTGCACCATCGAGAACATCCTGACTGGTTGCATCACTGCCTGGTATGGCAACGCTCGGCCTCCGACCGCAAGGCACTACAGAGGGTAATGCAAACGGCCCAACACATCACTGGGGCCAAGCTTCCTGCCATCCAGGACCTCTAGTCCAGGCGGTGTCAGAGGAAGGCCCTAAAAATTGTCAAAGACTCCAGCCACTCTAGTCATAGACTGTTCTCTCTGCTACTGCACGGCAAGCAGTACCAGAGTGCCAAGTCTAGGTCCAAGAGGCTTCTAAACAGCTTCTACCCCCAAGCCATAAGACTCCTGAACATCTAGTCAAATGGATACCCAGACTATTAGCAGTGCCCCCCCACCCCCTCTTTAGACCACTGCTACTCTCTTTTGTCATCTATGCATAGTCACTTTAATAACTACCTACATGTACATAGTACCTCAAATAACTGACTCTGTATCGGTACTCCACTGTATGTAGTCTAACTATTGTTATTTCAGTGCTACTCTTTAATTACTTGTTACTTTTATCTTGTATTCTTATCTGTATTTTTTGAAACTGCATTGTTGGTTAGGGGCTCTTAAGTAAGCATTTTACTGTAAGGTTGTATTCGGCGCATGTGACTAATAACATTTTATTTAATTTTATTTGAGTGGCGTAGCAGTCTAATGCACTGCATCTCAGTACTTGAGGCGCCACTACAGACACCCTGGTTCGAATCCAGGCTGTATGACAACCGGCTGTTACTGGGAGTCCCATAGGGCGGCACACAGCGTCGTCCGGTTTGGCCGTTGTAGGCCGTCATTGTAGGTAAGAATTTGTTCTCAACTGACTTGTCTAGTTAAATTAAAAATGTAATTTGGTAAATGTCATAAAATATAGGAATTTGTTTCATTGACTCACACTAATGTTAAGTGAGATATTAGTGTCAAGATTAGGCCATCAATGTGTTTACCAAATTCTCAATGTAACGGTTGTCCTCCTCCTCTTCGGAAGAAGAGGAGGAGTAGGGATTGGACCAAAGCGCAGTGTGATAGTTTGACATAACGAATTTATTATATCCAGACGAAAGACGATAAACACTTGAAATGATTACCAAAAATAACAAAACGACGTAGACAGACCTGAACATGGAACTTACATGAATACACGAAGAACGCACAAACAGGTACAGACTACAACAAACGAACGAACAAACCGAAACAGACCCATGTGGTGCAACATACACAGACACAGAAGACAATCACCCACAAACAAACAGTGTGAACAGCCTACCTTTATATGGTTCTCAATCAGAGGAAACGTCAAACACCTGTCCCTGATTGAGAACCATATAAGGCTAATTACACCTGACCTAAACATAGAAACACAAAACATAGAATGCCCACCCCAACTCACGCCCTGACCAACTAAACACATACAAAAACAAGAGAAAACAGGTCAGGAACGTGACATAACCCCCCCCCTCAAGGTGCGAACTCCGGACGCACCACCAAAAGTCTAGGGGAGGGTCTGGGTGGGCATCTGTCCACGGTGGCGGCTCAGGCTCTGGGCGTGGTCCCCATCCCACCATAGTCAATCCCCGCTTTCGTATCCCCCTCTCAATGACCACCCTCCAAATAAACCCACCTAAATTAAGGGGCATCACCGGGATAAGGGGCAGCTCCGGACTAAGGGGCAGCTCCGGACTAAGGGGCATCACCGGACTAAGGGGCATCACCGGACTGAGGGACGGCAGCTCCGGACTGAGGGACGGCAGCTCCGGACTGAGGGACGGCAGCTCCGGACTGAGGGACGGCAGCTCCGGACTGAGGGACGGCAGCTCCGGACTGAGGGGCAGCTCCGGACTGAGGGGCGGATCCTGGCTGGCTGGCTCTGGCGGATCCTGGCTGGATGACGGCTCTGGCGGATCCTGGCTGGATGACGGCTCTGGCGGATCCTGGCTGGATGACGGCTCTGGCGGATCCTGGCTGGATGACGGCTCTGGCGGATCCTGGCTGGATGACGGCTCTGGCGGATCCTGGCTGGATGACGGCTCTGGCTGGTCATGGCTGGATGACGGCTCTGGCTGGTCATGGCTGGATGACGGCTCTGGCTGGTCATGGCTGGATGACGGCTCTGGCTGGTCATGGCTGGATGACGGCTCTGGCTGGTCATGGCTGGATGACGGCTCTGGCTGGTCATGGCTGGCGGAAGGCTCTGGCTGGTCATGTCTGGCGGAAGGCTCTGGCTGATCCTGTCTGACGGAAGGCTCTGGCTGATCCTGTCTGACGGAAGGCTCTGGCTGATCCTGTCTGGCAGAAGGCTCTGGCTGATCCTGTCTGGCAGAAGGCTCTGGCTGATCCTGTCTGGCAGAAGGCTCTGGCTGATCCTGTCTGGCAGAAGGCTCTGGCTGATCCTGTCTGGCGGAAGGCTTTGGCTGCTCCTGTCTGGCGGAAGGCTCTAGAGGCTCCTGTCTGGCGGAAGGCTCTAGCGGCTCCTGTCTGGCGGACGGCTCTGTAGGCTCATGGCAGACGGGCGGCTTTGCAGGCTCATGGCAGACGGGCGGCTTTGAAGGCTCAGTACCGACGGGCAGTTCATGCGACGCTTGGCAGACGGACAGTTCAGACGGCGTTGGGCAGACGGGCAGTTCAGGCGCCGCTGGGCAGACGGGCAGTTCAGGCGCCGCTGGGCAGACGGCAGACTCTGGCCGGCTGAGACGCACTGTAGGCCTGGTGCGTGGTGCCGGAACTGGAGGTACCGGGCTAAGGACACGCACCTTCAGGCTAGTGCGGGGAACAACAACAGGGCACACTGGACTCTCAAGGCGTACTATAGGCCTGGTGCGTGGTACCGGCACTGGTGTTACCGGGCTGAGGGCACGCACATCAGGGCGGGTACGGGGAGAAGGAACAGTGCGTACAGGGCTCTGGAGACACACAGGAGGCTTGGTGCGTGGTGTAGGCACTGGTGGTACTGGGCTGGAGACACGCACCATAGGGCTAGTGCGTGGAGGAGGAACAGGGCTCTGGAGACGCACTGGAAGCCTGGTGCGTGGTGTAGGCACAGGTGGTACTGGGCTGGAGCGGGGAGGTGGCGCCGGAAATACCGGACCGTGCAGGCGTACTGGCTCCCTTGAGCACTGAGCCTGCCCAACCTTACCTGGTTGTATGCTCCCCGTCGCCCGAACAGTGCGGGGAGGTGGAATAACCCGCACCGGGCTATGTAGGCGAACCGGGGACACCATGCGTAAGGCTGGTACCATGTAAGCCGGCCCGAGGAGACGCACTGGTGGCCAGATGTGTAGAGCCGGCTTCATGGCACTTGGCTCAATGCTCAATCTAGCCCTGCCAGTGCGGGGAGGTGGAATAACCCGCACCGGGCTATGCACACGTACAGGAGACACCATGCGCTCTACTGCGTAACACGGTGTCTGCCCGTACTCTCGCTCTCCACGGTAAGTACAGGGAGTGGGCGCAGGTCTCCTACCTGACTTCGCCACTCTCCCTTTTAGCCACTCTCCCTTTTAGCCCTCCCCCCAAGACATTTTTGGGGTTTACTCACAGGCTTCCTACCGCGTCGTCGTGCTGCCTCCATTCGCCGGTATCCCTCCTCGCACTGCGCCAGAGAATCCCAGGCGGGCTCCGGCACTCGCCCTGGGTCGATCGCCCACCTGTCGATCTCCTCCCACGTAGTGTAGCCCAGATCCTTCTCCTGCTTCCGAGCTAGCTCCTCAAAACGCCGCCTCTCTGCTTTCGCTGCCTCCAGCTCAGCTTTGGGGCGGCGATATTCTCCTGGTTGAGCCCAGGGTCCCTTTCCGTCCAATATTTCCTCCCAAGTCCACGAGTCCTGGTTCTTTGGCCGCTGCTGCTGGTTCCTCTCACGCTGCTTGATCCATGGTTGGTGGGTGGTTCTGTAACGGTTGTCCTCCTCCTCTTCGGAAGAAGAGGAGGAGTAGGGATTGGACCAAAGCGCAGTGTGATAGTTTGACATAACGAATTTATTATATCCAGACGAAACACGATAAACACTTGAAATGATTACCAAAAATAACAAAACGACGTAGACAGACCTGAACATGGAACTTACATAAATACACGAAGAACTCACGAACAGGAACAGACTACATACACGAACGACAACGAAACAGTCCCGTGTGGTGCAACATACACAGACACAGAAGACAATCACCCACAAACAAACAGTGTGAACAGCCTACCTTTATATGGTTCTCAATCAGAGGAAACGTCAAACACCTGTCCCTGATTGAGAACCATATAAGGCTAATTACACCTGACCTAAACATAGAAACACAAAACATAGAATGCCCACCCCAACTCACGCCCTGACCAACTAAACACATACAAAAACAAGAGAAAACAGGTCAGGAACGTGACACTCAACAAATTCTCCTGAGAATAATATGACAATGTCAATATCTGCAAAGCACTGCCTACTGGAAATTGACAAAATCACATTTAATTGAAAAAACCCACTGTCAATATAGTCAAGACCGTCAAAAAACAGCCTGCATGTGGCTACATATAGTAGAGAGGCAAAGTTGGTCCTCTAAACATACATTTTAGTTATCACTGATCACCAGCCCCATTACCCAAAAGATTTAGCATTAGATCAATTTGGCCCTATGGGTGTGCCATTGACCTCTGCACTGCTAATATTGTAGGAATGAGTGGCTAGACGTTGCCACACAGACATGACACCAATGACCTTTGCTGTGTTGTCGTGGCTGTTGCCGTGGGTGACTGATGATGGCCAGGTTGTCACCGCCAGCAACCAGCCTCCTCCTCGGGTCATAAATTACATGGTTGTCAGGGGAGACAGGGTGGCCCACGACGACAAACAATCCCTCCGGATACCGGTGGAGAAGACAGGGAGAAGACACTGACAACATTGATTATCCAGTTGATGCAGACATGTTGACTGGACCACACGGCAGAGTCTTTCTCCTACCTCCCTTGAGTATTGGCTCACACACATACAGTCTCGTCCTTCACTCTTCCCCTCTCGACAAGTAGACAGATAACCTTTGGCTAACAGATGAGGTTGAGGGTAGCCACGTACACATACCCAACACTTCTTTGCAAGCAATATCCAAAATAGGTTCCATCCACTCTCTGTTGCTAACTACACTTAGCAATAGCATGGTTCTACCTACAAAAAAGAAAAAAAAAATCTGTTAATACAGTAGGCTGGGGCTATTTTTCCCTATTCAAAATGGCTGCCACGAATTCAGTGACAAATATCGGGGCTTCCCATGATGAACACCTCCCTATTTGTGTTTGAATTTGCTGGCAAATAAGACGGTGTAGGGTGAACCAAAGGAGGTAATTAGCTAGCTATCTTGGTAAAAAAAGAGCCATTTCCCCCTTATTGGAAAGGATAACATTGATTAATAGGCTCACTTCACAATAACTGTGCTATCTGAAGCGGCGGTAAATTCGCTTTCAGGGGAAGTAACTCAAACTGGTGTGTAATGGGCCTACAAGTGGACATTTAAATAGCTGTATAATTTAAAATCTAATGAATTTCATTTTTCTTTCTTTTTGGGCCTGAAAGGATTACTACTGGTTTAGGTTTTATGTTGTTTTTTCAGACTCTCAGGACCATAATGTTATTTTCCATCAATGGTTCTATGACAAATATTATTATTTGACCCTGCTGGTCATCTATGAACATTTGAACATCTTGGACATGCTCTGTTATAATCTCCACCCAGCACAGCCAGAAGAGGACTGGCACCCCTCATAGCCTGGTTCCTCTCTAGGTTTCTTCCTAGGTTTCGGCCTTTCTAGGGAGTTTTTCCTAGCCACCGTGCTTCTACACCTGCATTGCTTGCTGTTTGGGGTTTTAGGCTGTTTCTGTACAGCACTTTGTGACATCAGCTGATGTAAGAAGGGCTTTGTAAATACATTTGATTGATTGAAATAGAAGAGGTTGAGAGTTCATTGATCCCAAAAAATTGAAGTTTATTCAAGCTAGTGTAAGTGCTTTTCTCTTTTTTTCTCAGTCGCTTATGATTGTCCAGGAAGTAAAAAATGTTCACATTGAACGCCTGACTTGCCTTCAATTAAGTTACATAGTTAGAAGAGTGAGGAATATAAGGCTCGGCTGGTCATGGTAACGACATCGGTGTCCACTCTTAGTGTGACAGTCCTATGCAGAGCTTAACTACTACTGACACTTTGACTACGATTACAGTACCCCTCCTCTTCGCTTGCAACTGTTATTAAGAACTTTTGCTTCTGCTACTGCCGCTGCTACTACCACTATTATGTAAAACTACTAGCAACATTGCCTAAATGTATTTCCAATATGCAATCACGGTATATTTGTATCTCATGGCCTTCTTTTACAGTAAAACCTCTGTGCAGCACAGAGTAACCCACTGACACCTTAAAATGTGTCTCTTTTTCAGAGATGGCTCCTCCCCCTTAAGCAAGGCGCTCGCAACGCCATGATAGTGAGTTAGATTCCTGGGACCTCCCATATGCAAAATGTAGGCACACATGACTGTAAACTTTGGATAAAAGCATCTGCAGAATGCCATATATAATTGTATATTATTCCCCCACTGGGTGTGCTAGAGTGGACAAGCAGGGGAGAGTCAAAATGCATTAACCTGTTTGGGCTAGGGGGCAGCATTTTCACGTTCGGATGAAAAGCGTGCCCAGAGTAAACTTCCTGCTACTCAGGCCCAGATGCTAATATATGCATATTATTAGTAGTATTGGATAGAAAACACTCTGAAGTTTCTAAAACTGTTTGAATGATGTCTGTGAGTATAACAGAACTCATATGGCAGGCGAAATCCTGAGATAAATCCAACCAGGAAGTGGGAAATCTGAGGTTTGTAGTTTTTCAACTCATTGCCTATCGAATATACAGTGTCTGTGGGGTCATATTTCTAAGGCTTCCACTAGATGTCAACAGTCTTTAGAAACTTGTTTGAGGCTTCTACTGTGAAGTGGGGGCGAATGAAAGCTGAATGAATCAGAGGTCTGGCAGAGTGGCATGAGCTGACCACTCGCGTTCACGTGAGATCGACCTGCGTTCCATTGCAATTCTAAAGACAAAGGAATTCTCCGGTTGGAACATTATTGAAGATTTATGTTAAAAACATCCTAAAGATTGATTCTATACATCGTTTGACATGTTTCTACGGACTGTAAGGGACATTGTTGACTTTTCGTCTGGACCTAGTGATCTCGCGTCATGAATTTGGATTTGTGAACTCAAGGCACGAACGACAAGGAGGTATTTGGACATAAATGATGGACTTTATCGAACTAAACAAACATTTATTGTGGAACTGGGATTCCTAGGAGTGCATTCTGATGAAGATCATCAAAGGTAAGTGAATATTTATAATGCTATTTCTGACTTCTATTGACTCCGCAACATGGCGGGTATATGTTTGGGTTATTTTGGTCTCTGAGCGCCGTACTCAGATTATTGCATGGTTTGCTTTTTCCGTAAAGCTTTTTTGAAATCTGACAAAGCGGTTGCATTAAGGAGAAGTATATCTATAATTCTGTGCATAATACTTGTATCTTTTATCAAAGTTTATTATGAGTATTTTTGTAAATTGATGTGGCTCTGTGCAAATTCACGGGATGTTTTGGAGGCAAAGCCAAATGTAAACTGAGGTTTTGGATATAAATATGAACTTGATCGAACAAAACATACATGTATTGTGTAACATGTTGTCCCGGGAGTGTCATCTGATGAAGAATATCAAAGGTTAGTGATTAATTTTATCTCTATTTCTGCTTTTTGTGACTCCTCTCTTTGGTTGGAAAATGGCTGTATGCTTTCTGTGACTAGGTGCTGACCTAACATAATGATATGTTGTGCTATCACCGAAAAGCCTTTTTGAAATCGGACACTGTGGTTGGATTAACGAGAAGTTTATCTTTAAAATGGTGTCTAATACTTGTATGTTTGAGAAATTTGAATTATGAGATTTCTGTTGTTTGAATTTGGCGCCTTGCAATTTCATTGGCTGTTGGCGAGGGGTTCCCAGACAGGTTAACAACCTCCTCTCCCAGTCCGGTCATGATTGATGTTTGATGTGAAGATGAAAATACAGAAACAGCTCCTAACCCTAACCCTAACCCTAGCTCCTAACCCTAAAACTAACCCTAGCTCCTAACCCTAAACCTAATTTTAACCTTAACCCTAACACCCCTAGAAATACATCGACAGATATCATAGAACTCTGAAACTATTGGACCACTTTGACTATTCATCTGATTACCAAACCCTACCATGCACAGCTCTATCCAGATGGGAACCCAAATCACAGACAACATCAGGACCCATTAGGAAGCTCATAAAAACCAACACACAAATCATCAGAGAATTCCATACTGCCCCCATAACCTCACAACAGAGCATCACACTAGAAGATAGACAAGCCATAGCTAAATTAAGGAAACACAAACATATAACAATAAAATCAGCAGACAAAGGCTCAAAGATAATTATTATGGACAACCAACAGTACCTCTTTGAAGTCCACTGCCAACTCTCTAATACACAACACTATACTCCTATCCTTGCTTCTACACAGATCCAGACACAAATCAGACAGACAATATCAGATCTCTATGGAAAGAAATACATTACAGATAGACAAAAGGCATATCTTGACGGACCAGACTTACCCAGATGCACCAGATGCCTGGACAGTCCTTTTTGAGGTCCCGAAGGGAAGACCTATTGTGTCAGACTGTGGGAGTGAGTCCTCGCCAGCAGCCAAATTCATTGACTACAATCCCATCTCACAAAGGCACCCTATCTACCTTAAGAACACATACCATGTCATAGACACACTTCACACCATTCCAGTCCCAGCACATGCATACCTATTCACTATAGATATAGATTCTCTCTACACCAACATGGACATCTTGTCAGGTTTAGCAGCAGTGGAATTAGCACTCCGGATATGTCCAGATGCAGATAGACCAGACTCACACCTCCTACAGCTTCCAGAACCTGGCTTAAGAAACAATGATTTCACATTTAATCATAAACACTACCTACAGATTCATGGGACGGTTATGGGTAAAAAGTCCGCCCCGGCTTATGGTAATATTTATACGGCGGACTGGGAGTTGACAGCCTTGGCTAAATGCCCATTGCGTCCCATGTTTATAGACGATACCTGGATGATATCTTCGGAGTGTGGGAACATGATCTGGTATATTTCACAACATTCGTTGAAATACTCAATAACCATCATCCTACCATAACAGTTAAATATGTCATCCAATCAACATACACAACATATACATACAATCAACTTCTTGGACACTTGGTATGAAATGTTAAAGAGTAGTATAAAGCATGGACAGTGAGAGTTAGTGAGGGCCTAATTAAGACAGCTGGACGGGCCACCGACACGAGGAGGAAGTTCAATGAAAAATACTGTATTTATTTGCTCAATCTGGTTTTGTCTTTTTTAGATTTTATGTTGATTTTTGTTAATATCAACTACTTTAATGTAAGCACATCTTTGGAGCACTTAATCCCTTCCTCTCTTGTGGGGGACTTCCAATTATGTACTTATTTACTGATTTAATTGATCCAGTTTGCATGTTTTATTATGATTTCATCATTGTTTTAAAGTTCAACATTTTTACCCTCAGCACTTTATTTTATTTATCCTGTTGTTGAACTGTTGTGGGAGCTCTCGGTCTTTCATGTTCTCCCACCCTCTTCAGACCAGTCGGATGTACAATGGAATATAGAAACAGAAAGAAAGAAGCAGGAAGTTGCAATAGGCCCGTGCAACCCACAATTTGATACCAGCATAAACAGAAACCCTCTTAAATCTAAACCCCCTAGAAATAGCATTTGACATTGTGGGGACCAACATTTGGTCAACAACAACAAAAAGTGTTCTATTCTTGTGGGGAATTCTGTTCGTTACATACATAGTTAAACACACACACACACACACACACACACACACACACACACACACACACACACACACACACACACACACACACACACACACACACACACACACACACACACACACACACACACACAGAGGTTGGTGTGCAGGCTCTAAATCTAACCCTGTGTCCCTTATTCCCAGACCCATCTCCCCTACGGCGCTTCAGGCTGAGGACTTTCACTCACTCCCCAGCAGACCCACTCAGAGCCACAGGCTGAGTGCTGGAGCTTTTTCTTCTGCCTGTCAGAGCAGTGTGTGTGTGTGTGAGAGAGAGGAGAGTAGAGTAGGGACTGATGGGAATGGAGACACCAGGGTGGTAATGGAACCAGGATAACAACGCTAGCCTCCCAGGCCCAAGGAGTGTGTGTGAGTGTGTGTGTGTGTGTGTGTGTGTGTGTGTGTGTGTGTGTGTGTGTGTGTGTGTGTGTGTGTGTGTGTGTGTGTGTGTGTGTGTGTGTGTGTGTGTGTGTGTGTGTGTGTGCATGTGTGTGTGTGTTGGAAACAACTCTGCGGTGCAGCGAAGAGCAGCGAACACCATCCCCACAATCCGTAAGAGCCTTCATTACATTTTTAGCTTCATACATCAGACCATATCAGAACAGAGGTCCGTTCTGTTGAAAGTGCTTGTTGTAAATCTTGACATGTGTTGCACTAATGGGGTGTAAAATGGAGCTCTTGTATGAGATGAAATATGACATGTCCGTGTGACCTACATTTCCATATCATTCAATGCAGGCAGATATGAAAATAATAGTTTCCAGCTTGGGTTGAAAAGGAAATTTGACTGAAAATGGCCTCTGAGTTTGTTTTTGGAGAAGGTTTCGTTTTAGATTCTGATAAACACACAGATGTGAGGTTTCTGTGATGTTTCTCTATAATAGCAACGGCACTTCAATGACAAGTATACAAGGGTTAGTACTAGTTATTGTGTAGAACAAGAGCTTTACTCAGTTACAATGACATGCTAGGCTCCAATAGATCCCCAGTTAAGGATGCTACACCTTGCAAGTACAGTATATGTGTTGTACAACCTACACAATACCTACAGTATGTTGCTTTTCCAACCCACTTAGGTTATATACTGATCCACTTGGGAATCAAACAGCGATTTACTGAGTGGACTTGTTGACTAGTTGTCCGTACAGCACAGCCAGGAAGGTCAAAACACTGCTCATGTAATCGTTATGGTACTCAAAAGGAGAGAAAAAAATTCAAAATTGCCTCAGTTTCAAATGGCAGCCTATTCCCTATTTAGTGCACTACTTTTGACCATAGCCCTACTGTATGGTCTCTGGTTAAAATTGGACTACTATAGGGAATAGGGTGCCATTTGGGATGAAACCCATATTTTTCTGCAGAGAGGTTGTTGGAAATAGAATTCCATTTGTATTCATTTGGTTTGCGCAAGTAAAATTTCGTGCCATTGCATCATCCTGTAACAGTGTACAGACACAAAGATGGATAATGCTTAATGCTTCTAATTTTAAAGAGCCTATATCACGCCTCTCTGTCATATGGAGTATGGTGTTGAATAAATTCCGTGACTAAGCCGAGCATGCATAAGTTATATGTTATACCGCATAATAACCCTTAGAACCGATCTACATATTAGTCTATTTGACAAATTTCTCGTTTGAATGTCTCCATTTCAGTAGTTCATATTTCGTTCTGTTTTCATATTTTTGGTAATTCAGTAGATATATTTACCTAAACTAAAACCTTACGTTTATTCTGTGATGCAGTACACTTCTATTTAAATCAGCAAACACAAACGTAATTAAACAAACATAATTCACCAACAAAAGATTCACAAACAAACATAATCTGTCTTCCAGCCAGCCGGAACACACTCACATCAATCATACTCCGAGGGGCAGCTTTATGATATTTCTTGTGAAACATGTTTAAAAGGTACTTCTATGAGGTTCTATGAAACACCTGCTGTGTAGGAAGGAAGTCAGCAAACCTCTGAGCTGCACAGCCTGTTGGAAGTGATATCACTCACACAGGATGGCTTCAAGCACAGTTGACTAATACAGTACATGAATGGAAATGCAGAATAATAGAGCTGCAAGGGATTACTTTATGAACGCATCTGATTCATGATATGAACGCATCTAATTCAGGAGCTGATCGTGGACTACAGGAAAAGGCGGGCCAAACAGGCCCCCATTAACATCGACGGGGCTGTAGTAGAGCAGGTCGAGAGTTTCACGTTCCTTGGTGTCCACATCACCAACGAACTATCATGGTCCAAACATACCAAGACAGTCGTGAAGAGGGCACGACAAAACCTTTTCCCCCTCAGGAGGCTGAAAAGATTTGGCATGGGTTCCCAGATCCTCAAAAGGTTCTACAGCTGCACCATCGAGAGCATCCTGACTGGTTGCATCACCGCCTGGTATGGAAACTGCTCGGCATCTGGCCGTAAGGCGCTACAGAGGGTAGTGCGAACGGCCCAGTACATCACTGGAGCCAAGCTTCCTGCCATCCAGGACCTATATAATAGGCGGTGTCAGAAGAAAGGCCATAAAATTGTCAGAGACTCCAGTCACCCAAGTTATAGACTGTTTTCTCTGCTACCGCACGGCAAGCGATACCGGAGTACCAAGTCTAGAACCAAAAGGCTCCTCAACAGCTTCTACCCCCAAGACATAAGACATAACAATTCATAAAATCGCCGCAGACAATTTACATTGACCCCCCCTCCCTTTTGTACACTGCTGCTACTCGCTGTTTGTTTGTTATCTATGCATAGTCACTGTGCACCCACCTACATGTACAGATTACCTCAACTAGCCTGTACCCCCGCACACTGACTCAGTACCGGGGCCTCCTGTATATAGCCTCGTTATTCTTATTGTGTTACTTTTAATTATTACTTTTTATTTTAGTCTACTTGGTAAATATTTTCTTCTTCTTGAACTGCACTGGTGGTTAAGGGCTTGTAAGTAAGCATTACACGGTAAAGTCTACACTTGTATTGTATTCGGCGCATGTGACAAATAAAGTTCGATTTGATATGACAGTTTAAGGAAGGTTGGAGACAATTGGGAAATAAATTCATTGACACACACTTGCACACATGCTTGTACATACACTCGTACACACACACACGTAAACACGCGCACACACACGCGCACACACAGGGTCGATGCATAATGACATGCTTAATGGTTCCCATGTTACCTTATGTCTCTGTGTACATTGCACCCAGTGATTAATATCGGCCAATTGTGTTCCATTCTATGGGAGCTCCGCATGCTAATTATCCAGTCAGGAGTTTCTGTCTGGAGTGGCAGAGCTCAGGGTCTCACCGGTGAGTAATGGCTTTCTAATGGCAACATTAGCCCACTGAATGGACTGAGAAATGCTTAACGTTTCCTACGATGAAGGCTGGCAAGTCATGATGTCAGAGGTCAGCCGCTCCGTTTGATTGGTGGAATGACTGAGTCAAATGCGGAAATGAGGGAGGAGATTTGAGGCGAGCGGTGGGTCAGTGCAAATTGAGTAAATCTAGCTGAGCTCTGGCATTAACTTCAGTGGGCACGTTCTGAATGTTTACATTTACTCTCCCTTCGCGAGGCTACATTCAACTAATTAATTTGTACCATTACCAGTCATGCTTGTTGCCACGAGCACGCTAATCTCTCCCACCAATTTTGCACATGCCAGGAAACATTACTGACTTGGCGATTTATCAGCCTCTTCCAAGGTATTGATATAATGTGACAAAACAAATAATGTTCACGTGTTGCCTGATTATTATTGCAATTTTATTTATTTCACCTACCTGGGAGGTATATGAAAAGTATTAACATTTGACATTGATATACTCAGCTCTTTGGGAAAGTAAGTGAATAGGCCTAAACAACGGTAATTCCTTAAACTACAGTGGCGCTTGAAATTCCAATGGTCGTCCATGCGAATGCACTCCCTGAATAAAAATATTGAGTTTCTTTGGAGGTAGTGAAGAGGAATTGAAATTCAAGAGTGCAAATTGCTATCAGCTCTTCTTTATTTTGACGCTAGTGTGAGTAGATACAATGACCGTGGGTTGCATTTTAAATAACATAAAACAAATCAATTGAATGTCTTGCTTCGTGTGTCTTCCTGCTTCTTCGAGAGCATCGCCTCAGACTCATTTCATCTTTCGCGCAAAGGTCAGTAAAAGGAATATAATCGGAAAGAGACTTTGTTATCCCAAACGAAAATGTCTTTCGAGAAATGACATTCATATATACAAGTAAAAAAAAGATGTGTATTTGTTTTGGTCATGAGAAGGTGATATTGGTGTATTCCTGGACTATTCAGCAGGAGCTGTGGTATAGGTAGTCAAATCTGCCTCCACAGATGTCACTGAGTTGGATGAAAAGCGCCTTTGAAAAACAACCATAGCTGTAGCCTACTAATAGATCCAACAGCCTTAAAGCATTGCAGCTCAGTAACATCAGCCACACATTTGTTATTAGGATTTAGGAACAATATATTGTATCAAAACCGCATCTTGATTACATTGCAATCACCTTTTTTTGCGAGGGTATAACCTTTTCTGAGATAATAATACCAATATGTCACACACTCTGTATACCTTCATTTAAATACTTTTATTCAGTGAGATGCACCATAACTTTTGATGATGAGAAAACTACTCATACTGTAAAACACAGAATGTACTGTACTAGTAATGATTGATTAATGGTAGGTCAGAGCTAGTGTACTATATAGGGAATAGGGTGCCATTTGGGATGCTTGCAGAGATTCAGCTCAGCAGGAGAGGCTGTTTGGTAAACAAGAGGACAAAATCACTGAATTATTAAAATTGTGGTGTGGCTACTACACTATATGGTCAGTACGTAATTTCCCTAGTTCTGTTTTGGTGCAGCGAAATATATTCTGTAGCATCTACGTAAATGGTTTCAGCAATCTTTCTTTCTTTCTTTCTTTCTTAGTTTCTTAGTTTCTTTCTTTCTATTTTAACATTCTCTCTATTATAGTTCTCTCTCCATTTCTCACTCTCTCTATTTCCTCTCTCCCTCTTCCCCTCTCTCTTTCTCTCTCTCTCTCTCCTGCTCTTTTCTCTGTAAGTGGTTTTTCAAATTAAAGGTTTTCTATTCGGAGAGCCTATAATTATCTTCTTCCTCTACATGTGAGTCTAGGCTTTGCTCCACATGGCCGATTGTAGGGGGTTACAGACTAGCAGTACTCCCTGGCCGTGTCTGAAATCTGTCTTGCCTACTACTTACTAAAACTACATACTGTGTACTAATTGTCCGGCATACGTGTTTAGCAAGGAAGAACGCAGTAGGCAACAAATATCAACATGATTACTCAGAATGCCTCATCGAATGCGCAATTGGAATTATTATCATTTTTACAACATGTCCCCTTATGCGGTTGTTGAGTGGGTCTTAAAAGACGATCGTCTTCCTCAATAGTGTGCAGCAAATTGTACTATACTGAACTAAAATATAAATGGAACATGCAACAATTTCAAAGATTTTACTGAGTTACAGTTCATATAAGGAAATCAGTCAATTGAAATAAATAAATTAGGCCCTAATTTATGGATTTCACATGACTGGGAATACAGGTATGCTGCTGTTGGTCACAGATACCTTGAAAAAAAAGGTATGGGCGTGGATCAGAAAACCAGTCAGTATCTGGTATGACCACCATTTGCCTCATTCAGTTTGACAGATCTCCTTTGCGTAGAGTTGATCAGGCTGTTGATTGTGGCCTGTGGAATGTTGTCCCATTCTTCAATGGCTGTGCAAATTTGCTCGATATTGGCGGGAACTGGGGGCGGGAACTGGAACATGCTGTCATACAAGTCGACCAAGAGCATCCCAAACTTGCTCAATGGGTGACATGTCTGGTGAGTATGCAGGGCATGGAAGAACTGAAAGATTTTCAGCTTCCAGGAATTGTGTACAGATCCTTACCCACGTGGGACTGTACATTATCATGAGGGGATGCCTTTGGATGAATGGCATGCCAAGGGGCCTCCGAATCTTATCACGGTATCTCTGTGCATTCAAATTGTCATCGATAAAATGCAATTGTGTTCGTTGTTCGTAGCTTATGCTACGGACTGAAGTCGGTTACGACACCACAACGCAGTTAGCGCCAGACCCTGGTGAGGAGGACGAGCATGCAGATGAGCTTCCCTGAGATGGTTTCTGACAGTTTGTGCAAACCCACAGTTTCATCAGCTGTCTGGGTGGCTGGTCTCAGACAATCTGGCGTGGTTACACGTGGTCTGTGGTTGTGAGGCCGGTTGGACGTACTGTCAAATTCTCTAAAACGATGTTGGAGGTGGCTTATGGTAGATACATTGACATTACATTCTCTGGCAACAGCTCTGGTGGACATTCCTGCAGTCAGCATGCCAATTGCACGCTCCCTCAAAATTTGAGACATCTGTGGCATTGTGTTGTGTGACAAAACTGCACATTTTAGTGGCCTGCTTTGTCCTCAGCAGAAGGTACACATGCATAATGATCATGCAATTTAATCAGCTTCTTGATATGTGTGATAGGAAAATTACGTATTTGATATTAATGGTTAACAGTTAATATTGAACTAATATTAAGACATTTCTGTCCTACTAGTGTTTGTGTTTTTATAGGCTGCACTCTAGTTCCCTGCAGCTAATCTGGACATATGGCCACTAGAGATGGCTTGAGCTGACAAATGAGTTAAAGACTGCATTACATAGACATGTGTTTTTCTAGAGATAGCTTAGGAGTAGAACAATCCCTCATTGTCTCAAAATCATCCTTGCGGCTGGGAAACTAAGCCAGGGTGGGGTTAAGACAACAACCCCGTGCAGATAATGACCGGATGAACCCAGAGTGGCTTATGATGCTCCTTGGTCTGCATGGGAGGGGTGGAACCAACCATGACTAAGCATTTTTAGTGTCAGCTATATATAGTACTCTGCATTTGTGTAAAGGTTAGGTTACTCGGTCCAACACTCAAGGGTGTGGGGTCGACCAGCCTCATTATTGCAATAGTTAATGAGGCTGGTCGACAAGATGATTGTTTGAAGAAATGACAAGTCTCTCTCAGTATGAATGTCCACGAAATATGACATACCTGTCAGGTGGATGGATTATCTTGGCAAGGGAGAAATGCTCACTAACAGGGATGTAAACAAATTTGTGCTCAACATTTGAGAGAAATAAGCTTTTTGTGCGTATGGAAAATGTATGGGATATTTTCTTTCTTTCAGCTCATGAAACATGGGACCAACACCTTACATGTTGCATTTATAGTTTTGTTCAGTGTAGATGAAAATGTGAAATGAGTTTGGTAGAAAGGTCATCCCATTGCTCTCTCTTTCTCATTCTTTCTCTCTACCTCTCTCTCTCTCTCTTTACCCAGCTCCTAATAAGATAACACAACTTAATGAGATTGTCCCCCCAGCTCTGACTGTAATTAGTTTGTTAAAAACGAGTCAGTTAAATCGCACGAGTTTGATGTTTGTTGATTAATGACCGTTCCGTGCTGACAGAAGAAGACTAGAAAAAAAGTAAATACGTTCATGTTAATTGAGTTGGGAAATCAAAACTGTGATACTTTTTCCTCCTTTGTATGCCTGTTGAGCTCCTTCCTACCATTTTGAATAAAGCCCCTGAACTACAACATCAAATTCACTAGGTTTCTCCGATGAGTGGTTGTCAAGAACTGTGTGTGGGCGATTGACGTGGCGTTTTACAGTGTACTTGTATAAACGTTAGATTAACCTCAAAGGGGAAGGTTGCAACACAGTTTATGTGTTGTATTTCTCCGATTTTGAGGTTTTAAACAGTTCATTTATCATAACCCTAATATAGTACATCCAATGTCCATTCCAGAATCCATTCAATCTCAGCAAAACTGAGGCTGTCCTGATAATACTATACATCTTACACATTTTGCAGCAGTGCTTCTGGCCTTGAGATCCCGAATTTGGAAAAATTGGTGTTATAGTGTAACTGACATTGGATGTACTATATTAGGGTTATAATAAATTAATCTCAGCCACCCTACCCGACACCCTAGACCAACTCCAATTTGCTTACCGCCCCAATAGGTCCACAGACGACGCAATCGCAACCACACTGCACACTGCACACTGCCCTAACCCATCTGGACAAGAGGAATACCTATGTGAGAATGCTGTTCATCGACTACAGCTCAGCATTTAACACCATAGTACCCTCCAAACTCGTCATCAAGCTCGAGACCCTGGGTCTTGACCCCGCCCTGTGCAACTGGGTACTGGACTTCCTGACGGGCCCCTCCCAGGTGGTGAGGGTAGGTAACAACATCTCCACCCCGCTGATCCTCAACACTGGGGCCCCACAAGGGTGCATTCTGAGCCCTCTCCTGTACTCCCTGTTCACCCACGACTGCGTGGCCATGCACGCCTCCAACTCAATCATCAAGTTTGCAGACGACACTACAGTGGTAGGCTTGATTACCAACAACGACGAGACGGCCTACAGGGAGGAGGTGAGGGCCCTCGGAGTGTGGTGTCAGGAAAATAACCTCACACTCAACGCCAACAAAACAAAGGAGATGATCGTAGACTTCAGGAAACAGTAGAGAGAGCACCCCCCTATCCACATCGATGGGACAGTAGTGGAGAGGGTAGTAAGTTATAAGTTCCTCGGCGTACACATCACGGACAAACTGAATTGGTCCACCCACACAGACAGCGTGGTGAAGAAGGCGCAGCAGTGCCTCTTCAACCTCAGGAGGCTGAAGAAATTCGTCTTGTCAGCAAAAGCACTCACAAACTTTTACAGATGCACAATCGAGAGCATCCTGTCGGGCTGTATCACCGCCTGGTACGGCAACTGCTCCGCCCACAACTGTAAGGCTCTCCAGAGGGTAGTGAGGTCTGCACAACGCATCACCGGGGGCAAACTACCTGCCCTCCAGGACACCTACACCACCCGATGTCACAGGAAGGCCATAAAGATCATCAAGGACAACAACCACCCGAGCCACTGCCTGTTCACCCCGCTATCATCCAGAAGGCGAGGTCAGTACAGGTGCATCAAAGCAGGGACTGAGAGACTGAAAAACGCTTCTATCTCAAGGCCATCAGACTGTTAAACAGCCACCACTAACATTGAGTGGCTGCTGCCAACATACTGACTCAACTCCAGCCACTTTAATAATGGAAAAATTGATGTAAAAAATCTATCACTAGCCACTTTAAACAATGCCACTTAATATAATATTTACATACCCTACATTACTCATCTCATATGTATATACTGTACTCGATACCATCTACTGCATCTTGCCTATGCCGTTCTGTACCATCACTCATTCATATATCTTTATGTACATATTCTTTATCCCTTTACACTTGTGTGTATAAGGTAGTTGTTGTGAAATTGTCAGGTTAGATTACTCGTTGGTTATTACTGCATTGTCGGAACTAGAAGCACAAGCATTTCGCTACACTCGCATTAACATCTGCTAACCATTTGTCTGTGACAAATACAATTTGATTTGATTTGATTTTAACAGCATGTCATTCCAATACATTTGTCACTGTGCGTACAAGAATAATTCCAAAATTCAAAGTAAAGTTTAACCAATACTTTATCCTTGCTCCATGTTGCCATCAGTCTGAATAACTTCTCACAAACTCACTTATACACTCATATATATAATAAACTCTGCAAATCTATAACACTGATTTAGTGAAAAACATCTGGAGAACATACAACATTTCTCACAGTTTCGGATGTGTTGGCTGCAACAGAGGCACCCAGGTAATGTCAGAGTGACAGACAGAGAGAGAGAGGACTGGATGAATAATTCATAGGATGCTCTCTCTCCCTGCATACACCTACTGCTGCTACTCTACCCTGGCTGCTCCTCACTGACTCATGCTCTCTGAAGCCTGCGTGGAGGCTCAAGAACATCAGAGTCACATACATATCCCTCCCGTGGCCTGGAAATGACTAACTCCACAGGGCTGGGAAGTCTCATCTGATGGTTGAATAAATATTAACATGCGGTTCCCCTCTGTTCTTCTGTGTTTGTGCTGATAGATGCTGTGGCGCTCTCTCGTTCTCTCTCTCTCTCGTTCTCTCTCTCTCTCTCTCTCTCTCTCTCTCTCTCTCTCTCTCTCTCTCTCACTCTCTCTCCATGAATAAACATGCAGACGAAAGGTGTCTCACTTAAGCCCGAGTGTAAAACGCTTCAGTTTGTGTGTGTGTTTGTTAAAATGTGTTGTTTTTCCAGGCCACAAAACCATCATTACGAAATCAGTAGCGGTTCATTTTTAATTTAACGTATGGAGTCGCGGAAAAGTAGAAGCGGAAGAAAAACTGAGATTGTAAACTTTTCTCATGTCATATTTATAACCCTGCCTCAACAGAATAGGCCATTGTCAACCCAGACCCAAGACATTTTTGTTTACACCGCCGTCATTTAAAATGCTGAACTCCACTGATACCCTTTCCCACTGTATAGTGAATGTTTATGAATGACAGTGTTTTTGTTTTGATTTCAGGAGGGGATGTGATTTCGTGTACACGACCGTTCACTCTCCTGAGGTTCTTCGTAAGCTGTACTCCCAAAAGGTACAAATTTAATCATTTAATAATTCCTCTCCCCGATTTTAATGAGGTGTTTTAACTTGGCGCATGGCTGCCGCTTGCATAGGTCAATTAGATAATTAATTAGTTAAGTAATCTTAATGGGCTTGAGTAATGCATGCTAATTGAGGGGCTGCTAACGTGATGTTTCATTGTGTGTTCTCTTCCTACCTGTTAGGCGAACAAAGTAGCATGATTGTTACATTCATCAGACATAATGGCGAGGGCTGGCTATGAGCACATTCATTTTCTATTGCCGAGACAGGAAGTCCTATTTGACGTGATGCGTTTATACAGGTTCACCAGGAAGTCATGTAAGTTTGTTATGCAGATTGATCGACAAGGATGCATGTGCACTACGGATGCACACACACATTTACATGTTCTTAATTTAGCAGACGCTCTTATCCAGATCAACTTACGGGAGCAATTGGGGTTAAGTGCCTTGCTCAACGGCACATCGACAGATTTTTTAAACCTATTTGGCTCAGGGCTCGGGTACTGGCCCTCCGCTCTTAACTGCCCACTCCCCCCCCCCCCCCCCCCCCACACACACTTCCTCTCCTCTGGAGATGTCAGTTTGGTGTAATTACATACCTTGCCATTTGAGTATTTCTCACAGCTTCGTCTCTGAAAAGGATGCACTCACAAAATGAGACTGGTGATTACCAGTCAATACTGCAAATAAACCCAGTACTCTAACTGCACTCCACTAAAGAACTTAGTTGACAACATATTGGAAATAGATAAAACATTGGCAAATGAATGTGTTTTGATAGCAGTGCACGTTGTGTACACACATTCTCCCTCTCTCTGCATCTCCCAGTGCTGTTGCAGCATCGTCAATATAAGTACAGTACCATGTTTAACATGCCACTACCTAAAACTAATGCAATACTGGTTTGAGTGAATGTAGCTCTTACTGTTCCTCTGTTTCAGAATTGCTTTGATTTATTTAACAGAGTGTGAAGGCATTCACAGGCAGTTTGGGCCGAGAGCACAGCGAAAAATCTCCATGAATCTTCATAACAGACAACTGACAATAATTACCTATATTAGATTATCTCCCCAAGCACAAATCCCCACAGAGTAAAAATAGATGAGCAGCCTAATCTCTTATGACGTTTTTCCATTATTTTTCTCTAAATCCTTATTTTCCACCGTATCGTTAGATATTACAGCACTGTTGGAGCTAGGAACACAAGCACTTCACTACACCCTCAATAGCTAAATATGTCTATGGGATCAATACACCTGATTTGATTATATTTTGTAGTGACTCCTCACATTTCTGAGTACTGCTGCGTCATCCAATATAAATGGTGGGTCGATCCATCTGCTGGACTGTAAACAGGGATCAGCTCTCTGTGTCTCGTCTCTGTGTGCATTTGAGAATCCTGTATTGACAGACAGGGATTCACACTGTGGTCTGGGCCTGGTTGGTGATCGATTACTCTTCCCTTATCCTCCAGCAGTGGGAGGGAGTGAGGGAGAGAGGGAGGAGGCAGACTGAGTTAGTGCTCATGGAGATCCGCTCCTCAGACTCCAAGAAGACTGCAGCAGTAGGAAACACATCACACACACACACTGCATACCACAGAAAAGTTGGTGGCACGTTCATTGTGGAGGAAGGACTTGTGGTAATGGCTGGAGCAGAATGAGTGGAATGGTGTCAAACCCATCACACAGATGGTTTCCATGTGTTTGATGCAATTCCATTGGCTCCATTCCAGTCATTATCATGAGCCGTCCTCCCCTCAGCAGCCTCCTGTGCTGTATACACACTAAACACATGCCTAAACAAAGAGACAGGCGCAAATGCACGCATACATTCTCTTTCTTATTCACACCCTTAATCCCCCCTTCATACACAAACCTGCCTAACAATAAAACACCAGCATGCTCAAGTACCCAGTATCCACTTTATAGCAACTTGTAGCAGGACTTATACAAGCAGTATCTATTTATTAGACATTAGACATTTATTAGACATTTCCAAGAGGAAATTTCAAGACTGTCCAAATGATACTAAACAAACAAACAATACTTAGACGCAAGAATAATATGTAAATTACTGTCTAATAATACTAACAATGATTTAATAATAACAATACAAATAAAATAACAGCATTAAAAAAAAAGCTATCGTACGACTACTAATAGGCCACAAACATCCACGGTTTGTCCCCACAGTTTTGTCGTTTTAGCAGACACGCTAATCCAGAGCAATTTACAGTAGTGAGTGCATACATTTTCATACTGGCCCCACGTGGAAATCCAACCCACAACCCTTGCGTCGCAAGCGCCATGCCGTACCAACTGAACCACACAGGACCTTGAGTTGCAGCACTTTGACAGAGGTTTATTGTGTGTAAAATTAATCCATTTGGAGGACGCCCCATTCAACCATGTCGCGGCTCCACTACAAATCACATTAATGGAGAAAAAGACATGACTAATTGTTTGGACAGTCCGAGCCATTACCTGTTCATAGTGAACAATTGGGATTAAAGTGAATTAGAGTGTAGCGGTGAATGAATAAATGTCATAGCGGAGGTGGAGAGAGGGTCTATCAACATGCCCTGTCTATTTGGTGAAAAGGAAAGGGTTACTCCATTGAAGGGGTTTAAAGGGCAATTCCTCAACTTTTCAACCTCATATTCATTATATCCAGCCTCGCACCAATGTCTACATATGTGAAAACGTCTCGCTTCTATGATCCGTGGTTAAAAAGATAAGAAGAAAGGTAAAAAAAAAATGCTTTTCCGTGACATCAAAGGGTAGAATTAAAAGAAACAAAAACTGTGATTTTCTAGATCTGCAACTGGTTTTTAGCCAGAGGTCGGGTATTTTCTTGCTCCCCAATGTCACCGCGAATCTCATAGTGTTTGAAAATCACTGTTTAAAAATGTTTGAACTTTTGTTCATGGCATCGGTTAGAGCTTTTTTACTTTCACATATGAAAACGGCACATTTTCATAATTTTTTTTGTAGACACTGATATTGTGGTATTGTTCTGGACATAATGAAAATGAGATTGGAATGGTCCTTTAATTCATACTGTACATACAGTGGCAAGAAAAAGTATGTGAAACCTTTGGAATTACCCAGACTTCTGCATAAATTGGTCACCAAATTTGATCTGATCTTCATCTAAGTCACAACAGTAGACAAGCAAAGTCTGCTTAAAATAATAACACACAAAAAATTATACGTTCTCATGTCTTTATTGAACACACCTTGTAAACATTCATAGTGCAGGGTGGAAAAAGTATGTGAACCCTTGGTTTTAATAACTGGTTGACCCTACTTTGGCAGCAATAACCTCAACCAAACGTTTTCTGTAGTTGCGGATCAGACCTGCACAACTGTCAGGAGGAATTTTAGACCATTCCTCTTTACAAAACTGTTTCAGTTCAGCAATATTATTGGGATGCCTGGTGTGAATCCTTCTCTTGAGGTCATGCCACAGCATCTCAATCGGGTTGAGGTCAGGACTCTGACTGGGCCACTCCAAAGGCGTATTTTCTTCTGTTGAAGCCATTCTGTTGTTGATTTACATCTGTGTTTTGGGTCGTTGTCCTGTTGGACACCCAACTTCTATTGAGCTTCAATTGATGGACAGATAACCTTACATTCTCCTGCAAAATGTATTGATAAACTTGGGAATAGATTTTTCCATCAATGATAGCAAACTGTCCAGGCCCTGAGGCAGCAAAGCAGCTCCAAAGCATGATGCTCCCTTCACCATACTTTACAGTTGGGATGAGATTTTGATGTTGGTGTGCTGTGCCTTTTTTTCTCCACACATAGTGTTGTGTGTTCCTTCCAAACAACTCAACTTTAGTTTCATCTGTCCACAGAATATTTTGCCAGTAGCGCTGGGGAACATCCAGATGCTCTTTTGCTAACTTCAGATGTGCAGCAATATTTTTTTGGGACGGCAGTGGCTTCTTCCGTGGTCCCCTCCCATGAACACCATTCTTGTTTAGTGTTTTACGTATAGTAGACGTATAGTAGACGTATAGCAGAGATGTTAGCATGTTCCAGAGGATCCTTTAAGTCTTCAGATGACACTCTAAGATTCTTCTTAACCTCATTGAGCATTCCACGCTGTGCTCTTGCAGTCATCTTTGCAGGACGGCCACTCCTAGGGAGAGTAGCAACAGTGCTGAACTTTCTCCATTTATGGACAATTTGTCGTACCGTGGACTGATGAATATCACGGCTTTTAAAGATACCTTTGTAACCCTTTCCTGCTTTATGCAAGTCAACAATTCTTAATCTTAATCGTCTGAGATCTATTTTTTTAGAGGCATGGTTCACATCAGGCAATGCTTCTCGTGAATAGCAAACTCACATTTTGTGAGTGTTTTTTATAGGGCAGGGCAGCTCTAACCAACATCTCCAATCTTGTCTGACTGGACTCCAGGTTAGCTTACTCCTGACTCCAATTAGCTTTTGGAGAAGTTATTAGCCTCGGGGTTCACATACTTTCCCCAACCTACACTGTGAATGTTTAAATGATGTATTCAATATAGACAAGAAAAATACATTAATTTGTGTGTTATTAGTTTAAGCAGACGGGGTTTGTCTGTTGTTGTCACTTAGATGAAGATCAGATCTAATTGTATGACCAATTTATGCAGAATGGGCGCAGCCATCTTTGACTTTGTTTATTTGCATTTTATAGTTAATGGCATTCTGGGATTAGAGAGTTTTCGCTTGTCAAACATGAACAAACATGGCTGCCATAATACATCATTTAGCCACTGTTAGCTTAGCTGACACATACAGTGGGGCAAAAAAGTATTTAGTCAGCCACCAATTGTGCAAGTTCTCTCACTTAAAAAGATGAGAGAGGCCTGTAATTTTCATCATAGGTACACTTCAACTATGACAGACAAAATTAGATTTTTTTTCTCCAGAAAATCACATTGTAGGATTTTTAATGAATTTATTTGCAAATTATGGTGGAAAATAAGTATTTGGTCAATAACAAAAGTTTATCTCAATACTTTGTTATATACCCTTTGTTGGCAATGACAGAGGTCAAACGTTTTCTGTAAGTCTTCACAAGGTTTTCACACACTGTTGCTGGTATTTTGGCCCATTCCTCCATGCAGATCTCCTCTAGAGCAGTGATGTTTTGGGGCTGTTGCTGGGCAACACGGACTTTCAACTCCCTCCAAAGATTTTCTATGGGGTTGAGATCTGGAGACTGGCTAGGCCACTCCAGGACCTTGAAATGCTTCTTACGAAGCCACTCCTTCGTTGCCCGGGTGGTGTGTTTGGGATCATTGTCATGCTGAAAGACCCAGCCACGTTTCATCTTCAATGCCCTTGCTGATGGAAGGAGGTTTTCACTCAAAATCTCACGATACATGGCCCCATTCATTCTTTCCTTTACACGGATCAGTCGTCCTGGTCCCTTTGCAGAAAAACAGCCCCAAAGCATGATGTTTCCACCCCCATGCTTCACAGTAGGTATGGTGTTCTTTGGATGCAACTCAGCATTCTTTGTCCTCCAAACACGACGAGTTGAGTTTTTACCAAAAAGTTCTATTTTGGTTTCATCTGACCATATGACATTCTCCCAATCTTCTTCTGGATCATCCAAATGCTCTCTAGCAAACTTCAGACGGGCCTGGACATGTACTGGCTTAAGCAGGGGGACACGTCTGGCACTGCAGGATTTGAGTCCCTGGCGGCGTAGTGTGTTACTGATGGTAGGCTTTGTTACTTTGGTCCCAGCTCTCTGCAGGTCATTCACTAGGTCCCCCCGTGTGGTTCTGGGATTTTTGCTCACCGTTCTTGTGATCATTTTGACCCCACGGGGTGAGATCTTGCGTGGAGCCCCAGATCGAGGGAGATTATCAGTGGTCTTGTATGTCTTCCATTTCCTAATAATTGCTCCCACAGTTGATTTCTTCAAACCAAGCTGCTTACCTATTGCAGATTCAGTCTTCCCAGCCTGGTGCAGGTCTACAATTTTGTTTCTGGTGTCCTTTGACAGCTCTTTGGTCTTGGCCATAGTGGAGTTTGGAGTGTGACTGTTTGAGGTTGTGGACAGGTGTCTTTTATACTGATAACAAGTTCAAACAGGTGCCATTAATACAGGTAACGAGTGGAGGACAGAGGAGCCTCTTAAAGAAGAAGTTACAGGTCTGTGAGAGCCAGAAATCTTGCTTGTTTGTAGGTGACCAAATGCTTATTTTCCACCATAATTTGCAAATAAATTCATTAAAAATCCTACAATGTGATTTCCTGGATTTTTTTTCTTCTAATTTTGTCTGTCATAGTTGAAGTGTACCTATGATGGAAATTACAGGCCTCTCTCATCTTTTTAAGTGGGAGAACTTGCACAATTGGTGGCTGACTAAATACTTTTTTGCCCCACTGTATATTATTTTCGAAAAACATTCACCAGAGATGTGGCACACTGTAAACAAGTCTAGCTGTTAAGTCGCTAACTTCTGTTTCGTTTTTTTTGTCTGCGCCACCTGCTATTTAGACTGGTTTATGGAATGATTTCGGCTGTGGATGTGTTCCATGTGATGCTTGGATGATGAACTTCGTCTTTACCTTTTACGACGCAAAAGGTGAAATTGAGGGATAAAGTTGTGAAAACATTTGTTTTCCATCAGTACAAAATATGATTCACATGCTTTTCAGACAACAATGCTATTTAGACGTGTTTGTTGCACCGTACGTTCTGTTGCTACTGTTCCAATCACATATTTGCAGGGTGCCACTCAACAATGATCACAAATATGTGAACGTAAGTTTCAAAGGGTTAAAAGTAGCTAAAGGTGTTTGTACAGTAATGGAACTTTGATCAAAGTAAGCTAAAGATCCATTTGCAGTACTGTAATGTGGTAAGTTGAAGTGACAGACATGTTCCACAGTCTAATTGACTCAGAGACTGTCCCACTGTAGTGACAGTTTCTTGAGGTTCCAGACTAAGGAACTACTGTCCAGCCTTCCATGCAGTATGTCTGTTTCTGTTTGTTGAGGGTTGGTAAAGACTTACTGTCCAGCCTTGCGAGTGTCTCATCACATTCTATCTGTCAGGGTGGCCTTGCTTCTTCCAGTGCATTGAACATGCCTGTCCCCGAAATCTTTTGGGACCTCAGACCCCTCTGTGACTGGCAGCCCTTTAACACGCACATCAGACAGAGAGACAGATCATTATTAAGAATGGCAGAAGAGGTAGAAGATGAAGAGACGCTGATGAGAGAGAGAGAGAGAGAGAGAGAGAGCATGGAATACACCTTGCCCCTAGAGTAAGATGTCATCCATGGGTCAAAGGTCATAGAACCTAATGGTAGTGGGGGTTCAGACAGTTAATTGTGTGTACCCAGCTGAGTTGCACAACACTCAAAAATATGGATAAAGAATGAACAGCCATTACCCAGATGCAGGTAAAATAAAATAACTGCCCAAATAAATGAAACACTGAGAGACACAAAGTATATTGAACGCAGGTGCTTTCAAACAGGTGTGGTTCATGAATCAATTAACATCCCATGCTTAGAGTCATGTATACAAATGTCCAGTTGCCCATTATTCTGGTTACCATGGCTAGAAGAAGAGATCTCAGTGACTTTGAAAGAGGGGTCTCAAAGGAGCATAGGGGGTTTAAAGTGTGTGTCTGTCTCAGTCTCCAGATCTCAACCAAATTGAACACTTATGTGAAATTCTTGAGTGGCGCCCGAGACAGCGTTTTCCACCACCATCAACAAACCACCAAATTATGGAATTTCTCATAGAGGAATGGTGTCCCGTTCCTCCAATATAGTTCCAGACACTTGTAGAATGTATGCCAAGGCTCATTGAAGCTGTTCTGGCTCATGGTGGCCCAATGCCCTATTACCTGTCGTACAAAAGTATACAAAAAAACAGAGGGGAAAAGCTTCCTAATATTGAGTTGCACCCTCTTTTACATTCAGAACAGTGATTAGAGACAGCCTGCCTCCACTGGAGCACTCCACATTCACTGAGGTTTTCTCTAGACAATAGACTAGAGTATATAGAGTATATTGGAGTTGTACTTTAATCTTTGTAGTTTATCTTTATTTACTGTGGCTTTGATACTAAGGAATGCATGCATATACACTGAGTATAATACTAAGAAAGAATATCGAGTTGCACCCCCTTTTGCCCTCAGAACAGCCTCAATTTGTCGAGGCATGGACTCTATAAGGCGTCGAAGGCGTTCCACAGGGATGCTGGCCCATGTTGACTCCAATGCTTCCCACAGTTGTGTCAAGTTGGCTGGATTTCCTTTGGGTGGTGGACCATTCCTGATACACACAGGAAACTGTTGAGTGTAAAAAACCCACTCAAACCGGTGCGCCTGGTACCTACTACAATACCCCATTCAAAGGCACGTAAATCTTTTGTCTTGCCAATTCACCCTCTGAATGGCACAAATACACAATCTATGTCTCAATTGCCTCAAGGCTTAAAAGTTATTCTTTAACCTGTCTCCTCCCCTTCATCTTCACTGATTGAAGTGGATTTAACAGGTGACATCAATAAGGGATCATAGCTATCACCTGGTCAGACTATGTCACGGAAAGAGCAGGTGTTTGTAATGTTTTGTACACTCAATGTATGTACAATGGCTGTGTTATGTAGCACAGTTGCAACATTGCTGAGTTATCATGTGGCTGTGAATTGATCTGTTGCTAGATCCTTTTGAGCCTTCAGTGTGTTTCAGAGAGCTCTAATAAAGCTGTATGGCTGCAGCTGCTTTTCTGTCAGTAGGACCCCGAAGAGATGTGTAGGGACTCATTAAATGTCCCCTGAACAGGAGCAAACATCAGGAAAAAGTTCAGCTCACTTTCAGCCTCTGTCCCTATTATCTCCACAAACTTGTTCACTTCCCTTCACCGATTTGAAAGGAAATGACTGGTATAAGACACATGGAAACTCCATCTAGCCCATGCCTCCAACCATCCAATGCTTTTAGATGTGTAGTGAACAAATGTACACTTCGGGAGAAAGCATATATTATTGGGACGCAACCCTCAACCTCTCATGTTCCCCAACACTGTCACCATGCAGAGGAGTGAATGTCTGACGAGCCTCAGGGCATTTGATGAGGTCAACACCACACCGACTCTTGTAAATGACACAACAAACCATTAGAGACGCGTTCCTACTATACACAAAAGTGTCATTCTGTAAGTGTGTTAAGTTATATTGTAACGCGTCAATTATGTTGTCTATCGGGAAGTCTTTTGGACACCGTCATTAAATGAATATATTCGCCTTCACAGATGAAATGCTTTAGGTCAGCAGCTTTTTCATCAGGCATATCTAAAGGCACCTTGCACATGTCACGGAAGACTAAATAGACATCAAGGAGGCAGTATTCTATTGGATTACTCCTTCTACAAACCATTCCTTCTCAGGCTCCCCCATGGTTCCTTCATTTACTTTCAACAGGCACTGAACATGGCTAAAGGTCAATCAGATTTGTGAACATGGTCCCTAGCTGTGTGTTGCCGCTTTCCGTGTCTGTTGTCTGTAACTTGTGAGGTGTGGAAACACTTTGTTGCTTTTATGAATTTTGTCTTGCTGCTTTTTATTCTATGATGCTCTGTCTGTATGCTACGTCTTGCTTGTCCTATGTTGCTCTGCGTGTGCTCACTGCTCAATGATTGTCTGTATTGTAATTGTTTTTAATAACCTGCCCAGGTACTGCGGTTGAAAATTAGCCGGCTGGCTAAAACCGGCACTTTTACTGAAACGTTGATTAATGTGCACTGTCCCTGTAAAAATAAACTCAAAAAAAAAAAAAAAAAAAACATATATTATTTTGTCTTGGTCAAAATGTTGACTTGAGAGATCAAAAATGTACGTTCCACTCAAGAACAGATGGATTAAAAACAGTGTTGAGAAAACATGACGTCAATCACACTAGCAGCAATCATCCACCAACAGACATCAGTCAACAAGAGACAGAAACCGAGGCTAATATTATTTTCACTATGTTTCATCTTTCCCATTCAGTGGACATCAAAGTCACACGTTTCGTTTGTCATTTTTCAACATTTGGTCTTCAATCAAATATTCCCAATTCTCAAGTAATCCAACTTTTTTCTCAACACGTTCAAACGTTTTCTTTTGTCTTCAACTTCAAGAGTGTTTGAAAATTAGTTGTTGGGCCCAACTTAATTTCTTCCTTGTTCTTTTTACTATTGATTTATTCAGCATATGCCACACAGGTATGAGAGTGAAGGCACAATATCATCAGTGAATCAATCAAAAAAAAATCAATCAGCCAATTAATTAAGGCTATTGGTTCGAAAAGGTGCAAAATGATGCACATCTTGAATAGCAAGGGAACATGGGGCCATCAGTGTGCCATATCAATGACATGTCGTAGGCCTTGGAAAAACAGCTACCAGTGAATTGAAAATAGGGCAATGCTTGTTCTCTATTAGCTCCAAGACCTTTGCTTCGGGATGATTTATGGTTGTAGTGGATGTAGCCTCAGATTGGTGCTGGAAGTTGGCAGCGAGACACACAGCGACGACTGCGAAGACCTCAGGAGGAAACAGCGGGGAAATGGTTCTGAAATAATCATGATTTCATTACATTTTTGAGATTCATTAATTCTGGCAGGCTCGGTTATTTCCAGTGGCTGCGAAATTAAATAAATTAAGTCATCTGTTCTCGGCACTGCCAACCCAAGCCAATGCTTCTCTGTTTTTTTGGCTCCGAGACGCAGACAGAAAAGGTGTAAAGGAGGCTACAAATATGTGTTTGACATTTAAACGTCCATTAACGCTCATTTGTAACATCCAAAAGTCTATAAAACTATTTCATCTACAAGGCCCACGAGGGATGAGTAAAGTACCTTGGAATCACCAGCTCAGCGGCTTATGCGGTTGCCGAAGTTAATTATACATGGGCACTGTGTGGCAATGAACTTTGCCAATGTAGTTAACTACTCGGGAGAACTATTATGGGACTTCACTTCCAGATGCCTGTTTTATACACCACCCTGGTGGAACCATCTAAGTGTAATGGTCCAACCGGGGATTCAAATTGAAACAGGCTGAACTGATATTCTTAATGCCTTTTTTTTTAACTATTCAAAATCTGCAAATCCACAATGGGAATGATTCATATGTGAAAATGTCGGACTGAATGTTTTTGGTGCTGGAGGTATCAAGAGCTCAATTTTCTGTTTGTTAAAATGTAGATAAAATAACTTAATTTCTATGCAGCAAGCGTTTTAAGGCTCTAAAGCGATGTCTCCTTTGGTCTTCAAAGTACTTTAGAGGAAAGGGAGAAACAGAGTTACCCCTGGTGTGACTCCTGGTAATCTACAACTGTACAGAAACAACAGTGTATTATCTCAAATGGGTCTGTCAACTTTATGGATGTGTTATTGCACTCGAGAATGACTTTGTTTACTCTAAAAGTCAGTTTGAATATCAATTACACTTTTCAAAATTGAGTATGCCTCTTTCAAATCACCAGGAAACACTGTCTGAATTGTCCAAAGAATGATCCAGCTGTGTTAGAATTGTTTATCCTTTATTTTACAATCCAACATTTACCTAGCATTTACCGGTGCTTTGAAATGAGAAGACAATGTAATTGTATTATATTTACCTATAGTTTGGTTGAGATTAATTGAAAGAAGCACCAGTTTGTGTTATCTGGTATGGGTAGTTGCCAACCGTAATGGATTATGTGACGTACTAACAAAAGGCATTTCATTTTGAAGGAGGGGGTTTGTGAAGGGACGCCCTTCACTGTGGACTATTGTCACGTTTGCTAGTCTGAACTAGGACACTCTGAAATGTCCAACTTGCTAACTGGTTGTAGTTATACTCGGAGCTTCTTAGTTTCGACATGCATGTGAACGAGACATAAATGACCATTCCGACTAGCACGTGAACGCGACATCAATGACTATTTTGAAACATATTTATTCAAAGCATTTATTGACATGTGAAACTTTAGCTTATTGTAAAAGCAATGCGTTTACTTTGCACTTCAATTCATCATTAATTTCATCTATAGCCAGCGCTGTCTGTGTCAAACAGTTCCAGTTAATTGCATTGCTCATTGTAGTGGCTGATTGGTGGGAGTGGCTAATTGCCACAGGTGCCTGTCTTTTGTAAGCAGGGCCTGTGTGAGTTTGAAAATGTGTGTGTTCCTGTCTGTTTGAGAGAGCCATTGTCACGCCCTGACCTTAGAGATCCTTTTTATGTCTCTATTTTGGTTTGGTCAGGGCGTGAGTTGGGGTGGCCATTCTATGTTCTGTGTTCTATGTTTTGTATTTCTTTGTTGGTTGGCCGGGTGTGGTTCTCAATCAGAGGCAGCTGTCTATCGTTGTCTCTGATTGAGAACCATTCTTAGGTAGCTCTTGCCCACATGGGTTTTGTGGGTAGTTGTTTTCTGTCTCTGCACCAGACAGAACTGTTTCATGTTGGTCTATTTTTGTTATTTTGTCTTAGTGTTCTGAGTTAAAATAAATATTAACATGGACACTTACCACGCTGCGTATTGGTCCACTCCTTCTTCCCAGGACGATCGTTACAGCCATTGTTTTAGCCACCAGCCAAAACACATACAGTCAACTGTATAACTCTTTATTTCCCAGTGGTTATTTTAATCCTTGAGGCATATGCCAGCTCTGTCGTAGGGTTTTATTTAGAATGAGGTTTGACATGCAGGTCATCTTTAATTAATCTCTGGATCATACCTGATGGCATCTCTACAAAAAAACGCCAGAAGCATGATGAAAAACAAATTCACTGATGCCTTGGCCATTATCAATGTACATTATACTCAGGCAAGATAAACCATTCCAGAGTATGGTATCAACCCCATATATATTTCTTCCATACACCTTTGCTCTTCGAGGGACTAACAGTCTAACTTGATTTAGGTGAACCAAGCGCACACACACACAGGTGATGGAGGGCACTCCCACATGCAGACTCCACTATCATTATTATTTATCACTGAGTCCATTTCTAACTCGCTAATCCAGAATCATGCAGGCAGAGCATGGATTCGTGGAACCACCCCCCCAGAGCCTTATGTCACGCCCTGACCTTAGTTGTCTTTGTTTTCTTTCTTTATTTGGTTAGGTCAGGGTCTGACGAGGGTGGAATGGGTGTTTTTGTCTTGTCTAGGGGTTTTTGTATATCTATGGGGTTTTGGTTTGTCTAGGTAAGGTAGGTCTATGGTGGCCTGGATTGGTTCCCAATTAGAGACAGCTGTTTATCATTGTCTCTAATTGGGGATCCTATTTAGGCTGCCATTTTTCCATTTTGGTTTTGTGGGTTATTGATGTTACATGTCTGCATATTTATAGCGTTCACGTTCGTTTTGTTATTTTGTATAGTTTGTTTGTGTTCTTCGTGTTCAGTCGTCTTCGAAGAAAAATATATATTCACATCACGCTGCGCTTTGGTCTCCTCACTACGACGAACATGACACCTTAACATATAGGCCTAATATCATGCTATTTTCCACATCAAAGGGCCACCTGTAACACATTTGACGCACATCTGTCATTTCTTAATCATTCAGAAGTGATGGAAGGAATGCAATTAGCCTGAGCGTAACACATGTTGAGTTCCTCGGTATGGAAATCTATGCTAATTTAGATTTCAACCCTTTTCTACCTCTTTAAAACCGACTCTGTTAGAAGGTTGATGTCGAGAACTCTCGGTTGAGAGATGTGGATGTTCGTCTGGAATTAGATTTCTGATCAGGTTCTCTTTCCACTGCTTGGCGGCTAGCTGTCAAGATTAACAGACAAATGGTAATTCCGAGCGACACAGCGTACCTTTGAGAAGCTCTTTGAAGAAAGTGAAGGATCTTAGATCAGGACTGGCCAGTCCAAAGAAATTAGCTAAGAAAAAAAAGGGAAATGTGAAAAGACCAATTCCCTTCACGTATCTTGACAGCGGTTCCTTGTGGTATATCGACCGTGGTTTTAGTGCATCTCTCGACTCATGACAACATAAAGTATGCTTAACCTATATACATTCTTTACATTCCGGGTCATATTCATGGGATGTATCTGTACTGTAGGATGAAATAATGTAATGTCTTGTAGGCGTAATGTATAGAACAGGCATAAATCAGGATTCATTTGCCAAACATTAATTCAGAACCGTACATTTCTCTGAGCATATTTAGCGTAACACGCTGCATAGAAACAACATAACTTTACATTTTTTTGAAAGCAGATGCACTGTTTTTACCATGATTAAACAGATCCCAGAGGTTGACAGACTGCGTCTTTCTACGAGGTGAAAAAGGACATATGGTATCATCATCAATGTATTCATCTGTCCAAGATGTGGGCCAACGTTATTTACCCAAAGCCTATATCGAAACTAATCCTTGGGGGAAAAGATGAGTTGGATTTCTCAGAGCAGAGATCAGAACGTTTCCACCTCTCCACCTTTTTCCCATCACAGTCATCCTTTAAAATCACCTCTTTTCACAAAGCGGCTTATAAAAACCTTCAAGAATGTACTGTATGATCTCACCCATGGAGCTTCTCTCTCTCTTTTTCATCTTCCCCTCTATCGTTTTCATTCGTTTTCTCCCACCCTCTCTGTACGTTCCTCTCGAGCTCTTCCGACGTCGCATTTCAAAGGCTATGCTTTTTATTCATTTTCTTCCTGCCTCTCCTGCCTCTCTCTTTCCATTCTATATCCCTCCTACTGTATTTCTGTCCTCCCCCCCTTTTCTGTCTGTACATTTCCCCACCACCATCACTTCCCCCTTCTATTCTACCATCACCGCAATAAAAACTTCAGAAAACAAGAGCTTGAAGGGATGGTGAAGGAAATAGCAACCAGGAAAAGGTTGCTGTTGGGGAGACTTGATAACTGCGGGGTCACTGCAGAGACCAAAAAGACAAGATGGGCGAGAGTGGCCAGGTCTGTCTCTGCCATCGGGGGTATGGCAAGGGACAGCGACACCTTAAAAAAAAGTGGTCCGACATCAGGTCGGCTGCTAAGAAGAAGAGCTGAGAGACCATTCATGTGGACCAGCTGGAGGAGAAGGTGTCATCCATGATAGGAGAGACGGTGGTAGAGGGACTGCGCAACCGGTAAGTTAGCTAGCTACGTTAGCTAGCTAACACGTAACGACATTATAACCAACCTAGCTAACGGAGTCGACGTTAGCTAAGTTCGCCAAGTTCTTCTTTGCAAATTGACGAGATAGCCATTCGTTTTCTAACCCCCTATATGTACCTTTATCTCAGTCTCTCCCTCCAACTTCTTTCCCTCATTCTCTCCCATTTCCCCCAACACCAATCCCCCTCTTCTTCTCCCCACCCCACTCGCTTTCTGCCCCCCCCACACTTTCTTTCCATCTCTTCCCACTCCTCCCTCCACCATTCCCCCTCTTCTTCTCCCCCCACCACACCCTCTTTCTTTCTGTCTATTTCTTGCTGAACATCATCATCTATTTTTAGTGGTGGCGCATAAAAGCCATCATCTCATTTGCATGGCAATGCACTTTGGCAATATTTCCCACGAGTTCTCAATAATTCATGAATAGGAATTGACGCGCTTCTTGACATTTTCATGCACAGATTACAATGAGCAGCTACTGCTCTTCTGGAAGGAGTTTACTGAACGGATTTACCGGGAATCATCTTATAGTATGGTGTTGCTTAGTATCTCTGGAACAAATGATTTGGGAGATGTGACTATTGTGAGAAATACAGGGTAAGCTGAAAACAGTAGATAGTACTGAAGACATTACTGACGACGTTCGAGCACGCAACACCTATCCACAGGATGAAACCTATTTTATTAACGTGACAATATGTAAAAAGTGAAGTGCATTTGTTACTGAAATCTTATGTGATTACATGTCACCATGTGTTAATGTAGCCCTTTCATAGGACCTTTTTAAAAATCCCTTCGCCTTTTCATCGTATTCCACAAGCATCTAAAAAGAAACACAAACCAGGCTGGATCAGTCCATCATTGTCAGTTTTCATCAGTGTCACACGTCAACAGGTGTCTACACCAGACAAGAGAAGCTTTACTATCAAAAGTAGTTCCTATCAAAGTAGTTCCTCAGCTCTCGTTTGAGCCGCGTCACGGCTTGATGTTCCGGTGCAGTGATGCTGTTAGTCCACTGAGGCCCTCATCAGCCATGGCCTGCTGATGATGTAAAGCCATGCAAGAGCATTTAATATCCTTTGATGGGAAACAGAACTAATGGGGTCCTTCTACAGCAAGAGTAATAACTAATCAGTCACCAATGACTTCGCAGACTGATGTTGTCTGAATAATTCACAAAGGCTTCTGAAATTAATCCGCTCACATATTGTCAGATGAGGTCTGCTTAAACAGGAATAGTACACGAATGGTGGAGAATCTATGGTTGGTAATTATGTATCTCAAAAGGTGTCTTTTTGAATATATATTGTGTTATGTTGAGTCATATCCGGACTATCAACAATGATGACGGTAATGAGGTTTCTGGGAGTAACGAAGCATCTTAAAAGGTTCATTTCCATTTGTGAGAAGTAATTGTCATTGTCGTTATCGGTTTGGAAGGTTTTTACTTACGATGACTGTGATGTGGATGTTTTACCTTAGTTGAATGCACTGTTTGTTGTAAGTCACAGTGGATAAGAGCATTTGCTAAATCATCATCATGTATTGAATTTATGTAGTCAACTCCTGCCCCATTTCTGTGCTTTTCTATCATCCAATGCCTTTGTGGGTTGAGGAATTGTTCCACGCAGGCAAAGTGTACACATACAGTGCCTTCAGAAAGTATTATGTTCCACATTTTGTTGTTGTTGTTACAGCCTGAATTCAAAATCAATTAAATGTATGTTTTTTTCTCACCCATCTACCCACAATACCCCATAATGAGAAAGTGAAAACATGTTTAAAAAATATTTTTTTATAAATATATTGAAAAATAAACACAGAAATGTCAAATTTACATAAGTATTCACACCCTTGAGTCAATACATGTTAGTTTCACCTTTGGCATCAATTACAGCTGTGTGTAATCCTGGATTGCACATGATTCTTTAAGACATTCTTCAGTCTCTGTCAAGTTGGTGTTGATTCATTGCTAAACCACAATTTTCAAATCTTGCCATAGATTATCAAGCCAATTTAAGTCAAAACTGTACCTAGGAGTCTCAGGAACATTCAATGTCGTCTTGGTAAGCAACTTCAGTATATATTTGTCCTTGTGTTTTAGGTTATTGACCTGCTGAAAGGTGAATTTGTTTCCAAGTGTCTGGTGGAAGACAGACTGAACCAGGCTTTTTTGTTTTGTTTTATGTATTGCCATCTAACAATAGGTGCCCGACTTTGTGAGGCATTGAAAAACCTCCTTGGTCTTTGTGGTTGAATCTGTTTGAAATTGACTGCTCAACTGAGGGACCTTACAGATAATTGTATGTGTGGGTTACAGAGATAAGGTAGTCTTTCAAAAAGCATGAGTCCATGCAATGTATTATGTAACTTCTTAAGCACAGTTCTATTCCTGAATGTATTGCCATAACAAAAGGTTTGAATACTTTTCATTTTTAATTTTTAATTAATTTGTAAAAGTTTCTAAAAACATATTTCCACTTTGACATTATGGGATATTGTTTGTAGGCCAGTGACAACAGCTCTATTCAATCAATTTTAAATTCAGGCTGTAACAAAACAACATGTGGAAAAAGTCGAGGGGTGTGAGTACTTCCTGAAGGCGCTGTAGAAAACATAGCATTCTCCCTTTCTGAAACCCCTCTCTCTGGAATTACCGTCCATGTCACGTTCGTCATATGAATCGGACCAAGGTGCAGCGTGGTATGCGTACATTCTTCTTTAATAAAGAAAGAACACTGAACAAACTAACAAAACAACAAAACGAACGAAACGTGAAGCTATATGAAATAGTGCAGACAGGCAACTAAACATAGAATAAGAACCCACAAACACCAAAGGGGAAATGGCTACCTAAATATGATCCCCAATCAGAGACAACGATAAACAGCTGCCTCTGATTGGGAACCATATCAGGCCACCATAAACATACAAATGCCTAGACCTACATAACCCTAGACATACAAAAACCATTGACAATACAAAACCCCCTAGACAATACAAAAGCTAGCGTAATCCACCCTAGTCACACCCTGACCTAACCAAAATATAAAGAAAACAGAGATATCTCAGGTCAGGGCGTGACAGTCCATCACTTCCTCTTAGTTAATGGCTGCCTCTCGCTCCTGCTTGGACAATACAAGACAGATATAACAGTAGCACATGTTAATTTCAGAAGGCCTGCAGCTATATCCACATTAGCTGCATCACGATGGTAAAAGGTTAACTAAACAGGACGAGGCATATACGCTTCGTGGCAATGCAGGTTGAGGTTTCTATCGTGTAGGAGCTGAGATCAGTTTGGTGTTTTAGCTCCACAGTGGTTGAGGTTTAGATTCGGCTGGGATAAACTGATGCCAGGTCTGTATATGCAGTAGATGTAAACCCTGCCTGTGGTGGAGGGAGGACGACTAAGGAAAGAAGTATATCTGCAGTGGAAAGGAGTCGTGACTGCTGCTCTTGTCTTTATGAACAAAAACTTAGACGCAAAACTAAATATTGATGCCTATGTGAGAGTAGAGTCCAAAGAGAATTTCTAAACAGAACTAGGGGGCAGATCAGTCACTCCTCCTTGAAGTGTCGTTATCATAAGCTAGCGAACTGATGTTAACTCAGAGGTTCAAGAGTACACAGAGGTTTGATATAAATCGAGACCAAGGTTGATACCTGCGAGACTCAAGAATCGTTGACACACAATGTCTCTACCATTCTCAAGCCCCCCCGAAAGCCGTGGGCATGTTTGTCAAATGAACAGCGCTTGCCCTAGTGTGAGAGACTGGGTCTGGAGGAAAGGGGAGCAGGTGTGAGAGGGGAAGGTAGGTGAGAGGATAGGGGAGGGGGAAGTGAGAGGAGCTGGGAAGAGGAAAGGGGGAGAAGAGAGGGAAAGAGGAGAAAGGGGGATGGGGATGGAAAGGAGAGCGGTTGAGAGAAGGAGAGTAGGACGATGAGGGGTTGAGGAGAGAAGAGGGGGATGTTAGAACAGGGTGTCACACGAGTCCTGGAGTTCTGGGAAAGAGAAAAATGCCATAGTCCTGGTAACCGTCGAGCTTTGCAACACGGCTAGTTTAGCTGCATCGCAATGTTACACATTGATAATCCAGTCAAGCAAATTATGCAAATTGTGCTCGTCCGATTGTCCATAACAAAGGGGAACGATATTGACTCTGCCCTTTCCAACGTGGGTTGTTGAATGTGGCGTGGAAGGAACAATATTGGCACCATGTGTCTGTATTCGGTGGTAATCCATTGTGTCAGTCACATAATAACGGAAATAATATTCAAAAGGGCCTTTTTCATGCCAACAGACTGCATAATTATGGACACAGTGTCACGTTGTGTGTAAGTCTTTGCCGGGCACCCTTGTGCGCGTGTACGTGCATGCGCGCATCCGTGCAAGTGTGTAGAGCTGAGGTCAGGCGAAGTGTGACATTGAGCATGGTTTGGCAGATGCTTCTGGGATAAAGAAACAGCTAGATCACAGAAACCATGTGGCCCAGACAGCTTGGAACAAGACCGTGTGTCACTGTTTCCCAAATGGCACCCTATTCCTTTTCTATTGCACTATTTTCTTTTTAATCAGGGCCCATGGGTTGCCCATATTTTATAAGGCATAGGGTGCCATTTGGAATGCACCCATTGAGTTAGTGCCATCCACACCTTATTAGGCTCAGTCGGACCGTCACTGTGCCTGTTCAAATCTATTTAAACAATACAAACACTGATGAAAATAGACAATAATAATATCACAATTTGCAGTTCCAACCAAGCACGAAAGCAAAAATGCCCCCTAGTTACATTCTTCACCCAGATGATATAACTATCTCACGTTTGGTGAGAAGCGTCTTTTTAGCAATTCTTTAAATTATAGTGGCACTAACTTTGTAGTACAGTAATTACAGGCTACTGTATTGTACTTAGCACAGCGGCAAATTTTTTTTTGAAACAATTTTATTTATTTTTATGTACACTTGATATTGAAAGTGGCAAGTATGTCATAACTGCATGTACTTGCTACCTTATTACATAGTACTTCATTTTGGATAAGGGTATTCTAAAGTATGAACTGGGTGGGTCCAGCCCTGAATGCTGATTGGCTGAAAGCCATGGTATATCAGACCATATACCATGGGTATGACAAAACATTTAGTTTTACGGCTCTAATTACGTTGGTAACCAGTTTATAATAGCAATAAGGCTCCTCGGGTTTTGTAATATTTAAGTGATAATTCCTGAGAAGTCGTGTTTGTTGGATATATTGGCACGGATGTTGTTAGGCCCGAGACCAAGTTGAGGGCCGGCAAACCGTGCCAATATATCCAACAAACACCGGCCTTGAGGGCATTATCACTTTTATACAACGGGTTACCAACATATTAAAATAATCCGACATATTTTCATGAAATACGTTATTTTGATTAATACATTTACTTACTATTTCATCCTTCCACAAGATATAGTCCCGACACAAATCTAGGGTTGCTAGAGACACGACCCAGTCGTTTCGTTCTTTTTGTTCTGTATCTATAGACGCCACCCAGTCGTTCGTTCTAAATGCAGTTGTTTCGTTCTTTTTGTTCTGTATCTATAGACGCCACCCAGTCGTTCGTTCTAAATGCTCCATTGCCATACTGGCTGGCAACGTTCTTGTCCCTTGCTTGCTAGCTAGCCAACTACGGATAACTTACAGTCTCGTCGAACAGTGCTGACAGAATAACAACAGTAGCTGCATTTGTTTAAGCTGTTTTCTAGTGACATTTATTTGGAAACATCCATAACAATGAGCTAATTCGCCTGGTATAGAAAATGTGCTCTCTCGTCAGGACACTGTTGTTCAGAGGAGCTAGCCAACAACACAGCTAACACAATAACTTCAAACTGAAGTTGGAAATACTAGCTGCACTTCGTTTTGTTTGACCTTTTTTCAATTGACATTTATTTGTATATATCCATAAAAATAATGGCAGCTTATTCGTGATTTAGGCTGGTTGAGAAACCCTGCCTGCCTCTCTCTCTCGGACCCGACTCCCGACCAATACACGTTCATTACAATGGGACAATTGGAGATCCAATTTGAATAATGAAATAATTTTGCAAATGTCGGAAAGACAGACAGCAAGGTTTATACAAATCTCTGCTGTTTAAAACAACATGTTAGTCTAAAATTATTGTGAGATAATGTCTCAATGCTTTTTGTAGTGGAGAGCAAGTTTATAACTTCCCTGCCTGGACTGGTGAGACAGTGGATTGCGCAGTCAGATGGAACAGGGTACATAGGCATTTAAATGTCATAGACTTAGCCGGTGGTAACTTGTGGAATAAACACCAGCTGAAATGCTCTTTTAACCAATCATTATTCAGGATTAGACCCACTATAAATGGCCAAAATACCACGGCTAAGGGCTCTGTTCAAATTCTAGCTAACAATGTCAAGCCACTTCTTCATTCAAATCAAATTTCAAATCAAATGTATTTATATAGCCCTTCTTACAACAGATGATATATCAAAGTGCTGTACAAAAACCCAGCCTAAAACCCCAAACAGCAAGCAATGCAGGTGTAGAAGCACGTTGGCTTGGAAAAACTCCCTAGAAAGGCCAAAACCTAGGAAGAAACCTAGAGAGGAACCAGGCTATGAGGGGTGGCCAGTCCTCTTCTGGCTGTGCCAGGTGGAGATTATAACAGAACATGGCCAAGATGTTCAAATGTTCATAAATTACCAGTATGGTCCAATAATAGTAATCACAGTGAACAGGTCAGGGTTCCATAGCCGCAGGCAGAACAGTTGAAACTGGAGCAGCAGCACGGCCAGGTGGACTGGGGACAACAAGGTGTCATCATGCCAGGTAGTCCTGAGGCATGGTCCTAGGGCTCAGGTCCTCCAAGAGAAAGAAAGAAAGAAAGAAAGAAAGAAAGAAAGAAAGAAAGAATGAAAGAATTAGAGAGCATACTTAAAATTCACACAGGACACCGGATAAGACAGGATAAATACTCCAGATATAACAGACTTCACCTAGCCCCCCGACACAAACTACTGCAGCATAAATACTGGAGGCTGAGACAGGAGGGGTCAGGAGACACTGTGGCCCCTTCCGATGATTCCTCCGGACAGGGCCAAACAGGCAGGATATAACCCCACCCACTTTGCCAAAGCACAGCCCCCACACCACTAGAGGGATATCTTCAACCACCAACTTACCATCCTGAGACAAGGCCGAGTATACCCCACAAAGATCTCCACCACGGCACAAACCAAGGGGGGCGCCAACCAAGACAGAAAGACCACGTCAGTGACTCAACCCACTCAAGTGACGCACCCCTCCTAGGGATGGCATGGAAGAGCACCAGTAAGCCAGTGACTCAGCCCCTGTAATAGGGTTAGAGGCAGAGAATCCCAGTGGAGAGAGGGGAACCGGCCAGGCAGAGACATCATTTATAAACAAACTAACTTATTATTACAGCCTCAGTCTCAGCAGGACTCTTGCTTCAATCTCAGATGTCCTAATATGGACACTAATGTACATTTAACTACATCATCAATATACATTAAAAACTATCAAAGATGACACAAAATATGACTTCAGTGGATGTTTCAGACCAGTAGATCTTTCAACAGTAAGGTCAGCTAGGGGAAATGTATGGTTTAATATTTTCGATCAAGCCATTGACCAAAGCCAGAGAAGATAGAGAGATCTCGGTGGAGCCCAGGGATTTTGATGTGATGATCAAGACATTTCTCTCGCCATTTCTCTGCTATCCCCAGTCATCTCTCACATATATGCTGCCTGTCTCTGTCCGCCTCTCATTTTCATCTCTAGCGGCACCTCACTAGACTAAGATGATTCAATCTCTCACTTAGTTCTTTCTCTGTTGTATGTCTCTCTCCCACATTCCTTTTCATCCCATGACTGCTTCTATTGTAGTCCCCAAATCTACTTTGCCCCTTATGGTCACTGTATACATTTTTATCCCCAAAATTCAATTGAAAAAGAGAATCCCAATTCTTCTCATTTTAAACCTGCTTCAGACCATATAGAGCATATTTTTATTCATTTTGTCATTTTCACATTCTTGTTAGAATAAGGAGTTTAATGCAATGCAGTTCATTCTCTCAGGGTGCAAAGGAGAACAGACTATTTTCGACTTGAACGCCTCCTGGATTAATACAGGTTTATCCAAGCAGTACGACCAACCTCTGCAAATTCCAATTACCCCAGAGTGATTAGAGACAGCCTGACTCCACTGGAGCAGTTGGTGATCAGGTCCCTTAATGTAGGAAATCACAGAGAGCAGGAGGAGTCTCCACATTCACTGAGGTTCTCTAGACAATAGACTAGAGAGTATGTTAGAAATTTACTTTTTTCTTTGTAGTTTCTCTTCATTTACTGGGACTTTGATAATAAGATGAATGCATGGATATACACTGAGTATATCAAACATTAAGAAAGAATATTGAGTTTCACCCCCAGAACAGCCTCAATTCGTCGGAACATGGACTCTACAAGGTGTCGAAAACGTTCCACAGGGATGCTGGCCCATGTTCACTTCAATGCTTCCCATAGTTGTGTCAATTTGGCTGGATGTCCTTTGGGTGGTAGACCATTCTTGATACACACGGGAAACTGTTGAGCGTGAAAACCCTAGCAGCGTTGCAGTTCTTAACACAAACCGGTGCGCCTGGCACCTACTACTATACCTCGTTCAACGACACTTAAATATTTTGTCTTGCCCATTCACCCTTTGAAAGGCACACATACACAATCTATGTCTCAATTGTCTCAAGGCTTAAAAATCTGATCATAGTTTTCACCTGGTCAGTCTATGTCATGGAAAGAGCAGGTGTTCATGACACACACAAATACACGCATGTACACATACACGCACACACATCCTCATTAGATATCCTTTCTAAGCTGAGGATAAAGACAGATGATGGTGCCATTTATTTCATTCTCCTCATTATTTGATTCTTCCAGAGACTCAAAACTAATTAGTAAGAAAAAATACTTTATTTAGCTTTCCGCTTTTTCCGCTGGCCCATTTAACAGTCAGCCTACCACAACCTGTGTGGCATTCTTCAGAACCCAAATGGAAGACAACAGATTAAAAACCACGAGGGAATAGTTTAACTTGTCCAATCAGAATGCTCATTTTGCTACGATGTGCCCTGATGAACAGAACCCTGGTGTGAAACGCTCTATCTAGTATGCAGTGGTGATTTTAGCATGTAAATGTTGGTGGGGCAAACGCCAAGCATTTTTGGGGGATGCATGCAATCAAAGCCACTATACAACACAACACAATACATTAATTGCACTATAACGGTGACAAATTGTGCCCACAAACTGTTACATGTTGGGTCTACATAAAGCTGTCCCAACAGCAATCCCAACGTCTTACCACTGCTACACCTGGCTATCAGTGGAGCCTTGTCTGGCAGCAAAACAGTTCATTCAGCCTCATTTAGTACCTTTTAAAAAACATAGCTGATATGGCTGAATTTCTTAACCAAATGTTGTTTCTACTGACAATTGAGATGTACAAATTATGGCATAAGGGGACAACAAGCGGAAGAGGCAATCCATAATTTCGATTAAGACATTAATAGGACGAACGTAGTCAATATAACTATTTGTTCAGCACTTTTGAAATGTACATCGACAGCATTCAGAACATGGGTCATTCTTACAGTGTTCTTTCTCCCTGTACACCAAGTCAGAACCATAGGATAAATTAAGGGGTCATATGAGCATACAATGAAAGTTCTTATGATTGCCTTTATCTAAAACAGGTTATAGGCTACATGTGCACCACCAAGTCAGAACAGTCGGCAAAATTAAGAGGGTAAAATAGATCAAATTATTACGGTGAGGCACATGGACTACTAACCGCTTACTACACAACATACACTTAGCATTACTTTCTTTGCTACAGTATACATATCTCCCTGGCATATTACATAAATAATTCAGCAGCATACAATACATTTTTGGACTCACCTTGTTGTGCTGTGCTCACTTGAACAAGAAGGTGTTGCCGCGTTCCTTCATAGGCAAATTTTGTAAACAAAGTCTGTCATTCTCTGGGATTGATGGTGCTTTCAAGACAACTGGGAACTCTGAAAAAAACAAGTTTGAATCATGACGACGTCAGTGAGCTTCAGGTCGTAGCTTTAGAAAGAGGCCCGAGTACCCGACCTACAATTCCGATTTGTATGACTGTATTTTGCCAGTCAGAGCAATTTTTTTCCCCTGAGTTCCCAGTTGTCTTGAACCCACTGAAGTCAGATTTTCCAGTTCCGTGTTAAGTTGTTTTGAGTGTGGCAGAAATCTGGATTGACAGCATGGCCAATGTTGAATGTTTATCATTTTAAGCTTGTAAAAGAGACTCTTAAACCCAGAATTGGGACCACACACCCACTCCACTGAATAGGAGGCTAGTGATTGCCTTGCAATGCTTGCAGTTAGCCACTGATTCCTTCCAAACCACTCATTGTTGAATTTGCGATTTACTACTTGTTGTGTAATGATTATGTCCAATGGCCGATGAGCACCGATACATTTGATCTATAATTTCTCTTAATTATTTCTCTTCATATGACAAAGATGAAAAAGTATTTGCCAGTAGATTGTCGACTTGATTCGTGATGATGACTGCTAGCTAGATTTTGAAAGTATGGTGTTGAAATGATCAGTCCAATCAAAGATACAGTATGTGACCAATGACCTTGAGCCTTCTTGGATGGGCACTTGTAATGTAACTCTATGACAGCACCCAAGGAGCTTTAATTTTTTTAGGCTCTACTCCTAGATTTGTTAGTGACGTAGTGTCCCCATGAATGAAAGAACACTGAGCCAATCACGGCTCAACTAGAGAACGTTACCAACCCCTACGCTCAGTACTTTCCGCTGGCTGCCCCACCACCACAGAAAGCACGGAGCTAGCCTGAAACACCTGCATTTTGGAGCTGCCTAACTTAAGAAAGCAAAAAAGACACCATGTTTGTATGGAGGCTTTATTAACTCAATGATTATAAATATATTTTTAAATTGTTTGCAAACTGATACAGTTGAAGTCGGAAGTTTACATACACTTAGGTTGGAGTCATTCAAATTTGTTTTTCAACCACTCCACAAATTTATTGTTAACAAACTATCGTTTTGGCAAGTCGGTTAGGACATCTACTTTGTGCATAACAAGTAATTTTTCCAACACTTGTTTACATACAGATTATTTCACTTATAAATCACTGTATCACAATTACAGTGGGTCAGAAGTTTACATACACTAAGTTGACTGTGCCTTTAAAGAGCTTGGAAAATTCCAGAAAACGATGTCATGGCTTTAGAAGCTTCTGATAGGCTAATTGACATAATTTGAGTCAATTGGAGGTGTACCTGTGAATATGTTTCAAGGCCTACCTTCAAACTCAGTGACTCTTTGCTTGACATCATGGGAAAATCTAAAGAAATCAGCCAAACTTGTAGACCTCCACAAGTCAGGTTAATCCTTGGGAGCAATTTCCAAATGCCTGAAAGTACCACGTTCATCTGTACAAACAATAGTACGCAAGTATAAACACCATGGGTTCACGCGTTCTGTCTCCTAGAGATGAACGTGCTTTGGTGCAAAAGGTGCAAATCAATCTCAGAACAGCAAAAAGACCTTGTGAAGATGCTGGAGCAAACAGGTACAAAAGTATCTATATCCACAGTAAAACGAGTCCTATATTGACATAACCTGAAAGGCTGCTCAACAAGGAAGCCACTCCTCCAAAACTGCAATAAAAAAAGCCAGACTATGGTTTGCAACTGCACATGGTGTCACGATCGTCTTGATGAGGAAGAGGGGACCAAGGCGCAGCGTGATATGAATACATCCTCTTTTTATTATACGAAGAAGATGAACACGAAACGAAACACTCTACAAACTAACAAAACAACAAACGACCGTGAAGCTACAAAACGAAAGTGCACACACAAGCTACTAACGTTTAGACATAGACAATTACCCACAAATCCCCAACACAAAACAAGCCACCTATATATGATTCTCAATCAGGGACAACGATAGACAGCTGCCTCTGATTGAGAACCATATTAGGCTGAACATAGAAACAGACAAACTAGACACACAACATAGAATTCCCACCCAGCTCACGTCCTGACCAACACTAAACAAGCAAAACACACAAGAACTATGGTCAGGACGTGACACATGGGGACAAAGATCGTACTTTTTGGAGAAATGTCCTCTGGTCTGATGAAACAAAAATAGAACTGTTTGGCCATAACGACCATCCTTATGTTTGGAGGAAAAAGGGGGAGGCTTGCAAGCCAAAGAACACCATCCCAACCGTGAAGCACGGGGGAGGCAGCATCATGTTGTGGGGGTGCTTTGCTGCAGGAGGGTCTAGTGCACTTCACAAAATAGATGGCATCATGAGGGAGGAACATTATGTGGATATATTGAAGCAACATCTCATGATATCAGTCAGGAAGTTAAAGCTTGGTCGTAAATGGGTCTTCCAAATGCACAAATACCCCAAGCATACTTCCAAAGTTCTGGCAAAATGGCTTAAGGACAACAAAGTCAAGGTATTGGAGTGGCCATCACAAAGCCCTGACCTCAATCCTATAGAACATTTGTGGACAGAACTGAAAAAGCGTGTGCGAGCAAGGAGGCCTACAAACCTGACTCTGTTACACCAGCTCTGTCAGGAGGAATGGGCCAAAATTCCCCCAACTTATTGTGGGAAGCTTGTGGAAGGCTTCCAGAAACGTTTGACCCAAGGTTAACAATTTAAAGGCAATGCTACCAAATACTAATTGAGTGTATGTAAACTTCTATCCCACTGGGAATGTGATGAAAGAAATAAAAGCGGAAATAAATAATTCTCTCCACTATTATTCTGTCATTTCACATTCTTAAAATAAATTGGTGATCCCAACTGACCTAAGACAGATACTTTTTACTAGGATTAAATGTCAGAAATTGTGAAAAACTGAGTTTAAATGTATTTGGCTAAGGTGTATGTAAACTTCCGAATTCAACTGTATATGTATTACATGGAGGTAGAATCGTAAGGACCGGCACTGCTGCTACCTATTAGAACAGAACATAAGTCCACTTCCATTGTATTAGTGCTACAGTAACAGACTCACCTTTTTCAAGGACTTAATTTCATCCTCCTAGGAAAAGAGCTTCTTATCTGCTACAATCATGTGTGCCATGGAGGATAATCAAATTGCAATTAGCTAGGAGTCTTAATCTGGAGAGATGCTTAGCAGTGTATTATCTTCCGTTTTGTAGATGAATGATTCCCAACCCTTTTGTGATGGCATGACGCTGAGGTGTCACAGGCTTGCCGTTGCCTGGCTTTAGACCATATTATTCTAATCAAACTGCAAGATCTACATGTCATTCAAAAATCATGTAAACTTAATTAACAAAGACTTAACGTTTACACAATGTTTATACGAATACTTGTGGCAACATCCCCTGACCTTTTCGCCAGACCCTGAAAAACCAAGAAGGAACTCGACCTCATCACCTTAGTCCACCTTTTAACTCCTCGTTCTCCAGACCCACTCCTCTGCCCCATCTACAGAGAGCAGACATGCCCGTGAAGATTTCACTTCACTGTGTGCCAATGATTAGGGTTTGCTCAGTGAGTGCACGGTTAATGCGACGCATCATCTGAATTCCCCTCTACAGTATGTCTGTGGCACTGATGAATGAGCTTGAAACCTGTATTATAGATTATTTCAAAACAACAGATTGCAACGCAAGCTGAAAGACAATCATCTTTTATGGATCGCGCTGCTCAAGGACTGTGCAGCATGAGATAGCAAGAGTCTTCTTTTCTTTCTTTGCCAAGGCCAGGGCAAGGCACTAGGCAAGGGTGCTCTCTATGCACTTCATCAATTGGCCAGCTGAATAGAAAGCTAGGGATTTCTGGTGTTTCTGGGTCACAGGGAGCATGTGACCAACGCTCCCAGCCCAATCTACTGAACTGAATGATTTATTACCTCACTCAGCCTCAAGAACACACTGCCAGCCCAGAGAGAGAGATGAAGGGAGAGAGAGGGAGAAACAAAAGAGAGAGAAATAAAGAGAGGGAGAGAGAGAGAGAGAAAAAGAGAGGAAGATGATATGTGGGGGGAGAGAGAGAGAGAGAGAGATACAAGAACTGCTGTAGCCTCATCTTCAACCGTTCTAGCTTCTTTTTCATCTGCAGGTATCACTGTTTTCACTTCTTCCACATTTAGTGGTGTGGATAACTTACATTAGATGACATCCTAAAGAAGATACAAACAAGGACATCCCATTATTAACACCAGTGAAGTCTTTGGTCTAAATGTGCTTTTATTTTTTAAGTAGGACCAGTGGCTTTACATATTTCCATTGCTTATTAAACTGAACGAGTTAAAGCACCACTAGGTTTTTCACCAGCTTTTATGTGAGCTGACAGCCTGACTACGCATAATTAAGTGGGTAATTAAATGGGTTATTTTTGGCGACAATCATTACACTTAACTAAACCAGTCACTCAAACTTCCTCTTACGTATTTAGGCTCTTAATTTGATCACCCTGTTGCAGGAGAACTTTCCTCTTAATTAAAACTTGTAATGAAGTTTGTAATTTTCACTTTGAAATTTCCCTTATGAAAAATGTATCAATTAGTTTTAATCCAGATAATAATTCATATTTCCTGTTGCTGTAGGATTGTTTTCCTGCTGTAGCAAACTGGATCAAATTAATATCCAGCATCTGTAGTTATCCAAATGTGAATCAAAACTTTTCTGGCTTCTTTTAATTCATCCTCATTGAGCTCTTCCCATTTTGCCTGCGCTACCCGAATCCTGACCATCTTGTTTACCACTGAGGCACCTGTTATAGACGAAACACAAAGCACTGAGAAAGGTTTGATTTAGTAAATCCTCAACAGCGCATTTAACAGAATGAGAGAGCCCAATCTAGTGTAGGAAAGTGACAAATTCGTTTTCCAAATATGGCACTGTGAAATACAGGAAATGATTTCAAGCTAAAGTTGGACCAGTCTGAAATCTGGCTTCAAGCCCCATTGCGAGGGAGGTTTTGTGAATGTGGCCAGAAACCAATATAAACAGCCCTAAGGCTAAACATATTAGGTTACTAAGAACCATATAAAACAACAGTGTAATCCAACATTCCCTATCAGCTATCAGCAGGACACACGCATGCACGTGTAGCAAAGTGGCTAAATTGCACAGTCATTTTGATCGGAATAAGGCCCACGGCCTAAATTACTGTAGCCTTGTATACATAAATGTGTCATAGGTATTGGCAGTGCTTCATAAGTGTTGTGAATGCAAGTTACACCGTTGTAGGGATTGCTTGTTACATGTATACACACACACACACTGGCGGGAGAGTTCTTCAAAGCATGCCCAGTTATATAGTATACAGGAAGTTAGACTCAACAGAAAATCCAAGTAGTTTGTCTGGCAGATACCAATCCATTCAGTCACACATCCTTTAACAGTTCAATTCTCCTCATCAAAAGATGTCTTTGTGTTCATAAATGGGAATTTCTCCAGTTAGGTTTACATTTCTGGCAGGCTCCTCCTGAATCAATTGTCATTACTCAAAAATGACCTTGGCTCCCATGTCATCAAACCAGATAGTGTACAGTTGTAAAAGACACTATTTAATCCAGGGGTGTCAAACTAATTTTGCCTGCAGGCCTTATTTGGTCTTCACCGAAGTCCGGATGGCCGCACAAAAAAAAGGTTATACGCCGTCAAAATGTGCCTCTGTCAACCGTTTCTGGAATTTTCCATGCTCCCTGACTATCCAGCTTTCGTTTTGGTGATTCTTAGCAACATGGAAAGAGTGAAGAGACTGTCTAAATGTAGGTCCAATATCACTTATATACAGTTTCCATCTGTTTTTAGTCATTTCATTGGGGGGGTGGGGGCCGCATTGAATGGGCTTGCGGGCCAGATCACATGTGATTTAATCAGAAATGTGAACACAAAATATCAGTGCTATTAAGGAAATAGTAATGCTATTCACCTCCAAGGGTAAAATATCTAGTCGACAGCATAAGTAATTGATTGTATCCCGAAGGTACACATTTTCATTCTATTTCCCCATTGATTACAATGGCACATACTCATCCATGGTTGTTAATGGTATTTTAATGACATGGCCAAACCGGATAATTCTGTCTCCATTATTCCATCCCCTTGAGTTGGAGTTGGGCGAGGGAGGGATTGAGAGGGGGGACAGGGAGAGAGGTAGGGATTCTTCAAGGGGTCTCAATCTAATGAAATTACAGGGAAGAGAATAAGGTCGACTGAGACAAATATCATCATACACAACAGGGCAACTTCCTGGTCACAGTCTTCAACACAGCGATTTCGTATCCAAGATGGCGTAGCAGTCAGACGTGTGTTTGTCTTGTCCCGTCTTGTCCCGCGTAAATAGTCCTCGTATTTTTCGTATACATTTCGTATATATTTTAATTTCACTTTCCATCTAGGAACTGAATATACATTCCTGCAACCCGCCTCACCCAATGTGGTACGGATCTGCTATTTTTTATACTTTAGAACCGTAACCCCAATCAGAAGCTAGCCAGATAACTAGCTACTAGCTAGTAGTCAGTTAGCCACTGCTGCGGTTTTCACCCTTAACTCGGACACCAGCCAGCTTCAGCTCGGGCCAATACCGGCCAGTCTGCAGGCGCGATATCAACCCAGAGCATATAGGACTGCTTTTTCTCTACCACATCACCGGATTCCTGACGCAAGCTCTGGACAATTACACCGGATCATCGCAGCTAGCTAGCTGCAACCGAGTGGCTACTACTGGCTAACACCTCTGTCCCGAAGCAAGCACCAGTTAGCCTTGAGCTAGCCTCGAGCTAGGCCCATCTGCCGGCTAGCCGAAGAGGTCTACCAGCGAATTCTTGGGCTACAATACCTCTTTTGCCAATTGGACTGGACCCTTTATTGCCGACACGGAGCCCCGCCGATCCATCACGACTGGTCTGCCAACGTAATTGTCCGAGGTGGTTTCAACAGGCTTTTCCGTTGCGATGTTTCCGAAGACCCATCTGCTAATCATTAGCTGTCTTATCGGCTGCTATCTGAATAAGTATATCGGACAATTTTTTTTTCTTGGGTCACTATATCTATTTTGCCAATTGGATCGATCCCCTCTACCACACGGAACCCCACTAATCTACCGACGGAAACGCACGAGGTGACTAAAAATAGACCTCCATCCTATGTTATCTTGCTACCGATAGCCAGCTACCCGGCCAATGATGTCGCTCTTGCTGCTGGTGATTCTCTGATCAACCTCTATGCAGACGACACCATTCTGTATACATCTGGCCCTTCTTTGGACACTGTGTTAACAAACCTCCAAACGAGCGTCAATGCCATACGACACTCTTTCCGTGCTCTCCAACCGCTTTTAAGTGCTAGTAAAACTAAATGCATGCTCTTCAACCGATTGTTGCCCGCACCCGCCCGCTCGACTAGCATCACTACTCTGGACGGTTCTGCCTTAGAATATGTGGACAACTACAAATACCTAGGTGTCTGGTTAGACTGTAAACTCTCCATCCAGACTCACAATAAGCATCTCCAATCCAAAATTAAATCTAGAATCGGCTTCCTATTTCGCAACAAAGCCTCCTTCACTCATGTTGCCAAACATACCCTTGTAAAACTGACTATCCTACCGATCCTTGACTTCGGTGATGTCATTTACAAAATAGCCTCCAACACTCTACTCAACAAACTGGATGTAGTCTATCACAGTGCCATCCGTTTTGTCACCAAAGCCCCATATACTAACCACCACTGCGACCTGTTTGCTCTCGTTGGCTGGCCATCACTACATATTCGTCGCCAACCCACTGGCTCCTGGTCATCTATAAGTCTTTGCTAGGTAAAGCCCCGCCTTATCTCAGCTCACTGGTCACCATTGCAACACCCACCTGTAGCACATGCTCCAGCAGGTATATTTCACTGGTCATCCCCAAAGCCAACACTTCCTTTGGCCGCCTTTACTTCCAGTTCTCTGCTGCCAATAACTGGAATGAATTGCAAAAATCACTGAAGATGGAGCCTTATATCTCCCTCTCTAACTTTAAGCATCAGCTGTCAGAGCTGTCACTGTACCTGTACACAGCCAAACTGTAAATAGCACACCCAACTTCCTTATCCACATATTGTTATTTATCCTCTTGCTCTTTTGCACCCCAGTATCTCTACTTGCACATCATCATCTGCACATCTGTCACTCCAGTGTTAATGCTAAATAGTAATTGTTTGGCCTCTATGGCCTATTTTTCGCCTTACCTCCCTACTCTTCTACATTTGCACACACTGTATGTAGATTTTTCTATTGTGTTATTGTTTGTACGTTTGTTTATGGGTAACTCTGTGTTGTTGTTTTTTGTCGCACTGCTTTGCTTTATCTTGGCCAGGTCGCAGTTGTAAATGAGAACTTGTTCTCAACTGGCCTACCTGGTTAAATAAAGGTGAAAAAAAATAGACAGTATGGACAGTATCTGAATAGTAAAGGTGTGTACAGCAGTAGTTACAATACAGAAGATGAGCCTTGACTAGAATACAGTGTATACTGTACATATGAAGTGGATAAAACAGGATGTAAACATTATTATAGCAACCAGTGTTCAATGACTTTGTACATAGGGCACCAGCCTCTAAGGTGCAGGGTAGGTGGTAGCCTGCTCGTAACAGTGACTAAAGTTCAGGGCAGGGTACTGGGCAGAGGCCGGCTAGTGGTGACTATTTAACAGACTCATGGCCTGGAGATACCGTAGAAGCTGTTTTTCAGTCTCTCGATCGCAGCTTTGATGCACCTATACTTTCTCCAACTTGTAGATGGTAGAGGGGGGAACAGGCCGTGGCTCAGTTGGCTGAGGTCCTTGATTGTCTTCTTGGCCTTCCTGTGTCACTGGGTGCTATAGATGTCTTGGAGGGCAGGCAGTGTGCCCCCGGTGATACGTAGGGCTGACCGTACCCCCATCTGAAGAGCCCTGACACCACTCTGCCAGGGTCCTCACCTCCTTCCTGTAGGCTGTCTTGTTGTTGTTGGTAATTAGCCCTTCCACCGTTGTTGTCTGCAAACTTGATGATTGAGTTAGAGACGTGCGTGGTTACACAGTCATGGGTGAACAGGGAGTATAGGAGGGGGCTGAGCCTGCACCCTTGGTGGGCCCCTGTGTTGACGATCAGTGTAGCGGAGATGTTGTTACCTACCTTCACCAACTGGGGTCAACCTGTCAGGAAGTCCAGAACCCAGTTGCACAGGGTGGGATTCAGACCCAGGGCCCCGAGCTTAGTGATGAGCTTGGAAGGCACTATGGTTTTGAAGGCTGAGCTGTAGCCGATGAACAGCATTCTTACATAGGTATTCCTCTTGTCCGGATGGGATAGGGCAGTGTGCAGTGAGATGGCGATTCCGTCATCCATGGATCTGTTAGGGCAGTATGCAAATTGTAGTGGGTCTAGGGTGCTGGGTAAGCTGGAGGTGATATGATCCTTAACTAGCCTCTCAAAGCACTTCATGATGACAGAAGTGAGTGCTACTGCTCGATAGTAATTTAGTTCAGTTACCTTCGCTTTCTCAAGGGCGAAGAAGAAGTTTAGCTTGTCTGAGAGCAAGTCGTTGGTGTCCGCGACGTGTCTGGCTTTCCCTTTGTAATCCGTGATTGCCTGGAGCCCCTGCCACATACGCCTCTGAACCATTGAATTACGACTTATGGAGAGCCTAGCTGATCTGGTTGTACACGTCCATGTTCCCAGTCACCTTGCAGTGGTTAAATGCAGTGGTTCGCGTTTTTTCAGTTTTGCGCAAAAGCTGCCGTCTATCCGTGGTTTTTGGTTTGGAGAAGATCTAATCGTCACAGTGGGAACAACATCCGGCTGTGAAGAAAGAATAAAAACACGTGAATTAATTAAAAACTCTACTGTAATTACAAATCATCTCCATGTAAAGCAACTGCTGTGATCATCTGACGGCAGTCGTTTGTAATTAACTTCTGGGCTTCAAGTCGGAACAGCCAAAGATATTCTGCTGAGAAGTATACAATAAAAGGACTGACAGACTTACATTACTCAAATAGCTGCTACATAGCAGTAGCCAGCAAAAGGCATTGAGAAGAAATAACCCTGGAGTTAATTGGAAAATACCTCCTTATAATTTAATTGGATGCGGCGTAGGATTGTAGTGGATAATTCATAACGGCCTATAATCGCAGAGCACACATGGCTTACATTCCACTGTTAAATCACACCATCGTTAATAACAAAGGAGTAACCGAAGCAAAACACAACATCGGTGTTCAACCGGGAAAGTCCAAAATGCTAAACACACAGAGGGAGAGAAAGTGTGGGTCATAGCATTTATTAAGATCGATCAAACAACAGCTTAGAGACAGTAGTCTGTAGGAATGGTCCGGAGGCCAGAAGAGTGGGTGGCCATTTTAAAACAGATTTCCTCCAATTCCTGGTATGTAGAGATGGGCCACATTCCAATGTACTAGCAAACCAGCTAGCTAAATGCTTTGCTACAAAGTTCTATGTTAGTGTCAATATTGCAACAGAGCCATGGTGTCCAGTCCTTTGAGATCAAACATGGTACTCTAAGCTCTCTGATGCTTTCAAATGGTTCCCTTTGATCGCCTGGCCACAGTCGACAATGCAATATGCCTTTTTTACCTGACATGTGCACATGCAGTGAAGTGATTAAACAAAAAGCAGAGATGCCAAGTATAGCACAGCGAACAGATCATATGCCAGTTTGTTAGCTGTCAGAAGAATTACCGATGATAGCCGTCTTGGAAAATAGTACACAGATGGTTCTAAGGCAGAGGAATGACACAAAGGAAGCAATAACACAAAGGAAGCAATAACACGAAGGAAGCAATGACACGAAGGGAACAATCAAACATACAGCAGCAAACCAGAATTCTCTCAGATTAAACTTTGTCACCAGTTTACTTTGTGTTATGTTTCCCCTAAAGTTTTTTCTACCCCTCAAACCTTTCATACCAACTCACACCAGCCGTTTGTTCCCCTGCACTTTCATTTTGAGAAAAGGTTCACCCTCTGTCAAAGGGGCTAGACAAGCACAAAGGTACCGTGCTCAAGGTTTCAGCTTTTCCTCTCACTTATCCTGTGGTGCTAAACAGATTTACTTATCTTTCTCTTTGAGTGTGCTTCACAGTTGCAGTATTAGTTGACTGACTGAATAACTCTGACTGAGGGAGAAAAGAAGAGGCAGGTGTTTGTCTTTTACTGTTTTTTTGGGGGGGGTTTTCCAGGAATAGGCAGAACAATTCCACAGCTGTTCCTCCATCTGTATGAAGCGACACAAAATCACATTTCCACTGGGCTCTCCATGTGTCGTTGATTACCTCTAAATTGTGGGAGATCAAATGTATTTTATACGTTTTTGTGATCAAAATATCCCTGAGGTGTACTTCATACACTGCCATACATCTCCTTGACCATTTTCCATTCTAAGCTAGAGTGTGTAAAATTGTATTTTTAAATGCCAGCTCACATGAACAGTATTGCAAATTCAGAGAATCAGAATGGCACTGCACGACTCGTTTCCTGCGTCAACCCATTTATTTTCATACAGGAAATAATACTTCTATTATTAATAAGTCTTCTGGATATGCTAATACTACAGAACTTCTGCCTGTACAAAGGTAAAGCCATAGCTTTGGCTAATTGCTAGCATGTAGAATAGGAAATTAAAGAAATGGATATCTCCAGAGGAGAAGTGCTTTGCCTCGGATCAGACCGATGCCAGAGTTGTCTTGTCAGTAAACACGTACCGTTTTGGGAGTGAATCTTATGCATTTCTATGCGTCATCGCAAGAGCCAGCCAGATCTTCTGAGGATTGAGCATTTGAATGGAGTGCACCTCGCATGGTTCAATGTTTTGAACACCTACTTGAGCAAAAAGCATGTCTTCCCTCTGAATTTCAGAGGAGCATCTTCAAGACGCAACCCCACCTCCATACTTGCACCTTTATGAGTGTGAAGGTGGACCCAGCAGTAGGATTTAAAGTGAGGAAGCAACAACGCAGATCCAATTTCTCTTGCCCAGAGTGAGGCGTTTTACTTTGCAAGTGGAGATACACTAGATATAGCCAGCGACTGTACAATATATACAAAAATAATAAACTGGACATTGTAGCACAACGAACTATAACTGAATCAAATACAGCTCTCAAAAAAAAAAACACAGGTGTCAAGTACACATGTAAAACCGACAGCATGTCGACCGGTTCCCTGCCTCTCCCAAACAATGAAATAGCAGGGTTTTACATACTCTACCATCATGCATTTGAAGAATGAGAAACAGCCCCATCACGTCAGGTTAAATTAACATTCAAGATTCATTTAAATATACACATCCTCAGAAGATAAGGATGAATAACCTTAAAGCACTCATATCAATAAATGTTCTAACATTACCGTAGCGTAAATACAGTTAGGGACATGAACATATACGTCCCTCAACAATACAGAAACGATTAAAATTGCATTGTTTCATTTCCATTTAGGGGGAATTACAGAAAACAATATTTAATAAAGGTTTAATACATTGCCTTGCTCACATTTAATTTCAACTGATCCCAGCCCCTGAGCTTGATGCAACAAACCTTGAAATATTTTCAGGAGCTTCAATTATGCAAAATACATTCAGCCGTATTTAAGCATTTTATACAGTTTAGGGCGTATAGCAAATGGTGCTCTCCCCAAATGCTAATCGGGGGAAGAATTCCGAGGTGCCGGTGGATTGATCCGAATACGACCTGGCACAAAACCACAGTGACCAGCTAATTAATTGAAATACCGTTAGAGGGATTGCTTAAGTGTGATTTATTGGAGTTCCAGAGAGAATGCCATAATGTCACGTTTTAGCAACGTGCTATTGGGGAGGTTCAGGATTGGTGGCAAAAGGAGGAAAATTCATATGTCTCACAAGTGTTTAGCAAGATCAATCAATCAACACGAGGATATTGTTAGGTGCAAATGGACAAAGTCAGGAAGGTGCTTGAATATACTGTGAGTGCTTATGGCCTGAACATGATCCATTTCAGTACTGTACAGTGTCCATGCTGTCCATTCCATCCTATAAGGAATCAACATCTCAATCAATGACTTTTCTATAGTCTGGGTGATATAGCAATCATGTTGAACGGATTGTTAAGCCACTGAGCAGAAGCATTTGTGGCATAGCTGTGATATTATCTCTGACTCTTGAGTGCCACTTCACCATATCATTGGATTAGAGTTGAATGAGTTTCACTCTTCACCTGCAGAGTGAGAGAGGAGGAAAGTGTGTGTGTGTGTGTGTGTGTGTGTGTGTGTGTGTGTGTGTGTGTGTGTGTGTGTGTGTGTGTGTGTGTGAGAGAGAGAAGGAATGTTTCTGTGAGTATATCTCTCTCTATAAGTGTGCGTGCGTGTGTGTGTGAGCTGCAGTCTGACAGGATTCGATTAGTTCTGCTGAGCCAGCAGCCGTGTCACCTTGGACAATGACCTCATCTTGACATGGAGAAGTGAGCAGAGTACAAACAGGTCAAGAGTTAATGGAGCTACTCTGGATGAGGACTTGGGCTGTGTCACAAATGGCACCAAATAGGGCAAAGGAAGTAATTTGGGACGCAAACCTGGAGTTTACTTTAAACGAAAAGGCTGGCATTTGGGATGCTACCCTGGAGTTTACTTTAAACCACTCACCAAGTCTCACTCAATTTCACACTAAACAAATGCCTTGCCTCAGTTGCCTCAGCCCAATGCTTTTTCACAGAAATCAGACCAATAGTCAAAATGTTGTATGAAGCTGGTCGATGCTGTTTTATAAATGTTGTTTCCCTGGCAACCCTTTTAGTAAGTTTGCCAGTAGCGTTGAGAGTCAGGTCACACCAGGCTATCATTAAAGAACCAGGAGAAATATAAAACTAATTATGGTAAATAACATATTATAATATCAATTCATTTAAATGTAAATTAAGAAATAAAGTTACGCTGCCAGTGCAGGAGGTCATCAAAAGGTCAATAATAAAAGGTTGAGAAATTCATAATTTTGAATTGGCATTGAAGCTTTTTTTGGCACACGCTGTTCATTTGTGATAATCATTAAAAAAAAGATCTAACCTATGCAGAAGAGGTTCTCTTTTCCTTCAACTCAGTTTAAAAAATACAGGTTCAATTGCAGTTGAGTAAAGCAGAGGTCCCTCAATGTTTTGAGATGACCGTACAACCATCAAGCTTTATTTTCAGATCAGACAGCAGATCTCTTTGTTTCTTGGGACCTAGAACTAGCATCTGTTTGTCTGAGTTTAAAAGTTGTAAAAAAAATTCTGCCATCCACTTCCTTATGTCTGAAACACAAGCTTCCAGGGTAGGCAATTTGGGGGGTTTTACCATGTTTTATTGAAATGTACAGCTGTGTGCCATCTGCAAAGCAGTGAAAGTTGACAGTGTGTTTCCGAATGACATCACCAAGAGATAGCATATCTAGTGAAAACAATAGTGTTCCTAGAACGAAACCTTGAGGAACACAAACTTACCGTTGATTTGTCAGAGGACAAACCATCCACAGAGATGAACTGATACCTTTCCGACAGATAGGTCCTATACCAGGCAAGAACTTGTCCGCATAGACCAATTACGGTTTCCAATCTTTCCAAAAGAATGTGGTGATCAATGGTGTCGAAAGTGGCACTAAGGTCTAGGAGCATGATTATAGACGCAGAGCCTTGGTCTGATGCCATTAAAAGGTAATTTACCACCTTCACGAGTGCGGTCTCAGTACTATGATGGGGTCTAAAACCAGACTGGAGCATTTAGTATACGGCAGTGAGTTGCTGAGAAACAGCGTTTTCAAAAAATATTGAGAGGAATGGGAGATTCGATATGGGCCGATAGTTTTTTTTATTTTCCAGGTGAAGGTTTGGATTTTTCAGTAGAGGCTTTATTACTTCCGCTTGTAGTGAGTTTGGTACACATCTGGAGGATAGGAAGCCGTTCATTATGTTTTTTTATTTATAAATAAAAAAACATCTGATAAAATATCCCCTAGATGTAACTTTTATTTAACTAGACAAGTCAGTTAAGAACAAATTCTTATTTACAATGACGGCCTACCGAAAGGCAAAAAGCCTCCTGCAGGAACGGGGCTGGGATAAAATATACATATATACTATATATATATATATATATACAACATGGTAGCAGCAGAAAACATGGTACAAACATTATTGGGCACAGACAACAGCTGAAGAGCAAGAAGGTAGAGACAACAATACATCACGCAAAGCAGCCACAACTGTCAGTAAGAGTGCCCATAATTGAGTCTTTGAATAAAGAGATTGAGCTAAAACTGTCCAGTTTGAGTGTTTGTTGCAGCTCGTTCCAGTCGCTAGCTGCAGAGAACTGAAAAGACGAGCGACACATGTTCAACATAGGAGGTCCAAGAACAGTTAGTCACTCTTTGTAATGGGTGCGTGTTGGTGGCAGGGAAGTCAGGCGAAGGAGAATCGAACTTGGTATAAACGGAGTTGTTTAATCAGTGCTTCACAAAACTCCAAAACCAAAATTACTAAATAATAAAAAGTGGGTACAAAACCCGTCACGCACCAACACATAATACACAAACATACAATCAAACAATCTCCGACAAGAACACGAGGGGAAACAGAGGGTTTAAATACACAACATGTAATTGATGGGATTGGAACCAGGTGTGAAGGAAGACAAGACAAAACCAATGGAAAATGAAAAATGGATCAGTGATGGCTAGAAGGTCGGTGACGTCGACCGCCGAACACCGCCCGAACAAGGAGAGGGACCGACTTCGGCGGAATTCGTGACACTCTTTCAGTATTTTAGTTGGAATAGGGTCCAGTAGACACATGGAAGGTTTAGAGGCCATGACTATTTTCGTGAATGTTTCAAGAGATACAGGATTACAAAACTTGAGTGTTTCCATTGATCTGAGGTCCTGGCAGTTTTGTGTAAACTCAGGACAAGTGAGTTTTGGAAAAATAGCCATCTTCAAGGAGAGGTCTGTAGTTTTTCTAATGATCATGATCTTTTCGTCACTGTTGACGTGAAGGCCAACCTCATTTGCTGAATCATGCTTTTTGGTTATCTTTGCAACACTATCAAAAATATATATTTTTATTGTTTTGACTCTCCTCAATGAGGTTGGACAAATCGGCTGATCGGGCAGCAGTGAGGGCTTTTCAATATTGTACGATACTGTCTTTCAAAGCTAGTCAGAATACTTTTCTGTTCCAATTATCTGGACCCTTGCTTCAGGGCTCGGGATAGCTTTGTTTTGTTTTTAGCGGTGTGACTGAAGCAAAGGTATTACGCAAGGTTAAGTTTAGATCCTCAGTTCGATGGTTAATCCCATATGGTCGATGTCCACAAACCCATTGAAATCGAATTAGCATAATGTCAGTTTAAGATAAAGATATCTAGCAGACACTTTATAACAAACTTCCCTTAGATTGTTTGGGGAGGGACTATCTTTTGTTCCATGTAGAGAATCAGTTATTCAATGTGTTTGCCTGGGCTAATACCAGTAAGGCCAAATACACATTTTCATCAAATCATTTTTTAATATATTTTTGAGATACTTCAAGGGTTCTCACAATTCAAAATCAAATAGCAAAATGATCCTTGGTATGACCTTCTTTAAACAATTCCAAATAGCTTTGTAAAACCCACTGAGTTGATGTTGGCTGCGAAAGCCTTTTGGACTGGATCTGTGGATTTCTCCATGTGAATATTGAAGTCACCAATTTGTTTTATATTATCTGCCATGACTACAACGTCCAATAGGAATTAATGGAACTCAGTGAGGAATGCTGTAAATGGACCAGTAGGCCTGTAAACAGTTGCTATAAAAAGTGATTGGGTAGGCTGCATAGATTTCATGACTAGAACCTCAAAAATTAAAATTTTCTTTAAAAAAATGTTAGCAACACCTCCGCCATACTGAACCATGAATCTTAATAGACTTGCTGTGAGGAATTAATTATAGTTTTGCATTAAATCTATTCTTTACATTGCACTTACTTTAAAATTGGGATCAAATATATGAAATCATGTTCAAGTTGTTATCATTAACCACATTTCCATCCATAGTTTTTATGCGAGTAGACCACCAGACCGTCAAAAAAAAAGCTGTGGAAGGACAATTTTATAAATGCAGACAGATAATTTGTTTGTTTGTAGCTGTAAAATATATTTTGTGAGAAATGGCGGTGGAAAATAATTTATGCGCAAATATTTATATAATAACCATCGTATGGTTATTGTCTGTTGTGTTATTGACTGTCTATTGTGTTATTGACTGTACGTTTGTTTATCCCATGTGTAACTCTGTGTTGTTGTTTTTGTCGCACTGCTTTGCTTTATCTTGGCCAGGTCGCAGTTGTGAGAACTTGTTCTCAACTGGCCTACCTGGTTAAATAAAGGTGAAATAAAATTACAATATCAAACTTTGAGTCACTTGATGACATGGCGTAAGGGCCTCCCACTATGACTCAGGCTATTATAAATTGGGGTGAACTTCACAGGGTGGTGAAAGTTCACGGTAATGGGTTTGATGCCCCTTTCCGATACATTTCAAAGGTCTTATTCTGGTGACATGATGGTCGATGCTTGACTGGCTTTTGACAAATACAAATATTCCAACTTTTATCCGTAATAATCTCAACATGCAAATTAGCCTACCCAGTAGCCACACAGTCTACCCACACTGTATCATCTGCGAGCTGATGGCTAGAGCGCATGTGTCAAGACCAGTGTAGCATATTTACAAAAGTTTTTTTTGTCTGAAACTTTCCAACCTGGTCTCATAGCATTTCGTATTATTCTGGAGGTAAATTCGACAAATCCCATTTAGTATGATACAGTATGTAACATTTTGTATAGTATGCATTCATTTGTGGCTGTCCATCACCCATTTTGTATGATATGTTACGAATTACAATACATATTATATGTTACGAATATGCAAAATGTACAATACGTTAAGAATTTCAAAAACGTATGATATGTTACAAATTCTCGCTAACGTTAGCTAGGCTAGGGGTTATGGTTAGGGGTTAAGTTTAGGGTTAAGTTTAGGAGTTAGGTTAAAGGGCTAAGGGTAGGATTAGGGTTAGGGGAAGGCTTAGCTAACATGCTAAGTAGTTGCAAAGTAGCTAGAAAGTAGTAAGTCGTTTTAAAGTTGCTAATTAGCTAAAATGTTAAAGTTGTCTTTGATGAGATTCAAACTCACATCCTTTGGGTTACTAGACATTCACGTTACATGCCCACCCATCCGCCCTGACCAATCACCCTCCTTTTGTTTTTGCTTTAAGTAACCATCTGTCTTATGTAACCATGCCAAACGTAACATGTCATACTGAATGGAGTGTCTCGCATTTGCGTACAGAATACTAGTAAATGCTCTAAGGCCAGGTTAAACTATTGGTAGAGTTGAAAATGCAATGGAAACAGATCGAACTTTAGATTTTCATTGGTTACATTAAAACTAAAGCGGAAAATGACATTTTGCGGGCACTACGTCATCACGCACTGATTTTGGTAGAAACACACCACTTGTGGGAAAATGCGCATATTTTCTTTGTGCCGATTTTTGAATATTTGCATTCAAATCTGTCGCCAATTGGATGGAAACCTACCTACAGAAACACTCAAATCACTCGGCTTCAGGCAGAATTCAACCCTAATTTACTGAAGTGACCTTTCCGATTGAACTCCAGTGAAGTTGCCTCTCATTTTTCACCATCTAAGCACAAATGCACTTATCAGGACTGCCCCAGCCAGGGATAATGGTAGGTTCACTTATCAGGACAGCCCCAGCCAGGGATAACGGTAGGGCCTGAATGAACTGCCTTGATTACAGACCTGCATCACTTTAATAACAGCTCAGGGTAGCTAAGCCCCCTTCAGAGCCTCTGGGTCATAGATGCCTTAGGCACAGATCCAGGATCAGCTTGCTTATTCCATTCGAGGAAATGCAAAACTGACCTTAGATCTGTGCCCCCTCCGGAGCATCTATATTCTTCAATTATAGGAGCAGGACAGCACTGAAAACATTCCAGATAGAAGTATCCCATAGGCTAAGCTATAGGACCAGTTTACCCTCCCCAAATCCTACATTTAACCATTAGGGAGAAGGAAGAAAAGCAGACCTTTGGGTGTGGTGAACTGTGACCTGGTAGTTTGGATTAACTGGGCCATTGAGAGGAATTACTTTCCTTTAACAGGGCTAGTGGTTGGTCTTACACATTCCACAATGGTCTATTCCAGCTGTGAATCTGATGTAACCCTGCATCATAATGGTTTCTTTCAGGTCTGTAAAAAGGTATGTTTTTTTTTGATTGGTCCAACATGATTTTTCCACCAATCTTGTTCAACCACAGCTTTGATACATCTAAGGTTATAAAGCTGGCCACGGTTGAAGGGATGCAGTTTGTTTACTACAAATGAATTGACATTAAGAGACTATTAGGATATTGAACCGGGCACTTAACTAATGGGGGACGATTTCACTTTGATGAATGGAGGCCAATATTTCCATCACACTGACTCCAGCTCATTGGCATTATCAGTTGTTTTTTTATTTACTGCCATCTGATGTAAAACTAGGTTTGAAAATGCATTGTTAAACCCTGCTGTGAAAGCAGACTGGGCTGCTGCTAGAACAAAGCAGAGTCATTGTGTTTGTGGTGGAGAAATAAACTTAGTCTGGGAGTTCCGTGGCCAGACAGTGTGAATAATGACATTCCTGAGCAGAAGTCTGGGATGGAGCCCCTTACAGTACTAACAATGAGGTTACACGCACGCACGCACAGACAGACAGACAGACAGACAGACAGACAGACAGACAGACAGACAGACAGACAGACAGACAGACAGACAGACAGACAGACAGACAGACAGACAGACAGACAGACACCCCTATACAACATGGTTTACATTCAGTTATGGTATTGTGCCGAAATGTGTCAAATTGGGATGTTTATTTGGCAGCCAATATGGCAGATGGTCACTAACCCAGAGATGCTGAAACACCAATAGATGGTTTGATACCGAGTTTGTGTGTGTGAGTGTGAATGTGTGTGTGTGTGTGTGTGTGCGTGTGCGTGCGTGCGTGCGCATGTGCGTCCGTGTGTGTGTGTGTGTGTGTGTGTGTGTGTGTGTGTGTGTGTGTGCGTGCGCATGTGCGTCCGTGTGTGTGTGTGTGCGTGTGCGTGCGTGCGTGCGCATGTGCGTCCGTGTGTGTGTGTGTGTGTGTGTGTGGTGGGGCCGCCAGGTTTCTGACTTGTTGTGAAATAGAGCGGAACCTTGAAATACTGCATTAAGACACTCAGTGAGTACGTTTACATGCACAGTAATAATTTGATATTCAACTGATTATGTCAGTAGGCAGGTTATGCAGTAGTCATGTAAACACCTTATTCTGCTTATCTTAATTTGCGTTTTCACATACAAACTTTATTTGTCCGAACTCAGAATCAAATATTTTGATTGCTGATTTTCTGCTTATATCACCGTGCCATCCAGTAGCCCGATTTCCGATGTGCCCATCTGAAAAGCAGGTAAACATTTTAATCAAACTATTTTTAATCTGACTATCCACAATAATCACATTATTGTGTGCATGTAACCATACTCAGTGGATTAAAGAGACGAGAGAGGAGAAGGGATCACCTCCTTGAACCTATTCAAACGATTTACCGGACAGATGCTGCAATTCCAAGGAACTGACAACGGTTCTAACTCTCTCTCGTTTCATTAGTCTCGTGTACAACACATGTTGGGTTCACGTGTCAGCTGGATTCGCCTGGAAGAAATGCTACTCGTGCCAAAAATACTTGTGCGAAAATGATCGATTGTATTGATCAATGTAAACACATTATGACAGCAAAAACTAGTACTGACAAGAGTGTTGAAAAGGCCTACCGTCGAGACTCATTGGGCTCCACTGTGAGGTGATTGGACAGCGTTGCAGTCTGTGGACGTGTTTGAGGCGTATTAGCTTCAGGCCGACTCAGGGATCTGCGGCAGGATCCATCAGGAATAACGACTTCACACAGAGGCAGCGGCCTCCAGCATGAACACAGAGGAAGCTGCTGTTCATCACTGTGATTTGGGATGATCCCTATAATTGCAGATGCATGAGCTAACAAGGGCTGAGAAATGGCCAAAGAGGAGATTTTCCTTTAGTAGACGTCTTGGGGATTAATGAAGTTGTATTGAGTTGAATAGAATTGAATATGACTGTATGATTGCACTTTGTTGGCTTTATGATTACAGCTTGCATCTTACTGTCAATATTATGAGGACTGTTGAAAACTGTCACGTGGAAAACGGCCAAATTATCCACTGTTATTTTGAAATCAGCACTCTATTGAACAGAGACAATTGGAAGACAAGTGGGCTTTCACACAGTTGGTTTGAGGCTAATCAATCGTAACAAACATTCTCCCCCTCCTCCTCATGCCTTGTCAGTCTCCACCAGTCTCCACACGCATAAACCCTGCGAGGGTTCTCCTTCTCCCAATGGCCTCCTGTTTCCCTCCCCTCCCTTGATTGCCACTTCCTGAAAAAGCATTCATGCTGCATTAAACGCTGTTGGTTCGGTCAAGTTGCCTGTTTGTTCTCTGGCCCTGCAACGGAGGCGAAAGATGCGAATGGGGTGTTGGACTGCTGTGGAGTGAGTGGGCCGAAGCCAAGGTGGTAGAAGAGGCTGCAGGCAAAGGATAGCACATCTCCATTCTCACATATCCATTCAATTCCCCGTAAGGCCCCGGGAGGCAGATCTGTTGATTCTAACCCTGCTTACTGTGGGAAACCCAGCATGGCTAAAACAATGGAGAAATGGTTCTCCTATTAAAAGACAATTTCTCAAGTTGGAATTACTCTGTCAGATGAGCTCAGCGATGGAATTATGACTGTTTATTATTAGGGAATGGCTACAGGCGTTTACCAGTTAAATTGTCGGAATAATCTTTGCAGAGAACCCCCTAGACCTGCAGCTCCATCGGCCACAGGCGCATATTAGTAGTTGAGTTTCTCATTTGAAGGAACTGAAATACGATTCGCGGTGGCACTTCTGCCTCGGAGGCCTTCGGAGACGTCTGTGCTCGTGAAATATTCCACCCCGTGTAGACCATTATTAAAGAATGCACCGTCACATTGGAGTTATGGATTCCACCGGTTGACAAATACAGCCAATAAAGATATGCAAATGAACTCTCGCACATGATGAATGTGATGTGTGTGTTCCGTCTCCGTGCCGCCATCATACAGAGGTCATTCTCCATTTGCATTTTTCGCAGCGGCATCCTCATTAATTTCAGTGAATGTTGGGCTAGGCACTTAATTGTGCTTATTCTCCACCAACAGTCGACCAAGTAGGCTATATAAAACAGATAGCTCATGTAAATCAAATCCGCACCCAAAAGAAAATGGTTCCTGATACAGCATCCCCTTTATTTAACTAGGCAAGTCAGTTAAGAACAAATTCGTATTTACAATGACGGCCTACCCCGGCCAAACCCAGACAACGCTGGGCCAATTGTGTGCTACCCTATTGGACTCTCAATCACAGCCAGATTGCGATGCGGCATGGATTTGAACCAGGGAATGCAGTGAGTCCTCTTGCACTGAGATGCAGTGCCTTAGACCGCAGCACCACTCGGGAGCCTTTAGCTGATACCATGAACCAACAGTCAGTACTAAAAATGTAATCCGACTAAACACACCCTATATTCTGACAATATCGACCCACTTTTGCACTGTCGCTCGATGTGTCCCAATATGTATTGTTCTAATCCAGCTCTGACGTTGGAAGTGTCCATCACTGATAACATCCCTGCTGAGGGCTGGAACCCTGCAGTCTGCTCAGCTCTGATTGGCTCCTTGTTGTGCCGGATCATCCCTTGTTCCCTCGTCCATCTGCAGTGACCTGGAGCAGGACCAAGATGCCCCCGTGTTATCACCACCACCGCCCTCCTCCCCCGCTTACCTCCTACCCGAGGTCGCATCTGTTCTTTTCCTTTCGCTCTCCTCTGCAGAGCACTTTACCAGGAGGCACCAACAAATAGATCCTCTCCTGTGCTCTTTCTGGTATTCTTCCATCTCTTTCATCCCGCTGGTGTTACTTTGTGCTGTCAAAGCCCTAACTGCAAGGGAATGATGTGTAATGACATTGCATTAGGTGTGTAAGTGCAGATAATTGTATATTACTCACCACTGCTACTTCTGACTTCCAAGAAGGGGAACATGTACATGTGCTACTGGTAGGTTTCTTGGACAGGCTGTTTTTACCTCTACGGGAAATTGCTAGAATTAGGCTTGTCACCTTCCTGAAGACATGAAGAACTGTCGTCCGAACCTGTAATATTGCCTGGCTTTAACGGTATTAACAGGAACACAGAGTATATTGTGTCAAGTACTTCTTAATAACTCCATGTGCTTACTAGCTTATTATGTAATAGTTACATAGGTCATTGCACTAGTAACCCAGGTATAAGGCCTATATGTGAATCACAGAAATATTCAGACTTTTCTCCAATGTTAAAATGACATCTCCTTAAAAATGCGGATAAGACACGGTCTGGTTGCACCTACATTTATCTTCCTTGTACCAATTTGTTGGTGCATATGGAGGTGTACCTATGTGTAAATATGGACTCATAGCTCCTCATTTAACTGTAATTAAGTCACAACAGATTTCTGGCTCCTCCGGTGAAACTGTACTGAACAGAAATATAAATGCGGCAGGCAACAATTTCAAAGATTTTACTGAGTTACTGTTCATTTAAGGATCTATGGATTTCACATGACTGGGCCATGGGTGTGCCTGGGAGGGCATAGGCCCACCGAGTTGGCAGCCAGGCCCACCCACTGGAGAGCCAGGCCCAGCCAATCAGAATAATTTTTTCCCCCCAAAAATAGCTTTATTACAGACGGAAATATACCCTTGTGGGTGATGAAATATGAACTGAGGTCCACATTCCAGTCCAGTTGGTGGTGGTAATGCACCTTAAAGTTGGTTGCCAACCGCCATATAAAGTCCACAGAAGAAGAAGACTGAAGGAGGAGAGATTACTAGAAACTAACTAGGTTTCTCCTTTTATCTGTGGATGAATTGGCAGAGTAGAGAACACACGATTTTGTGTGACCCAAAATGGGTAAAAATTCTACAAAGGACCTTCTACATTTCAGGTAAAATAACAAACCCAAAGTTTATATCCCTGGACAAATTAGCCAGCAACAGCAAGCTAAATACCATAAATGTTTCAGGACCTCAGACTATGGCGAAGGTTCACCTTCCAACAAGGCAACGACCTTAAGCGCACAGCCAAAACAACGCAGGAGTAGCTTTAGGACAAATCTCTGAATGTCCTTGAGTGGCCCAGCCAGAGCCCGGACTTGAATACGATTGAACATCTCTGGTGAGACCTGAAAATAGTTGTGCAGCAATGCTACTGATCAACCTGAGAGGATCTGCAGAGAAGAATGGGAGAAACTCCCCAAATACAGGTGTGCCAAGCTTGTAGCATCCTACTCATGAATAATCTAGGCTGTAATATCCTGCAAAGGTCCTTCAACAAAGTACTGAGTAAAGGGTCTGAATCCTTATGTAAATGTGTTCAAAAAATATTTCCAAAAACCTGTTTTTGCTTTGTCATTATTGGGTATTGTGTGTAGATTGATGAGAAAGAAAAACAATTTAATACATGTTAGAATAAGGCTGCAATGTAACAAAATGTGGAAAAAGTCAACTGGTCTGATTACTTTCCGAATGCACTGTATGTGTGTTTTTGTTGTGTCGTTGTGCGTGTGCGTGTGTGTGTGTGAGCGTGTGTGTGTGTGTGTGCGCATGCGTGTGTGTGTGTGTGTGGAAGTGTCAAAGTAGAGTGTGTTTGTATGTGTGAGTGAGTGAGTGTGTATATGGGATGGGATGTGGAATTTGCAGTGATAACAATTTCAAGCATCTTCACCACAAACCTACAAGCATTCATTGCAGGATAGAACAAGCCAAAGGCCTCAACCAAACAAAATATCCTTTTGGGGAATAGCTAACTCAGCAGATTCTTTGAGAGTTTGGCCTGGTTGGCTCACACACACCTCAGGCAGTGGCAGCAACTGAATGAAATAAATGAGCATTTTAACACAATCAGGCAGGCACCTGGACAGATGCCTATTACTCTTGGTATGACTCCTCCTCCATTTTGATGTTGATGGACGGATACTGTAGATGGATAGAAAGCAAATGCACCAAAGAGGAACATAATTGAGGTACTCTTGCAGAACTACGGGACATTATTTCAACGTGAAATAATCCCCTAGTGCATTTGTCACGAGAATTGAGAAAGGGGCCGTGACATGTAACAATGACCGCATCTAGGAAACAGGGACTATATTTATTAAACAGACGGGAGACTTCAGCACAAAGAAAGCAACAATAAAGTGACGGGATGTCTGCCCTCAGATCTGCCCATGACCAGATGGCGAAAATTGAGAGAAACTGAGAAAATTGTGACTGTTTTTTTTTGGGTGTGGGAATCCCTCCATTCCTCCAAGCCTTATCTGTAGTCTGGAGATGCGTACTAAATGGCACTCTATTCCCAAAATATATTGCACTACTTTAGTCCAGGTTCCATAGGGCTCTGTTCAACAGTAATCCACTATATAGGGAATAGGGTGCCATTCGGGCCAGCCTTGGAGTTGCAGGCCAAGGGCTGCGAAGCGGTACAGTAGCTGACCTTGATATATCAATCACTCGTCAGGTTTCAGAGGTCTTCCTTTATTATGGCCCTCAAGGCTCTCCATAGTTCACACTTCCTGGTCACAATGGAGAGAGTGTTTCAATTAGCTGTACAGAAAATACATGGCTTCGAATGACATTGATATTCAAAGAGAATGCTCAAAGTGGAGCGTCTCCAGATGAAGAGGTGTGCTAAGAGGATTGTACTGTTCAGGGACATCTCTCTTTTCTCCCTTGGTTGAATAAGGGACGGACCATGATCTAAGAGACAGAAATATGTGTATTTTTTCCCTCTGTTCTTGGAGATATGCAAATGGTAAAACGATAATGTCAACCCCCTTGGGGGATGTGAAGGTCGGTTAAAGCTCCAACATTAAGAGGGTGTCACATTTCATGGTCCAGCTGCATTATCGCAATACTAAAAGCAGAACAACCTTGACTCCTTGTAAAAGGGGGGGGGGGGCAGGAGGTCGGGGGGAGATAGTGCAAATTAAATGGAGCTAATAGTATATCAAATCAAATCAAATGTCATTGGTCACATACACATGGTTTGCAGATGTTAATGCGAGAGTAGCGAAATGCTTGTGCTTCTAGTTCCGACCGTGCAGTAATATCTAACAAGTAATCGAACAATTTCACAACAACTACCTTATGCACAAGTGTAAAGGAATGAATAAGAATATGTACATATAAATATATGGATGAGCGATGGCCGAACGGCATGGGCAAGATGCAGTAGATGGGGTCTATGGACATCAGGGTCTATGGACATCAATCTCCCGAGAGAGAGAGAGTCAGGTATAACATCATGAAAAGGATGCCATCCTTCACGGTATAGTTTGAATTGCAAAAGACAAACAACTGCCACCTGGTAACGTTGGAGGTGTCTGTGTGTGCTTGTTTGTGCAGAGGGTGTCCTTCTCCATACTAACCACTCCAGGATGGTGTACCCACAATGCACCTTGAGTCCCAGACAATGCCAGTGACCCATGAAAGTCAGGCTATTTTACGGCTCCAGACGTGAAAGCATGATGCTAACTAGTTCTAATTAGCTGGTTCACATCCTCTACACATGTTTCATCCCTTGTATCTCCTCTTACATTAGTCTAAGTGGTCCTAGTCATCCTACAATTTCCCCAAAACTACAGGGACCAAAACAACACAGATTCTCTGAAACTGAAGCACATGTTGCTCTACCCTCTGATAAAGCTCCGATTGCACCCAGCTCCCTCTGATGTGGAGTTAGATTATGACTGTGGCAGGAGTGCGGGTGGCACAGCTTTGGTGGGAAACGCAGAACATCTAATTTAGTCTGACCAGATCAAAGAGTGACGCACGACGAGAGAGGAAATGGAGAAAGGTGTGGAGATGCAGAGAGAGTGGGCGGGGTCGCTCTATGTTACATCACCAGGCTAAACCTCCCTCCTCCAACATCACTGACTTCTCTCCTCCTTTGGTCTTCACTCCCTCTTTCAACTCTTCCGTCACTGCTGTAGAGAGTTGAGGTTGCATGCAGAAATGGGATGAATCGCAAAGCGCTACCCACTGTCCTTTTTCCATCCCGATACTGTCATCTCAGGAATTCCAGATTAGAATATTAAACCGTACAGACAGGTTGTACAGCAAACTGGTGCACAACGTGTCTATTCTGTTTCTTGGCAGGGTATGAAAGGAGAGTTAACACCGGAAACCCATCTTCACAGCCAAGTGAACTCAGCAGTTAGCAGACAGGCAGGGGTCGGCAGATCTCACTCCCTCACTGTAATGGAAACAGTATATCCAGCATCGCTCAAACCCTGATTCGTGTAATCTCTGAAAATGTGTTAATTGAATTTACTGTGAGACACAGCTTTTAAAAAGTTAAACTCTATTCAAAACTGTTTCTGACCAGATGCATTTGAACCACTCTTCTCTTCTTTTAAATCCAGTTAACAGAGCAGTAACCCCTTGTAAACTACCTAATCCATTCTCCCCATTCAAACAATCAGGAAATGCCAGAAAGGAGAAACGAGGAGGAAGCAGGTTTCTCAGGGAGAATTCTCAGTTCTAGGACGTCAATGTATTGATGAACCTAAAGGCAACTCCAAGGGTAAAATCCCCTCCGAGAGAATGGATAGAGGAAGAGAGAGGGATGAGTGAGAGTGATGGAAGGCTTTATATTCTTCTCCTCTCCTCTCGCAGGCCATTCTCATAAACGACGCATGAATAATAAATACCAAGCCAACATATACCCAGTCTTCTTCTGTTGCACCAAATGATGGATCACTTGACTGGTGTGTGACCTTCCCTCAGGCGCTGTTGCCGTGTGAGGTAATCACGTTTCTGTGACAAGATGCTAACAATGCTAGATGCTAACAAACAAAGCAAAGAGATAGATAGACCCACATTTGCTATTGTTGTATGTACTTATATGATTTATACATAGAACAATGTGAATGTATATATTGTATGTGTCTATGGTGTGTACCATGTGTATATGTGAAAATATATGTGCACAAATCACAGAACAAATTTGAGAGACTACCATCACATCATTGTTTTTACCTAACACATCCATATAATACATGCAAATAAAACAGATACCATGAAGTTGAAGAAAAAAAACGCACTCAATGTCATGCCTACTCGCAAACAAGAAGAGGGTAATTTTCAAACTCATTAAGTAAATGTTGACACTGATGTCTAACAGAATGTGTTTTCCCGAAGCTTCTGACAAAAGGTATTTACAACTAATGAGATGCATATCATTCAGATATATATGGGCTGTAATGTTTTTGCTAGAAAATTTTCCACTCCACAAGGGCCAGGTCACAGGCAAAAAATGTTATCTAACAGTGTCTATGGCCCTGCTGTAGGGATGCATCATATAATGAGCAAAATATGTTTTTTTATGTATTTTTTTCTATCTCGACTTTCTGCAACTAGTACCTGGGAGCAGAAACAGACTGGCCATAAGGCAGTTAGGGCAAATGTCAGATGGGCTGGTCCATCTTTAGACCAGTGGGCCTGTCTAATTAGTTGTTTTGTTTTTTTGCAGAAATATCATTATTAGTCTAATAATGTCATAATGGGAGCCTTGAGGGGGAAAAAGGGCCGGTGTGGGGGCCTCGGAGAAACAAAAGGGGCCGGTGTTAGAAATGTGCGGGCCTGTTTCGGTCCCAGTCTGTCCCTGCCTGGGAGATGCTCTTATTTCCAGTCAGTTCCTGAACATCTAGAATGAATTTAATACACAGACGAGTCACTAAGGAGGTTGAGGTGGATTGTTGAAGTCATCTCCCTGACAAATCACAATCTCAAGTATTTTGAAGACAATTTATGCGAAATAAATATTGATCCTCAAATTGAAAGCAATTGATGAGCTTTGAATCTATTTGAGGGGTTTTTGAGAGAGAGAGAGAGAGAGAGAGAGAGAGAGAGAGAGAGAGAAGGCAAGAAGGGCCTTCTATGCCATCAAAAGGAACATACATTTTGGCACGCCAATTAAGATCTGGCTAAAAATACTTGATTCAGTTATTGAATCCATTGCCCTTTATGGTTGTGAGGTCTGGGATCCGCTCACCAACCAAGAATTCACAAAATGGGACAAACACCAAATTGAGACTATGCATGCAGAATTCTGCAAAAATATCCTCCGTGTACAACATAAAACTTAAGGAAAGCTTTGACTATGTACAGACTCAGTGAGCATAGCCCTGCTATTGAGAAAGGCTGCCATAGGCAGACCTGGCTCTCAAGAGCACACTGCCCACTAAATGAGGTGGAAACTGAGCTGCACTTTGCCAAATGTATGACCATATTAGAGACACATATTTCCCTCAGATTGCACAGACCCACAAAGAATTAGAAAACAAACCCGATTTTGATAAACTCCCATATCTATTGGGTGAAATAACACAGTGTGCAATCACAGCAGCAATATTTGTGACCTGTTGCCACAAGAAAAGGTCAACCAGGGAAGAACAAACACCATTGTAAATACAACCCATATTTATGTTTATTTATTTTCACTTTTGTACTATAACCATTTGCACATCGTTACAAATCCGTATATAGACATAATACGACATTTGAAATGTCTTTAATCTTTTGGGTATTCTGTGAGTGTAATGTTTACTGTTCATTTGTATTGTTTATTTAACTTTTGTATGTTATCTACTTCACTTGCTTTGGCAATGTTAACATTTGCTTCCTATGCCGATAAAGTGCCTTGAATTGAATTGAGAGAGAGTGGGAATGGGAGGTGCATCTCATGTTGATAGCAAGCCCCATGCCTGATGGAGAGGATAGGTGTGTGTGAGTGAACGTGTGAGTGGATGATGACACACGGATCTATATTTTATCTAAATAATTGGTGCAATTGTTATTTTTCAGATTTGTGAAGATTGGGTACGCACTTGCACAGCATGTCAACATGCCCCTTTCCAAAAGTGATCACCCCTCAACGAGGCAGTTTCTGAAGGAGAAAGTCATCAATGGAGGTGCCATCCCTGTATACCACCAGCTACAGGAAAAGTACTTGGGAGATGTCTACCTGAAGGTGAAGGAGGAACTCAAGCAACATCTTGCAGGGAAAGCAGTGGCAGTCATCTTTGATGAAACTCCAGATGTTGAAGGAAGATGTGTACTAAACATCCTCATCGCACCACTTGAAAAGGATACCTCGGGGAGAATTCTTGCCTACCTCGCAGAGACAGTGTTTCTGGAGCAGTGCAACCATTCAACAGTTTCCATGGCAGTGGGGAAATGTCAACAAATTACAATATCTCAAATGATGATGTCATTGTCTTTGACACAGACAATGCTGCGTACATGAAGAAAGCCTACAAAGCTGCATTTCAATCATTGTTCCCCAACTCCCTGCACATAGCATGCATGGCTCACATCATGACTCTGATAGGGAGTGCTTTCCACAAAGCTTTTGATCAGCTGAACGCACTCATGCTAAGTTTTTCGCAGATGTTTTACCTGGCAGGGGCACGCAAAAGAAGATGCCTTACCTTCCTCACCACCAAACTGGCAGGATGGAAGAGAGCGACTATGGCTCCCTATCCATGTGCAACATGCTGGAACTCGTGGTTCTCAGCAGTGCGGTACCACTCAGAGCAGTTTGGCCTCTACAAGGGGTTCGTAGAGATGGAAATACAGGTATGATGGCTGGGGGCAGTATTGAGTAGCTTGGATGAATAAGGTGCCCAGAGTAAACTGCCTGCTACTCAGTCCCAGAAGCTAAGATATGCATATTATTAGTAGATTTGGATAGAAAACACTCTGAAGTTTCTAAAACTGTTGATGTCTGTGAGTATAACAGAACTCATATGGCAGGCAAAAACCTGAGAAAAAATCCAACCAGGAAGTGGGAAATCTGAGGTTTGTAGGTTTTCCTATCCAATATACAGTGTCTATGGGGTCATGTTGCAATTCCTAAGGCTTCCACTAGATGTCAACAGTCTTTAGAACCTTGTTTGATGCTTCTACTGTGAAGGATGAGGGAATAAGAGCTGATTGAGTCAGGGCTCTGGCAGAGTGCCACGAGCTCACTCAGGTGCGCCTCCGTAAGAGTTAGCTGCGTTCCATCGCATTTCTACAGACAAAGGAATTCTCCTGTTGAAACATTATTGAAGATTTATGTTAAAAACTTCCTAAAGATTGATTCTATACATTGTTTGACATGTTTCCACGAACTGTAATGGAATTTTTTTACTTTTCGTCTGGCCTGCGCATTCATCAAATTTTGGAACTAAACGCGCAAACAAAAAGGAGGTATTTGGACATAAATTATGGACGTTATCGAACAAAACAAACATTTATTGTGGAACTGGGATTCCTGGGAGTGCATTCTGATGAAGATCATCAAAGGTAAGTGAATATTTATAATGCTATTTCTGATTTCTGTTGACTCCATAACATGGCGGATATCTGTATGGCTTGTTTTGGTCTCTGAGCGCTGTACTCAGATTATAGCATGGTGTGCTTTTTCCGTAAAGTTTTTTTGAAATCTGACACAGCGGTTGCATTAAGGAGAAGTTTATCTAAAGTTCCATGTATAATACTTGTATCTTTTATCAATGTTTATTATGAGTATTTCAAAATCCCCGGATGTTTTGGAGGCAAAACATTAATGAACATAACGCGCCAATGTAAACTAATATTTTTGGATATAAATATGAACTTTATCGAACAAAACATACATGTATTGTGTAACATGAAGTCCTATGAGTGTCATCTGATGAAGATCATCAAAGGTTAGTGATTCATTTTATCTCTATTTCTGCTTTTTGTGACTCCTCTATTTGGCTGGAAAAATGGCTGTGTTTTTCTGTGACTAGGTACTGACCTAACATAATCAGATGGTGTGCTTTCGTCGTAAAGCCTTTTTGAAATCGGACACTGTGGTGGGATTAACAACAAGTTTATCTCTAAAATGGTGTAAAATAATTGTATGTTTGAGGAATTTTAATTATGAGATTTCTGTCGTTTGAATTTGGCGCCCTGCACTTTCACTGGCTGTTGTCAAGTCGATCCCGTTAATGGGATCTCAGCCATAAGAAGTTAAATCTACATGCATTCTCCAATTGCAAGTCATTTATATCATTTATATCATTGTAATTATGCAGAAAGCCGTGATGTCATTTCACAGTGAGTATGAGTCATATTTCCTATGTTCCTCTTTCATGCTGAAGTGCACCACAGTCTGTCGAGAAACTCAACGAGATGCTACAAGACCAAGAGCGGATTCAGTCGCTGCAGATTCAGCTGAACATCATGGCAGACAAGTGCAAAGTCATCCCGCAGCTTCTCCACATCTTCCAGAGCCAGACGCCCCGTGCAAAGATATTTCACTATTTAGAGGACTTGCTGATGAACGTTGCAGCCATCAAAGAGCTACAGCATGAGGCTTGTTCACACTACTTTTACGCAGTTGACGATTTGCCCTTTGCTGTGAAAACAAAAATCTCGAGCACTGCTGAAGAGACAGACAGCAATGCAGTGGAAAAACGTACAAAGTACATGTCAGATGGGCAGCCTGCCCTGGAGTTCCTCCAAGAGGTTCGGGTGTTTGATCCACGTCACATTGTGTTGATGGAGGACACAGTGTCCAGCTACAAGGCTATTCCAGGCTTCAGTAGGTACCACGAGATGAACTGGATGCCTACTTGACCAATGTAGCATTGAAGGTCCCCAAGAACACAGTGGCCTCCATCATTCTTAAATGGAAGAAGGGTGGAACCACCAAGACTCTTCTTAGAGCTGGCCACCCGGCCAAACTGAGCAATCGGGGGAGTTGGTCAGGGAGGTGACCAAGAACCCGATGGTCACTCTGACAGAGCTCCAGAGTTCCTCTGTGGAGATGGGAGAACCTTCCAAAAGGACAACCATCTCTACAGCACTCTTCCAATCAGGCCTTTATGGTAAAGTGGCCAGACGGAAGCCACTCCTCAGTAAAAGACACATGACAGCCCACTTGGAGTTTGCCAAAAGGCACATAAAGGACTCTCAGAACATGAGAAACAAGATTCTCTGGTCTGATGAAACCAAGATTGAACTCTTTGGCCTGAATGCCAAGTGTTACGTTTGGAGGAAACCTGGCACCATCCCTACGGTGAAGCATGGTGGTGGCAGAATCACGCTGTGGGGATATTTTTCAGCGGCAGGGACTGGGAGACTAGTCAGGATCGAGGGAAGGATGAACGGAGCAACGTACAGAGAGATCATTGATGAAAACCTGCTGCAGAGTTCTCAGGACCTCAGAATGTGGCAAAGGTTCACCTTCTAAGAGGAAAACGACACTAAGCACACAGCCAAGACATTGCAGGATGTCCTTGAATGGCCCAACCAGAGCCCGCACTTGAACTCGATCGAACATCTCTGGAGAGACCTGAAAATAGCTGTGCAGCGACGCTCCCCATCCAACCTGTCAGAGCTTGATAGGATCGGCAGAGAAGAATGGAAGAAACTCCCCAAATAGTTGTGACAAGCTTGTAGCGTCATACCCAAGAATACTTGAGGCTGTAATCGCTGCCAAAGGTGTTCCAACAAAGTTCTGAGTAAAGAGTCTGAAAAAGTCAAGTTAATCTGAATACTTTCCGAATGCACTTTACTGGAATATATACTGAGAGAATGGGTTCAGAATAGGGATCAATGAAAGAAAACCATTTAAATACATGCATGTTCGTCTCCTTTTCAACACCTATTGATAGATATAAAAAAAATGCTCTGATATAATTCTTTGTTAATTTTGCAGTCAAAAATAATAGTTTCAGTATAGTTTTAGTTCTTCAATTGTTTTTATTTTTATTTAAGTTTACTAAATAGCTTTTCCAATTTAGTTTTTACTTTAGATTCAAGTTTTTGTTTACTCTAATAACCTTGGTGATGTGACCATGTAATGAATGTTCAGCTCGCACTGACGCGACTAACTAAAACATTTACTTGCTCAGCCAATTCAAAGGGTCGCAATCAAAGTCATAAGTAGTGGCAGAACAACTAGCTGTCATTACCTGAGAGTATATGTTGGGATGATGTGCATTCAGATGTCTTTTGATGTTATTTTTCCTCGTCAACTTGTGGGTGCAAACGCTGTCTTCTTCTGTGGATGTGTTGCATTCGGTCTTCTTTGAATCTACACAATATGTTTTGGGCTCCCGAGTGGCGCAGCGGTCTAAGGCACTGCATTTCAGTGCTAGAGGCGTTACTACATTCCCTGGTTTGAATCCAGGCTGTGTCACATCTGGCTGTGATTAGGAGTCCCATAGGGCGGCGCACAATTGGCCCAGTGTCGTCCGGGTTTGGCCGGGTTAGGCCGTCATTGCAAATAAGAATTTGTTCTTAACTGACTTGCCTAGTTAAATAAAGGTTAAATAAAGCTTGTGGCAATGGCATGTGCCTTATCAATGATTTGTTGCCGCCAGATTGGAGAACAGTTTGCAGGGATAGAGGTGACTCGGGAATGACCTGGGCATGGTTTTTAATTTCCAATAACAGCATTGCAACATTGCAATGAGAAAGCCTTGCCATTCTGCTAATCTCATGCACGTTTTTGATCGGGTCAAACAAATTACACTGAAAAGCTCTCAATCTCTCTATTTGGTCCCATCTTGTTTTCGTCAACCCAAATGAAAATACAATTTTGTTTAGTTATAGTTTTTCTTAGTCTATTTAGTAAGTTATCATTTCGTCAATTGCCACTGATAAAATAGGTGTTTGACAAATATTTTCGTCACTGTTTTCATTGATGGAATTAACACTGCGTGGAGGAAAGCTGGAAATCTTTCCATGAATAAGATAAATAAATCATGGTTAACATCCTCATACCCACAAGAAAATACTATACTAATACTACACTGTATTGATATGCTAATCGTTAATTAGCATATACCCTGCCCATTCCCCTCCCACAAATCCCAATTTGTGCACCCACGAGTGAGAAACCGACATGCAAAGTATAGACAAATATTTTGTTCCCTATACCACATCCACTAAGAAGTCTGATGTGCCCCCATGTGATTCTGAACCCTGGGCCAGAGAGTAGGGGGCAGGGACAGATTGTCCTTGCTGCCTGAGTCTGCAGTTGAACCCCAATGCCAATCCAAATGTCCCAGATCTCTTCTCCCCTTCTGTTCTTTGCCTCGTCCAGCTGTATTGGAAGCCAAGAAGAGAGTTCATGTACAGCTCTGAGGAAACAAAAAGCAGCTACAAACTCAAATAAGAACATTCCTGGCTTTAGAAAGAGAAAACCACTGGGTAATATTTTGATCAAGAACCAAACATAGATCCAAACCCCAAAATCTCCTGGCAAAAAGTTAACATGTTGAACTGCAAGACAAACCACTCAAAAGTAAAAGTGCTGAAACACAATGGGAAGTTGCACCTTAATCTCCAAAACAAGAAAGACAAACAAAACCGTTGACCTCACTCTCTATGGGCAGGCACTTCAGACCACTTCCACAGTCAAGTTCCTGGGTGTCACATTCCAGGAAGTCAAGTGGAGCACTTATATTGAGAACCTGGAGAAGGAATGGAAAAAACGTCTACCCTACCAAACCCCTCCCTCTTTTTTAATATAAAAAAATAAAAGTTTCTTCTGTAGGCTACATTTAATTATCCAATAAAGTTTATTTTATCTAAAATCAAGTCGCAGAAGACAAAAGGAGAACTCCAACGCCCATCCCACTTGTCCCTTACCAAACCTCACCCTTGACTGGACAGACACACTGAGAAGAGAGGTAGAAAAGGGCAGGAAGCCCTGAGCTATCCCTGCTCCATACTTACTTACGTACCTATTTACAGCTTATAGAAAAGAGCAGAAGCTCTGACCCCAGTTCAGACCCCAATCCTACTTACATCTTAAGGTTAATTTGCTCTTTTAGTATTTCTCCAGTAGGTTTCCCCAAGGAGAAAGCCCCCGCTTCTATGTCAAAGATAATAAAACAAAAACACTTTAGTAAATACTACAGTAATGTCCAGAAAAAAACCGACAGTAAATTCTTCAAAAACACTACAGTAAATACAATAGTGTACTAAAGTAATACTTGCAAAAATACTACAGTAAATACTACAGTGTACTACAGTAATGTCCACAAAAACACTACAGTAAATACTACCGTTATGTCTGCGAAAACACTACAGTGAATTCTACAGTAAAGTCTGCAAAAAACAAACAGTTAATACTATAGTATATAAATATTGTAATACTACAGTATTTAGACCGTAGGGAACTATTGTATTTTTTAATGTGCGCGTCTTTTATGTCAGTACAACCTTCTTCCTTCTAGTTTGCTTTGTCATGGTCGTGAGAGAGGTACTTTTCCAGAAAAGTTATTAAAGTTCTTTGACAAATTCTTGACCATTCTTGGTCACACTGGGTAATAATGACAATCGTTCACTTCTTCAGTCACTGACAGGCGTGAGCAGGGGACATTTGTGACCCACCACCTGGATTCGGTTCTATGTAGCAAAATTTGAAATTGTGTTTTTTACACTGGATAAAAGTAGAGACTCAGAGCTAGAAAATGTTAGATGCAGTTGAGGAACAATGGGTAAGTAATTCTGCTTTGAAAGTGGATACACTTGTAACTCTACTTCTGAGAAAATGGCCCTTGAATAATTTGGTACACATACTGGAGTGCTCGTCTTTGTCTATACCCTTTCAGCATCGTTCACACCCTCTTAAGCCTTCGCCCCACCCATCTCTTTAAGGAACCCATCTCTTTAAGGATTCACATGAGGCTATGTGCTAAACAGAGTGATTAGTGTAGTAAACAACCAAAGATTTCAAGACTAAAAGTGTTAAAAGTAGTAGTCTACAATAAGGAAAAACTCCAGGTAAAAATACGCTTTATCTAGTCCTTGGCCTATGTACTAATCTGACTTTGGTGCAGGTCATGTTGTTCTGCAGATTACTATCTCTGGTAAACACAAACTATATCAAATACAATCTAAGTTTATTTGCAAATGCACAGGATACCGAAGATATAAATGGGACAGTGAAATGGTTCCATGCATATGTGCATAGTTGCAGTATCAAAAACAAAAAGTGTCCAGATAAAAAATATTTATAATTATTAGATGATGCTTACCCAGACTCACTTGTCTAAATTGATGGGTCATGTGAAAGAAATGTATTAACCACTCCATAGCTACATCTAGCTAAGTGGATGGGTCATTATTGTTATTAAACACAATAGATGCCCATAATCACCCCAGACACACCTGTCTAACTTGATGGCTCATGTAATCATCTGGCAAAGTAAAGTCTATCTTAACTGGCATAATCCAAACTCATACTACTACTGTACCAATACAAACCGATTGTCATATACGTAGCATGAATCTGTAGGTAGCTAAAGCTAACCAACTAGGTTCAATGTTGCTAGCTAACAAACATTAGGTTATAACAATCACAATGAAAATGGATATCTGATAAAAAATAATATTACTACACTGATCATACACGCAACATTAGTTAGCGAGACAGAAAGCTAGCGTTCGCTAGCTAGCTAACAGTACGCTTTAACTTGCAATGAAAATGACTCTGACAAAGTTAGAAATGTGTAATACCCAAAAATGTAACTAGACTTTTACCCGTATACATCGATGAATGCTTCACGGCAGACTGGAACCATTTAACTCAGTTGTGTTTGTAGCTACATCTTGTTTGGCCAGCATTGTTTCAAGTCACTCCGGTTCACACTGACCGTGGCATGTGCAGAAAGTAGCCCACCAACTTTTTTGAAGTGATCTTTGTCGATAAATGCCCTACTAAATTCAGGTGCGTCAATGTTGTTGAGAAAAGTAGCAAAACCTTTGTAGTTCTCGATGGCTAATCTATCTTTCAAAAACGCAGGGGTATAAAGGGTTATCAAAACATACTGAGCAGCTTCCATTCTAGACAGCATGCTACAGACCAATCCGAACTCATCTCGCAGCATGTCCAGCCCATCCATTCTCTCCGCCAATCATGGCTAGAGGTAAGGTTTCTGCCTTTTTCCGTGGCTAAACCAACTAGGCTCGTAATTTAACAATTTTATTCGTATTTACAGATGGCTTACAATATATATGTACATTCAAATGCCTCTCCTGTGATGTAGTGACGTGCGACATATGCCTAGCTTCCTGAAACGAGTCACATTTTCCTACCACTTGGTTCTTGATCAGTCTGTCTTTTCAATATACTTCTATGTAGACAGATATTCAGAGCCATGACCCACACCAGCAGGACGGCTTCTGAGAAGATGTTAATTGGCTTCTGAGATTCACATCCAATTTCGACTGAGAAGAGAGCGGGGGGGTTCAAATACAATGATTTACAATGATTTTCCGCTTGCTGAAGTGTTTCTTTTGACAGTGCTCTAAATGCATAGCTCCCCAAAGATGATCTGAATATTTATATTTCTTTATACTGTTAGAACTTTGAAATAGAGGAAATGCATGAGTGAAATATCATCTGTCACTTTCTCTGTACCCAGAGGGATGTGGAAAGTGGGGTAAATTGGTGTTTAAATATGTACATCACTGTAAAAGACTGTCATGTATTTGTTTGACTCTGTGGGCAGAGACAGTCAACATGCCACTGTTACTCAGTTTCCCCTTCTTTCTCTTTCTTTCTCTAGTAGAGCAGGATACTCGCAAGGTCCACCAGTGCAGTCCAGCACACACAGTCTCTGTCTCTGTCTCTGTCAGTGCACTAGTTTATCTGCGGGTGGGGGCTGTATCATAACGTCCTGTCTTATTTAATTAAGGTCAGTCTAGGGAAGGTGAGCTGAAAAACGTTCCCGAAGCTGGAGGCGTGCCACGTCAAACTCATCTCAGTGTCCAACTCTCCCTAGCAGGAGAAAGGGCAGCTCGTGGGTGATGCCGGTCTATTCCCTCATAATCAGTTTTTCAATGACTGCTTAGTAGGGAATAAGAGCAGCTGCCCCTCTCTGAACTCCATAGGATTGACACCAAGGTCGGTGGCTCTTCACAGTTCCATCACGAGAGAAAAGGGAAATAGGGATATCGTACATCAGAATCATGTGATTACCATGTGATTATCACATCCAGAGAGTCTTCACTGAGTGTACAAAGCATTAGGAAAATCTTCCTAATATTGATTTGCAACCCCTTTAGCCCTCAGAACAGCCTCAATTCGTTGGGGCAGGACTCTACAATGTGTCGAAAGCATACCAAAAAGAATGCTGGCCAATGTTCACTCCAATGCTTCCCACAGTTATGTCAAGTTGCGTAGACGTCCTCTGGGTGGTGGACCATTCGTGATACCCATGGGAAACTGTTGAACGTGATAAACCCAGCGGTGTTGCAGTTCTTGGCACACTCAAACCGTTGCGCCTGGCACCTACTACCATACCCAGTTCAAAGGCACTTATATATTTTGTCTTGCCCATTCACCCTCCGAATGGCACACATACACGGACCATGTCTTAATTGTCTCAAGGCTTAAAAATCTGTCTTCTAACCTATCTCCTTCATCTACACTGATTGAAGTGGATTTAACAGTTGACATCTTTTGTACACTCAGTGTTTACTACAACTATGGTAATCACACGGAAGCTAGTTAGGGAGTGTGTTTGGCTTTCATTTCCCCATTACTGTGCTTTAACGTAAACCTGAACATGACTTAAATCAACAATTAGTATCCACATCAGCTTTTACACTTTTTTACAAAGCAACATATTTACATCTTCAATTCTCCCTTGATTTCAAAACAAGGCACAGTCATCTGCAGCAGTTTACATTCTCTGTAATATAGTAATACATGTCTCCCTGGGGTTTTTCTGTGGTGTCCCAAAACGAAGGCAATCGACTCCTCGCTGTGCAACGAGAGAACTGATTGACAGCCTGGAAGTATAATAATCAACGGTTGTCAGCTTCGCCGGCTTCACTAAGACTTTCCTGCAGATCTAGAGGAGATGGAAAGGAAGACAGGGGAGCCGGAACAATTGAAGAGGATGAGAAAGGAGAAGATACATTCTCTGATCTTTAATAGTGGTGTGTAACAGTGTGTGAAGTAGCTTTGGAGAGCCTCTTCCTTCGGTTTCTCCCTAGGAATCCATTTTGGCTCTATAGCGGGAGATAACCACAGACCATGGTGTCAATCCCATTGGAAAAATAGTCAGAGATGGGCAGCTGCCTTCAATCCACACTAAGCAGTCATTGAGAAATTGATTATGAGGGAATAGGTTGCCGTCGACCACGAGCTGCCCTTTGTCCTGCCAGGGAGAGTCGGACGTGCAGAGATGAGTTCGACGAGGCACGTCTCCAGCTCTGGAGCATTTTTCAGCTCACCTTGCCTCGACCCACCATAATTAAATAAAACAGAATGCCATGATACAGCTACAAACCAGCCACCCCCTGGTATATGATTGTTATGCAGACCAGACAGACCTGCGGGAAGTGGAGAGAAAACAAAGTGACAGTTGAATGACTACTAAGTGAAAGTGACGTTATGAACAGTGAAATGATGAATTCTGAAGGAACATTATACTGACTTGCCTAATATTGAAGCGCTTCTGAATCACAAAAGGATGTCATGATATGAAAATGTGTTTGTCTTCTATCTCCAGAATCGTAGCAACGATTTTATTTTATTTTATTTGAATTTTTTTTTACTAATTATCCTTGATTCCTTCCTGATCTGTCTGTACGAATGATGAAGGCATCAAGGAATTATACAAACCTTCCTGACGTTGAACCCGCTCTGAATCATAAAAGTATGTTATAATATGACAAAGTGCTCTACTCTTGTCTTTCCAGTCCAGAAACCTAGTCATGTTTTTAATAAGGAGCCTATATATAATCCTGATGTGTGTGGACGCATGCAGAAGTTATACATACTTGCCTGACATTGAACCCTTTCTGAATCCCAAAATGCTATAGTACCACAATGTGTTACAGACCTGTATCTCCAGAATTGAAGTCATGGTTTAATTAGGAGTCTTGATGTATTCCTGATCTGTGTGGACTGCCACATACCGAGATTGGATATGAATCTCCGAAGCCAATTAACATCCTCTAAGACCCCGTGCTGCTGGATGTGGGTCACGGCTCTGATATGAATAACCTTCTGCACAGAAGGATATTAAAGACGGACCGAACCAGGAAACTGTCTTCTTCTCGTGTGTCTGAAGAATCGAGATAGTATCACCCAGTGTGAGCGAGAACATGGCAGGGGATCTATCGTAGGACTTCTTCTCGCTCAAGTCTCAAGAGATTTACCTTGCTGAAGGTCTAAGCAAAGTGACTCGAGAAAGACAGCAAGGGCAGATATTAGGGATAAAATAAAAGCTTTTCCAACATTTAACATTTAAAGACCATTAAGACAACATGCCATTTGAATGTTATGACTTAACAACAGGAACGTGCCTGATAACCAGTCAACCCCAACATACAATTTAAACCCAGTCACTTTATGTCCTGTGAAGCTACAGGAATTTGGTTAGTTCAGAAACAACATGCAGCAGAATTAACCGTGGACTAACGGATCCCGCTCTCAAGAAACGGTTTGTAGAACAGTTGTTGGTTTAAATGTAGGCTAGATTATGATGACAGGATGGGGCCCCATGACCCTATGACTTGGCAGGCTAGCAAAAGTGTCAACGTTACAATGTTTAGAGCGAGGAGAGCAAGGTCGAGCTCCGGTGAAACAGATCCATCGTCTGACGTAACGGACAGAGGGAGAGGTCGGTTTATGTTGGCCGAGCATTTATTATTCATGTGTGGTTGTGGGAGAACGCGGCGAAGCAACTCTCGCTGGGGAGGAGAGACAAATGTAAACACCGCCATCACTCTCCCCTCTCTAACCGTCCATCTCTTCTCTCTGAGGGGATTTTGCCCTTGGAGTTGCCTTAAGGTTCATCAATACTTTGACGTCTTAGAACTGAGGAGTCTGCCTGAGGAACCTGCTTCATCATTGTTTCTCCTTTCTAGGATGTCCGGGGGAGTGGAACCTGATTTGTTTTAAATGGGGAGAACTGATGAGGTAGTTAACAAGGGTTAACTACTCTGTGATGTTAATTCAAAATGAGAAGGGAGAGAGGTTCAAACGCAACTGGTCAGAAGCTTTTGGAATTGAAGTAAACTTTAAAAGAGCTGAGTTTCTCAATAAATTCAATTAACACATTTTTGGAGATTATGAGAACTAAGGGTTTGAGGGAAATTAAATATAATACTAGTTTCACACTCTGGCCTAAATCTGGAGGCTAGATATACTATTCCTCTGCCATTCTTTATCTTCACTTTGAATATGTATTTTCCATTACAGTGAGGAAGTGGGATAGTCCAACCCCTGCCTGTCTGCTAACGGCTGAGTTTACTTGGCTGGGAAGATGGGTTTCCAGTGTTAACTCTCCTTTCATACCTTGCCAAGAAACAGAATAGACACGTTGTGCACCCATTTCATGTAGAACCAGTCTGGACAGCTTAATATTCTGATCTGGAATTCCTGCGATGACAGTATCGGGATGGAAAAAGGACAGTGGGTAGCGCTTTGCGATTCATCCCATTTCTGGATGCAACCTCAACTCTCTACAGCACTGACAGAAGAGTTGAAAGAGGGAGTGAAGACCAAAGGAGGAGAGAAGTCAGTGATGTTGGAGGAGGGAGGTTTAGCCTGGTGATGTAACATAGAGCGACCCCGCCCACTCTCTCTGCATCTCCACACCTTTCTCCATTTCCTCTCTCGTCGTGCGTCACTCTTTGATCTGGTCAGACTAAATTAGAGGGAGCTGGGTGCAATCTGTTTCATCGGGGGTACATATGCTTCCAGTATGAGAGGTTTTCAGAGGAATTTACAGTGTTTTTCATTGGAGTTTGTCCCTCCTTGCTCCCCATACACATTCCATATACCACCTCTGACCTTCTTTTTGAGAAAATATTATAACATTATTTACACTCTGAGTGCCAATCATCCTGCTCTATCCTAACAACCTCCTTCCTCCCTCCTTTACCAAGAAGAATCATGTTCCGCCTTTACTCCAATACCTCCACTAGACCATGAAATGTACTGTACCGCCCAATAATGCAATGTTCTAACTGGGCACTCAACCCCCTCAGGGTATATGATCATGTGAAGTGCATTGACATCTCTCTCCCCTTACAGGCATCCAAAGGTGTACCATTAGTTAACAATGAACAACACCTTGTCTGTAAATGATTATGCTGTATGCCGTAGGCATGTTGAAGATCAAAGCTTTACATCTTCCGACACACCTATTTGACGCATGCCGATCGTGGAAACCCGCATTCGTGATGCCAATAAAAAAAAAAACGATGAATCTTTTTAATCCTGACTCCAACCTCTCAATATGTAGGGCAGTGAGTGACATACATTAGATTAGATTCGTAATTAGATTCGGATCCCTTCCTCCAAGTGATAAAGATCTCTTCACACTACCTGGTTCACCATCAACTCGTTAAAGTTTAGATACCTCCTGATAACATACTTGGGTGCAAAATGTATATTCTTCTTTTGAATTACTTTTTCTGTGCTTGATTGAGCTTGTCTGGCTCAATGGACCAATGAGATAGTCCCAAAACTGCAGACCCCACCCGCCTGGCATTCCAGGAAGGCTAGAGCAAACACTCAATATTTGAACGATTTCAAATAATGTTTGAACCCTGGTCTGCCTGATAGGATTCCACTCTTATCTGTCTACTTTATCTACAATTCCATGGGCAACTGATAATGCCCTACAGTTAAACACTCCATTAGAAGTCTTCTCGTCTCCCCTCACTTGACGGTAATGGGCAGGTCTTTGAGAAGATGTCATGTGACAATGGCCTTCTGTTTGCTGAGGTTACTAGCAGGTTTTCATTCGAATTGGGATGAAGTGCTGATATGACCACGGTCACAAATCATTCCTACAATCTTAGAAAAAAAGGTTATATCTAGATCCTAAAAGGGTTCTTCGGGTGTCCCCATAGTAGAACCCTTTGAAGAACAATTTTTGGTTCAGGTAGAACCCTTTTGGTTCCAGGTAGAACACTTTTGGGTTCCATATAGAACCCTTTCCAGAGTTTTCTACATGGAACCCAAAAGAGTTCTGCCTAGAACCAAAAAGGGTTCTCCTATGGGGACAGCCGAATAAACCCTTTGGAACCTTTTTTCTAAGAGTGTAGCTTCCACTTGGTTTGTCCAATCCTACTCTTCTCCCATGCAACTCTCCCCAAATCGTTACTGTAAATATCTTTTTACGGTGAATTTACATGGAAAATAAGAGTTCAATTAAAAAGGAATGGAGTTGCTCCAGACACTGTGGTTCGAATTTGGGAGACAATAATGAATCATGGATACAGTAGGTTCATATAAGCTGACATACAGTGGAAACAATGTTGATTCATCCACTTTTTACCCAGAGGGCATTGTTTTAGCTGTCATGGCCATTTTTTTCTTCCAGTGACATAGAACTGAATTAATTAATTATAAAACAAGTTTTGCTCATTACCTAATATGCTTTGCAAGTGCAATGCAGGCCTGTTATTTTCTCTATATTATCCAACCATTATAATTTCAATTTTATTAATTGCATAGTTTTGCTCTTGGTCATGGCTGATTAAAGCATGAAACGAACAATTTAGTTGGTAAAATTAAAACATTTATGAAAACATTTAAATTGCAATAGTGCAATACATATTAACATCATAACAGGTTATATTAATTAACAAATAAAGAGACAGACAGATATTGTATTGAAAACCTAATAGAAAATGGAACCCTGACAGAATAGGAAAAAGCACTCTTGCACTATCTCTGTTAGGCAGCTGGGACATCAATGAATCCCTTTACAGACTTAAGGTGGTTTCATCTAGTTCCACAGGAGGAGCCAGAAATCTGCTGTGACTTAATTACAGTTAAATGAAGAGCTATGAGTCCAGATTTAATAATAGGCACACCTCCATATGTCTTCCCAAAATGCCCAATTATGATCAAATGAGAGGATACCAGCCTTGTCATGGACATGAGAAGAATCTCAATCAGTAGAGGCTGGTGGGAGCTGCTATAGGAGGACAATAATATGGAATAAATGGAACAGAGTCAAACACGTGGTTTCTACATGTTTCATATTGTTCCATTTATTCCATTCTAGCCATTACAATGAGCCTGTCCTCCTATAGCTCCACCCACCAGCCTCTACAGACCTCAAAGGTACCAAGTCACGGATGTTCATTTCAACTTGACAGCCATTCGTTGGGCTGCACCAGGACACAGTGCAAAATAGGTTGATAAGGTTAGATATATTGTACTTGTGGTGCTGTTCCTCTGTAATCACATCTCACACCTCCCCCCACCCATCCCCCAAGATACCAGAAGGACTGAAGGATCATAAACTGGCTCCCCAAACTCCCAGTGACCTCTGTGACCTGGTCACTGCTAGGTTGCCAGGGTCAGGTGATTGCTAGGGGGCCGGACACCTGACAGAATCACATTCACCTCACTTGTCCTTTGGAAATAAAGTTCCCTGTGTGTAAATCTCTGTGAGATTGCCTTGTTCTTTTGACCGGGAAAGGTGTCAGTGGGATACAGAGGAGCCCAACTGGAGAGCCGCTCCATTTCATGGTCCTTTGAGATGGATTTGTGACTTTTCTAGCACAACTGTGGCCGCGTCCAGAGAAGGGCACACGGGTTACTTGCCATACATCCCGCCTGCAGTCCAGAGGAGGACGGCTACACGCTAGATTATGTTCCCTTTCTGGAGCCTTAGGGAGCCACAGGCCATTCACAGCATGGATTGCATGGCTCATCTCCTTTATGTGGCAGATTGCTGGCCTCAGACGTCGCTCGGCTGATGCAGGAGCTCCTCCTCCAGCTCGCAGAGAGACTCTGCTACCAAGGCTCTAAATAGCTACACAGGAGCCTCTTCCGACACTCCCGGCTCCACAGATGACCCTGTAGTTCCACTTCCAGCCTGTGGCGCAGTGACCCCCAGGACTACCGTTAGTCCAGTCGCCACTCGCGCTGAACCAGCAAACCCCTGGACTGGATCTAGTCTGGTCCCCATACCTGCTCGAGCCAGCGCCTCAGCTGACGGACAGGAGGGCACTCCCCATTAGTGGCAGGCAAGAAGCAGCCAGGGGACGGAGTCCTGAACGTGTTTAGGATAATGACACATTGGAGTAATGCTCAGCCACTGTAACCAGCCAGCAGCTGGAGGAGGCCCCCCCCCACCTCGAGGTGGGCCAGGTCCGAGGGGAGGCTAGGAGGGCCTCGTTGGCTTGACATGTTCAATGCAAACACCTATTAAGTCCGTTGTTGTCTTTACGCTCTTTCAAGTCAACAGGGATATTAACACTTCACAGCAATGTTGTCGACTTGTGTACAACGTGAAGCTGCGTTCACGTTGGCATACTACACTGAGTGCACAAAACTTTAGGAACACCTGCTCTTTCCATGACACAGACTGACCGTGAAAGCCACAATCCCTTATTGATGTCACTTGTTAAATCCACTTCAATCAGTGTAGATGAAGGTGGAGAGACAGGTTAAAGAAGGATTTTTAAGGCTCGAGACATTTGAGACATGGATTGTGTATGTGTGCCATTCAGAGGGTGAATGGGCAAGACAAAATATTTAAGTGCCTTTGAACAGGGTATGGTAGTCGGTGCCAGGAACACCAGTTTGAATGCGCACTGGAACGCTTTCAAAACCTTGTAGAGTCCATGCCTAGAGGAATTGAGACTGTTCTGAGGGCAAAAGGGGTAACAACAATATTAGGAAGGTGTTCCTAATGTTTTGTGCACTCAGTGTATGTAGATTCAATGGTAAATCATGTTTAACCTCAAATTAATTTGCAACCAACAGACTTTTCAACCCCTGTGTCGTATTTCTGGAATCTATACTGTATGCTCTTCAAGTAATTATAAATCGGATGATATATTAGTTGATATCTAGTTGAGAGGCCTTGTGAAACAAAGCACAGGCCTTATGGTCGGAAACAAAATGCCCTTTAACCCTCATAGGGCACAATTGATCTGTTCTCCACTTCTCAGCAGTTCTAAATCCTTGTGTTTGACTCCACCAAGGGTGGTGAACATTGTCTCAGTGGAGGTCCTGACCCTGTGTCAGCCCCTCATCCAGCAGAGAATTATACCCGCAAAGACAACCTTGACGGGAGGGTTGCACAGGCCCAGGAAAGCACACCAAACACACAAACACACACCAAACATTAACAGGAACACACACTCAATGGCGCGCACGCACACATGCATGTAGGCAATACAGACATGCACACATACCCCCCACACACACACACACACACACACACACACACATGCATGTAGGCAATACAGACATGCACACATACCCCACACACACACACACACACATGCATGTAGGCAATACAGACATGCACACATACCCCCCACACACACACACATGCATGTAGGCAATACAGACATGCACACATACCCCACACACACATGCATGTAGGCAATACAGACATGCACACATACCCCACACACACGCACACATGCATGTAGGCAATACAGACATGCACACATACCCCCCACACACACACACACACACACACATGCATGTAGGCAATACAGACATGCACACATACCCCACACACACACACACACATGCATGTAGGCAATACAGACATGCACACATACCCCACACACACACACACGCATGCATGTAGGCAATACAGACATGCACACATACCCCACACACACACACGCATGCATGTAGGCAATACAGACATGCACACATACCCCACACACACACACACACATGCATGTAGGCAATACAGACATGCACACATACCCCACACACACGCACACATGCATGTAGGCAATACAGACATGCACACATACCCCACACACACGCACACATGCGCACACACACACACACACACACACACACACACACACACACACACACACACACACACACACACACACACACACACACACACACACACACACACACACACCTAATGAGTGCCAGGGTTAGGAATTTACTCAGGCCTTCAGTGCCTCACTCTCGACTCACACAAAACAATCAGCGTTAACACACAGCCTTTTTGCGACTGAGTGTGGTTGTGTTTCCAAACACAGCGGGGAAGCTGGAAAACAGACAGGCTGAAATCATGGACACGCAAAAAGGTGCTATCCACACTAATTTATTAAATGTTTATTTATTTAACCTTTATTTAACTAGGCAAGTCAGTTAAGAACACATTTTCATTCACAATGATGGCCTACCAAAAGGCAAAAGTCCTCCTGCGGGGACGGGGGCTGGGATTAAAAATACAAATATAGGACAAAACACACATCACGACACACATGCTTTTACACTAGCAGGTTCCACGGATGACAACCGACTCATCCATTATTCTCAGACGCTACCATTCTCTCTCATTCTCTCAGAGAGGAGTGAAAACCAAAGGGTTATTATGCAGATGACAGCCAGTCTGCCTCTTTGGCTTAAAGCCCCCTTAGTCGGGACTCTCATGCAATTATAGGGATCATCCCAAATCACGGTGATGAATAGCAGCTTCCTCTGTGTTCCTGCTGAAGGCCGCTGCCTCTGTGTGAAGTCATTAGTCCTGATGGATCCTGCTGCAGATCCCTGAGTCGGCCTGAAGCTAATACGCCTCAAACACGGCTGCAGACTGCAATGCTGTCCAATCACCTCACGAGTCGCGGTGGGATTCTGAGGTAATTCCGAGCTCCCTCATTAGATTAGAAATAAGGCCTATAATGCTCATTACGGCCAATTGTGCTGCGGTGACTCAATTTCTCTGCACAATATGACGCCATGCCTATTTGGTTATCTTTATGATGACTAAGTGGCCTTGATGAGATTGAATGATTGAAGTATCGTTGTGGAGGATGTGGCTTCTACTACCGCCAAGGCTGCATTTACAAAGGCAGCCTAATTCTGATCTTTTGCCTAATTATTGGTCTTTTGACCAATCAGAATAGATCTTTTGTCAATAATTAGGCAAAGTATCAGATTTGGGCTGCCCGTGTAAACGCAGCCTTAGTGAAGTGGTTTATTAATGGAGGGCCATTAAGATCTTCGAAAGTCAAGAAAAGAGAAGGTTACTGCTCATCAAGAATACTTGTCTTGGTCCCTTTTCATTGTTTTATTACAGAACTTATAAAAGCGGCGTATTCACACATGTAGGCAATGGTACGGTGCTGGGTATATTGAATATAAGGTTTCTATCTCTGTGACTCCTCTCTCTTACTACTGCAGTGTTTTCAAATGCACTTTTCATTCCAAATCACCAAAAGCCAAGGTAAAGTGTAATTTTAAGCTTTCAGAAGCTTTCTGAAAGGATGACTAACTATCACATTTGCGTGCACTCGCATACAGACAAGTAGCATCTACAGCCTAAGAGTTGCCATTTGCAATCAACGTCTCCATCTGACCAGCACAACATATTCCTCCCTAAAAGCCTCAGTGCACAAAGTATCTCCACAAGACTGAAAATTGTTGTTTAAATGGTCGTAAAATGGATGACCAAGGTCGGGGCAGATATCGCAGGCGGGGAGTGTGGATTGTTTTGAGAGATGCCGGCACTTATCCTTTGTTTTCGCTTCATTTGCTTTCCCCATCCACTATGTAGAGGTCTTAAAGCGTGTCACTAAGAGCGGGGGACAGTTTCCCTTGACTGAGTCTCTATTACACATAAAAGGCTGTTATCACTATCAATATGAAACATAACCGTCATGTCTTTCATGCCTTTCTTAGCATCGCAAGTGGACAGCAGTTCACAGGACAATACACCAAGACCACCAACATGCCTTTACCCAAGTGAGAGAAGAAGAAGAAGAAGAAGAAGAAGAAGAAGAAGAAGAAGAAGAAGAAGAAGAAGAAAAAGAAGAAAAGGCCCCTTAGACAGCAGGGAGAATCCAAAATAACAGAAGATACAGAACTATCTTCTGTTTTCTATTTTTTTACTTATCTATTTTTCTTTAATTAACACTTCTTAAAGCATTGTTGGTTAAGGGCTTGTAAGTAAGCATTTCACTGTAAGGTCTACACCCGGTTTATTCGGCGCATGTGACAAATAACATTTGATTTGATTGGATTATATGCAGCGCTATGCTGATCTGGTCCTACAGTATGCATATACTTCAGAAAAGTATTATTTTTGCATTATACAGGCCCGTTTATCATCTTTCCAGTATACAGGCCTATTTATCATTTTTGTAGTATACAGGCCTATTTATCATCTTTGTAGTATACAGGCCTATTTATCATCTTTGCATTATACAGGCCTATTTTTCAGATTTTCTCTGCTATTACCCGGCCAGTCACACATTTAGCCTGTATAGGGCAGAAAACCGAGTTGAACTTGACTGAGTTGAGATATCTTTTTTTCTCCATTCATATGTTGCTGGGGGTTGCACTTGCAGTTATAAGCCTTTGAAAACATCTATATCCAGACTTTTATGGTTTCTTATTGAACGCTGGCCCTGGCTGGATCTGACTGGCTTGCTACACACCAAGAGTTATTTTGGACTTGTTGAAATGGCCATGTGCCTCGTTCCCCACCCACTATGAGCTGAGCCCTTTTCTCCGGACCAAGGAATTCCTACGGAAACGGATGAGACTCTTGATGTGCTCCATCGGGTGATTCCGTAGAACCGAAGGTGAAGGGGGAAGTGTATCAGCTAGCGCTAGGCATTGCTAGCTCTAGCCGCTCCCTGTCTAAGGAATGAGGTTGTATGAGAGATATGTGGGTCAGGAACTCAAATAAGACACGATGTGAAACCCGATCGCTTTCACCCACATGCTGTACACAAACATATAGAGGTTCATGTGAATATACAGTATGCACTTGTTCACCAACATACACCTATGAACAGGGTGGAAATACCTTAAATCTAGGAAACTCTTAATTGTGATCAATATTAGCACATATTTATTGACTAATTCTGGGTAACAAATGTAATTTCATGAACAAAATAGATTTTTTCATTTAAGTTTATTTCTCCGAAGTGCAGCATGTTATGGACATATTAATCAATTAAGCCTCCCATTGACATCCTCATTCAAAACATTTAAAAAATCATCAGTAATCTGGAAATTCGGTGACCTTTAAAAGTCTAAGTAGTTACTCATAACTTTCAATGTTTATTGGATTTCCATATTCCGAGGTCATCGTTTGCATATTTGATAACATAATTGTATTTTTCCATTAGTGCGGTCTGTGTCTACGGCAATAGCATCAGATCTATGCTAATTGTGTCTAATGCAAACTGTACCTTTCCTGAGTCATAGCTAAAAGTAATTTTTGTAAAAATTATTTTAGAAAGCAATTTAAAGTTCAGATATCCTGATTCAAATCCAATGGCACACTCTATGAAGTACACTACCGTTCAAAAGTTTTGGGTCACTTAGAAATGTCCTTGTTTTTGAAAGAAAAACTTTTTTTTTTGTCCATTAAAATAACATCAAATTGATCAGAAATACAGTGCAGACATTGTTAATGTTGTAAACAACTATTGTAGCTGGAAACGGCAGATATTTAATGGAATATCTACATAGGCGTAGAGGCCCATTATCAGCAACCATCACTCCTGTGTTCCAATGGCACGCTGTGTTAGCTAATCCCAGTTTATCATTTTAAATGGCTAATTGATCATTCGAAAACCCTTTTGCAATTATGTTAGCACAGTTGAAAACTGTTGTTCTGATTAAACAAGAAACAAAACTGGCCTTCTTTAGACTAGTTGAGTATCTGGAGCATCGGCATTTGTTGGTTCGATTACAGGCTCAAAATGGCCAGAACAAAGAAATGTCTTCTGAAACTTGTCAGTCTATTCTTGTTCTGAGAAATGAAGGCTATTCCATGCGAGAAATTGCCAAGAAACTGAAGATCTCGTACAACGCTGTGTACTACTCCCTTCACAGAACAGCGCAAACTGGCTCTAACCAGAATAGAAAGAGGAGTGGGAGGCCCCGGTGCACAATTGAGCAAGAGGACAAGTATATTAGAGTGTCTAGTCTGAGAAACAGACGCCGCACAAGTCCTCAACTGGCAGCTTCATTAAATAGTACCTGAAAAACACCAGCTTCAACTTCAACAGTGAAGAGGCAACTCCTGGATGCTGGCCTTCCAGGCAGAGCTCCTCTGTCCAGTGTCTGTGTTCTTTTGCCCATCTGGCTTTTTCTTTGCAACTCTGCCTAGAAGGCCAGCATCCCAGAGTCGCCTCTTCACTGTTGACGTTGAGACTGGTGTTTTGCGGGTACTATTTAATGAAGCTGCCAGTTGAGGACTTGTGAGGCGTCTCTAATGTACGTGTCCTATTGCTCATACATGTAGATATTCCATTAAAAATCAGCCCTTTCCAGCTACAATAGTCGTTTAAAACATAAAAAATGTCTACAATGTATTTCTGATCAATTTGATGTTATTTCAATGGACCAAAAATTTTCTTTTCTTTCATAAAACAAAGACATTTCTAAGTGACCCCAAACTTTTGAACGGTAGTGTACATTAAAGTAAATCAGTCCTGAATTCAAGTCTGCTCACATTAAGTGCAGCATCTGCCCAGCATCGTTAATCGGATTAGTTTGAACACACACATTTGGTGGTTGATGTGGCTATATCTAGAGAATTTGATCCTTGACTCTAAATGTTCTAAATACTTTGAATAGGAGAAGGTGGAGGATAACTTCTCCTCTCTCATCCGTTTCACCACTGAGTGTCTCGAAACTGCGAAGCTGTATGTCAATGATTAGCTCTGATATGGTGCCCTGTTGGCCCCATCGCGCCCACACACACACACACACACACACACACACACACACACACACACACACACACACACACACACACACACACACACACACACACACACACACACATGCCACGGTGGAACAAACCATCTGTTAGTGTTTCAGCACATTTGGGTCTGATGCCGTATGGGCTGCTTTAGAAACATTCTGGTCAGCCACATTTCTGTATAAGTCCATAATTGAATGTGCCCTTCGCAGGAAATAGAACAATTTCAAACACTCGGGAGAAAGGAGATGGTGGATAAGTCACTGAAATGGAGGCACAGAAAGCTGTTCAGGCAAAGCGTGGTTCTGCATAATGTTCTGTTGCACGGCACGTATGTCGTATCTTGTACCTGAAGCACATTCAGCTCAGAGATACTGTGCAGTGGATAGATAGTGTTGAAGAGATTTGGCATTGGACAATGTGGCTGAGGAGGACCTTTTAACAGTCCTCGTTAAAACAATGACATTTGATCACACATGCACAAACGCGAGCACACAAACATACGCACACACATGTGCATGCAATCGCACTATTGCATTCCACTCTGCCCTCACCCACCTCGACAAAATGAATACTGTTCATTGACTACATATCTGCATTAAACACCATAGTCCTCTCTAAGCTCATCACCAAGCTCTGGAACCTTGGACTGAACACCTCCCTCTGCAGCTGGATCCTGGGTTTCCTGATGGGCTGCCCCCAGGCGCTGAGGGTAGGCAGCAACACATCCACCACACTGACGATCAACACGAAGCCTTCAGAGGTGTGTGCTTAGTCCCCTCCTGTACTCCCTGTTCACCCACGGCCGTGTGGCTGCGCATGACTCCAACACCATCATCAAGTTTGCTGAGGACACAACGGTGATAGGACTGATCACCGACGACGATGAGCCAAAGGAGTTGATTGTGGACTACAGGAAACAGAGGGGCCGAGAACGCCCCCATCAGGGCTGTATTGGAGCAGATCTAGAGCTTCAAGTTCCTCGGTGTCCACATCACTAAGGAAGTAACATGGTCCATACACACCCACACAGTTGTGAAAAGGGCACAACAGCTCTTCTTCCCCCTCAGGAAAATGATCAGATCATCAAAAATGTATACAGCTGCATCACAAAGAGCATCTTGACATCACAGCTTGGTACGGCAACTGCAAGGCACCTGACCGCAAGGTGCTACAGAAGGTGGTGAGTACTCCCAGTACATAACTGGGGCCAAGCTTCTTGCCATCCAGGACCTCTATACCAGGCGGTGTCAGAGGAAGGCCCAACAATTGTCAAAGTCCCAAGCCATAGACTGCCCTCTCTGCTACCGCATGGCAAGAGGTACCAGTGCACCAAGTTTGGAACCAACAGGATCCTGAGCAGCTTCACCCCCAGGCCATAAGACTGCTAAACAAGACTGCTAGTCCCAGGAAAGCACGCCAAACACACAAACACACACCAAACATTAACAGGAACACACACTCAATGGCGCGCACGCACACATGCATGTAGGCAATACAGATATGCACACATACCCCACACACACACACACACATGCGCACACGCACACACACACACACACACACACACACACACACACACACACACACGCACACGCACACGCACACGCACACGCACACGCACACGCACACACACACACACACCAACCACAGATGCTGCAGCAACTCTCTATTATCTATCCTTTTGCCTAGTTATTTTACACCTACCTATATTGTGTACTGTACAGTACAAAGCTCCTCAACTACCTTGTACCGTTGCACATCGACTCGGTACTCCCAGTATATATCCATGTTATATGTACTCGTTATTGTTTTTCGCTATTCACTGTGTATTCATTCATTGTGTCTATTTATTTATTGTATATAAAACTTTATGTTTAACTCTGCATTGCTGGAAAAGGACACGTAAGAAAGCATTTCACTGTTAGTCTACACCTGTTGTTTATGAAGTATGTGACAAATTAAATTGGATTTGACACACAGGCACACTCTCTCGTGCTCGCACACACACACACACAGACACACACAGACACACACACACACACACACACACACACACACACACACACACACACACACACACACACACACACACACACACACACACACACACACACACACACACACACACACACACACACACACACATCCCACTAGGATACACAAATCCACAGACGTTCCTGTTAAACCTCTCCGTACACACAATGTTAGTCATCCCCTCCAAAACCCACAAAGCATTTAAATATCCATCTAATGGAAAATCCAGCTATAATTCACATGGGATAGGGATACAATTCATTCCTACGGGATATTCCCAGCGGCTGCAATCTGACACTCTCTTGTCCATGCTGATGTTCCACACTTCCCTAGTAGGGTTCCATTTGGGACACAGCCTTAGTCCTTGTCGTCCCAGGGATTACCGGATGAGTACAAAGAGGAAGGATGTACTATGATTCCCAGATTATGGAATGACCTTTTATATGACAGTGGCCGGTTTTCTAGTACCCTCTCATCGGATTAAAACCATTGACCCACATAGTATTGTGAGCCTTCCCTGTACAAAACCTGAAAAAGTTTGAAAATAATCTCGTACCAATTATTCATCTTGTTTTTCGTATTCCTAAGAGGCTTTTGTGCCTAAATCTTTAAGCCCACACACGTGAAACCTAATTTGAACCTGTGTAGAAAGTCTGAGCTTGTACATTTGGTGGTTGATGTGGCTATATCTGGAGAAGTTGACCTTCAACTCTCAACTGTCCGATGGTGTGGTGTGTCTGGAACGAGAGGTTTTCAAACCACACATTCACGCCCACACACAGACAGGCACACTCACCTACAGACAGGCAGACGGACAGACACACATGCAGACACACGCCGACACACATACCACCCAAGCACATGCCACGCCTCCCACAAACACACTTTCCCACACACACACTCTAGCCTGCCTTTTTCTTGGATTCCCACTAGCCTGCCTTTGAACTATGGACCACAGTGAACTCCATGTTCCAATGTATCCTGCTGCTATTGTGAGTGAGTCTATAGTCTCAGAATAGTGCCTCTTAAATGGGAACAAGTGCAGCAAATAGGCGTCCCGTTAACGGGACAGTTGTAAATCACGCATATATCGGCTGAAAACTTAAATTCTTGTTAATATAACTGCACTATCCAATTTATAGTAGCTATTACTGCAAAAAAAGGCCATGCTATTGTTTGAGGAGAGCTCCAAACAACAAAACACTTTTTTTCACCGAGATAGGTTTGATAAATTCACCTCTGAAGGTGAAATGTGTACTTACATTCTGAAATCTTTGCTTTATCATCCAAAGGGTCCAAGAGATAACATGAAGTGTCGTTTTGTTAGCTAAAATAATTTTTCATATCCTAAAAAGGTCCATATAGCATACACGATCGAGGTTGTATTTCCACTCATTCAATTTGCAAAGAAAGGAATCTGTGAAAATCTAACCCTAAATGTTGTTTCAAACAGTCAGATCACGTTCGTATGTATTCCTCAGAGATCCTAGAACGTAACCAGACTTCACTATATCATTAGGGGTGTAGTATATCCTATAGGTCACCATATTTGGTCAGAGAGCGACGCCTTCATGGCACGCCAATGACACGGGCGGTCTTCACTTAAACGACTCTCACTTTGTCAAATAAGCACCAATCAGGGTCAAACAAAGCTAGCTAGATAGCCAATGAGCTGGGCTTTACGGGAATATCTGGAAACCATGTATCTGTCATAAAATGCAGCTACTAACCTTGTACGACAGCATGCCTTTTCATTTTGGACAAAGATTCTAAGAATATTCAGTTATGAAGTTATGAAAACTGGTTGTTTTGCAAATGTTGAACTTATAATATGGCTACTAATACTGGAAAAGCTAAATCAAGGTCCAAGTATACAGATTTGACGATATTCTTGCAGAAAAATGTAATATGAATGCAAAGGTCTTCTTCACGATTTGCACAAATGTACCTGGGTGACTTCACACTAAATGTCATGGAGATCGCTCATACTTCAATTACCCGTCTGAAACTTCGCACATACACTGCTGCTTTCTGAGGACACCATCGGCGAGGACACCATCGGAATTACAACCAGAGTGATGGCTAGAACTGGGACCTTTCTCTTGCATTTCAAAGATGGTGGTAGAAAAAGACAGTTGGTTATTTCTTTGTATTTTCTTCTACCAGATCTATTGTGTTATATTCTCCTACATTCAATTCACATTTCCACAAACTTAAAATTGTTTCCTTTTGTCACGCCCTGACCATAGAGAGCTTTTTATTCTCTATGTTGGTTAGATCGGGGTGTGACTAGGGTGGGTCATCTAGGTAATTATATTTCTATGTTGGCCTTGTATGGCTCCCAATCAGAGGCAGCTGTTTATCGTTGTCTCTGATTGGAGATCATATTTAGGGAGCCATTTTCCCTTTGTGCTTTGTGGGATCTTGTTTTTGTGTAGTGCCTGTGAGCACTGCATTTTCGTCACGTTTCGTTTGTTTGTTTATTGTTTTGTTTTGCTTTGAGTTTCACATAGTAATAAAAGATGTGGAACCCAGATCACGCTGCGCTTTGGTCCAGTTATTATGACGATCGTGACACCTTTCAAATGGTACCAAGAATATGCATATGCTTGCTTCAGGGCCTGAGCTACAGGCAGTTAGATTTGGTATGTCATTTTAGGCAAAATTGACGGGGGCTATCCCTAAGACGTTTTAAATGGCTGTCCTCTATAGCCTCTCAAGGCCAATCTGGTCTGAACATGTACATTTGGTGTAGCAATAATGTCCCATACAGACAGACTGGGTGGTAGTGATAATGGCCCATACAGTCAGACTGGGTGGTTGTGATAATGCCCCATACAGACAGACTGGGTGGTAGTGATAACAGCCCATGCAGACAGACTTGGTAGTAGTGATAATGCCCCATACAGACAGACTGGGTGGTAGTGATAATGCCCCATACAGACAGACTAGGTGGTAGTGAAAATGCCCCATACAGACAGACTGGGTCGTAGTTAAAATGCCCCATACAGACATACTGGGTGGTAGTGATAATGTGCCTCACAGACAGACTGGGTGGTAGTGATAATGCCCCATACAGACAGACTGGGTGGTAGTGATAATGCCCCATGCATACAGACTGGATGGTAGTGATAATGCCCCATACAGACAGACTGGGTGGTAGTAATAATGTGCCTTACAGACAGACTGGGTGGTAGTAATTATGTGCCTTACAGACAGACTGGGTGGTAGTGATAATGTGCCTTACAGACAGACTGGGTGGTAGTAGTAATGTGCCTTACAGACAGACTGGGTGGTAGTAATAATGTGCCTTACAGACAGACTGGGTGGTAGTAATAATGTGCCTTACAGACAGACTGGGTGGTAGTAATAATGTGCCTTACAGACAGACTGGGTGGTAGTGCTAATGTGCCTTACAGACAGACTGGGTGGTAGTGATAATGTGCCTTACAAACAGACTGGGTGGTAGTGATAATATGCCTTACAGACAGACTGGGTGGTAGTGATAATGTGCCTTACAGACAGACTGGGTGGTAGTAATAATGTGCCTTACAGACAGACTGGCTGGTAGTAATAATGTGCCTTACAGACAGACTGGGTGGTAGTAATAATGTGCCTTACAGACAGACTGGGTGGTAGTGATAATGTGCCTTACAGACAGACTGGGTGGTAGTAATAATGTGCCTTACAGACAGACTGGGTGGTAGTGATAATGTGCCTTACAGACAGACTGGGTGGTAGTAATAATGTGCCTTACAGACAGACTGGGTGGTAGTAATAATGTGCCTTATAGACAGACTGGGTGGTAGTAATAATGTGCCTTACAGACAGACTGGGTGGTAGTAATAATGTGCCTTACAGACAGACTGGGTGGTAGTAATAATGTGCCTTACAGACAGACTGGGTGGTAGTGATAATGTGCCTTACAGACAGACTGGGTGGTAGTGATAATGTGCCTTACAGACAGACTGGGTGGTAGTAATAATGTGCCTTACAGACAGACTGGGTGGTAGTAATAATGTGCCTTACAGACAGACTGGGTGGTAGTAATAATGTGCCTTACAGACAGACTGGGTGGTAGTGATAATGTGATAATGTGCCTTACAGACAGACTGGGTGGTAGTGATAATGTGCCTTACAGACAGACTGGGTGGTAGTGATAATGTGCCTTACAGACAGACTGGGTGGTAGTAATAATGTGCCTTACAGACAGACTGGGTGGTAGTGATAATGTGCCTTACAGACAGACTGGGTGGTAGTAGTAATGTGCCTTACAGACAGACTGGGTGGTAGTGATAATGTGCCTTACAGACAGACTGGGTGGTAGTGATAATGTGCCTTACAGACAGACTGGGTGGTAGTAATAATGTGCCTTACAGACAGACTACTGCTCTTTCCTTTTATCCCACATTGAATTTGAATGGAGTGGCACAAGGTCACTGTCACAGTACAAAAGCACATCCTGTACCACTTCAGAGGATACGTCCCAAATGGCACCCTTTTCCCTATGAAGTGTCCAATTCCTTATAGTGCCTTACCGATAGAGCTCTGGTCAAATGTAGTGCACTACATAGGTAATATGGTGACATTTGGAACTGACTAGAAAGTCAGAAGTAGGCTTTTAGTGAGTAGAAGCATTTCTATTTGGTTCTGACTTTTGCTGTGGCAACAGCCAAGGTTAGAAGGAAACATGTAAAGCCTATATGACATCCGGTATTCTATGGTACATTGCTCTCGACTACTATTGTTGACACAGGAAAATGTAATTTCAAGCCCTGAAAATGAAAATCTTGCTCCTATTCTTAGGTATGGTACAGATGTCGTTGGTGTACAGGAGAGTAACATACCCATAGGATAATGACAAACTCAGCACATTTGAATGGCACACACACACACAATAAACCAAATTCCCCCTAAAAGGAAATATGAACATAAAACATACAGGCTCTATTAACATTGTGATATGAACTGTAGCTAGCTGTTGGCATGGCTCCCATCCCGGAGTTAGATGGAGGTAAACCACCCGCCTTGATAGAACATAGCTGTTTCTGTCTGACCACAATACCTCCTTTTGGACTCCAAAGCCTTTTCCTGAGCGCCTGCATTTCATTTATAGCTTTTCTCCCAAACTGCACTCTGATCCAAATGTTCCAATTCGCAGCATTTACATTTTTCTATTCATCTGTATGATTGGCTTGCCTGGACTTTTTGGTAGTGATAATAGTATCCAGTTTGCAGTATGAGGATCCCTATTCCCTACATAGTGCACTACTTTTGACCAGAGCCCCCTGTTCAAAGGTAGTGGATTATAATGGGAATAGAGTGCCATTTGGGACACAAGCCTTTATATAAACAAAGATATTCAGACCAGAGTGGTCTCATTACCACAGCTGGGGGGGGGGGGGGGGGGGGGGGTATACCCTAGACAGGGTATAACACTTCCACTATTTAGGGACACTGTTATGTGGAATTTGCCATCTGTGTGCTTCCTCTGTAGGGGCTATATTGAGACCTGTTGCCTTGATCACCCTTCATAATATTGGAGAAACATGGCCTATCTATAGACGCTAAACCGTTGCAACTGAAATATAAGATTTTCAGAGTCTGAAATGCTACGTTGGTTGGAATGAATGAATGAATGAATGAACAAATGCATTGATGTATTACGTAGTCTAGAGTACTAATACAACCAAAATACCAAATACCTGGCAGTACACACATTAAAAACTTACAAGGAGAACACAATCAACTAATTAGGTCGTAGACGTATTTCCATTGTGGCCTTTTAATACTCTAATTTAAAATGCTTAGGTGAGGACTAACAGTGTACTCCAACCTATTTATGAGTAAGAAAAGTGGACCTAGGAGATCGAATATGATGATAGATAAAGCACACATGGCAGTGGTTAGAGCGTTGGACTTGCAACCAAAAGGTTGCAAGATCGAAACCCCGTGCTGACAAGGTAAAAATATTTCGTTCTGCCCCTGAACAAGGCAGTTAACCCACTGTTCCTAGGCCGTCATTGTAAATAAGAATTTGTTCTTAACTTACTTGCCTAGTTTAAATAAAGGTAAAATAAAGTAAATAAAATGGAGTGAGTATGCCCTGTGTTTGTAATTAGTGTGTCCATTGCCTTATTGTTAACAGAGTAAAGGGTTAATAGAGATGTGTCACGTTCTTCCTTTTAGTCCAATACTTTTCTGCTCAGGAATTTCATCATTCACACTGTCTGGCCACGGAACTCCCAGACTGGTTTATTTTTCCATGAGAAAGGGGACAGCCCTGCCTTTGTTCTCAAACTGCCCAGCTTGGCTCTCTCAGTGCGTTCTAAATTGAAATGCTTTTTTTTTGTAGAGTAGTGTGGTCCCATAGTGCAGTCAAAGTGGCCTACAGTGAATGTCTAATGAAAACACAAAGGGATAGGTAGGTAGTGTGAGAGTATGAAAGAGAGCGAGAGAGAGAGAGAGGAAGAGAGAGAGGAAAAGAGAGAGAAAAAGAGAGAGAGTGGAAAAGAGAGAGGGAGAGTCGGAGAGAGAGAGGGAAAGAGAGAGAGAGAAAGTGGAAAAGAGAGAGGGAGAGTCGGAGAGAGAGAGGGAAAGAGAGAGAGAGAAAGTGAAAAAGAGAGAGGGAGAGTCGGAGAGAGAGAGGGAAAGGGAGTTGAGGTAAAGTCAAGATACGCTCCTTTGATGTTGAATATTGGATCTCAGTCATTAAAGTGGAACGTCCTCCCTTTGTAAAATGCCAAGATCAATATTCTAATCGCCTTTTACAGTGAGGGCAAATGTGACGTTCATTAACACAATTAAAGAGCTATTAAAGAAATGGCATCCCGTGAACCGTAAGGTGAACTTTGCCCATTAGAGTTATCGATAGATAAATCAATCAGGTTGACTGATATATTGAGGACAAGGCGCTACTAGAAGCTCTCGGACCGCATCCTATCCTGTAGAAGTTTAACCTTGTGTTTAAAGGTTGCTCTGAAAGAAGAGGGATTTCAGGACAGAGAATGGCAGACAGTGGTATTATAGGTACAAAACCGTGAACTACAGAGGCATTTCAACTCCCCAATATACTGCGGAAATAATGTATACTGAAGGTGAATTGGTTTGATTATGGAGCTGACACAATGACAGCTGTCAGTTCACCAGGCCACATAAAATAGCCAAACATTGTCTAACATTGCATATAGAAATGTCATCAATAGAGCCATCGTGATTCCTTATTCTACATGTCAGAGAGGCATATTTATTCTACATAGCATATTTCTATCTGAATGTTTTGGGCTCCCGAGTGGCGCAGCGGTATAAGGCACTGCATCTCCGGTGCAAGAGGTGTCACTACAGACACTCCGTTTGAATCCAGGCTGTATCACAACCGGCTGTGAGAGAGTCCCATAGGGCGGCACACAATTGCCCCAGCGTCGTCTGGGTTTGGCCTGAGTAGGCCGTCATTGTAAATTAGAATGTGTTCTTTACTGACTTGCCTAGTTAAATAAAGGTTCAAATGTTATTTTGTTTTTTGTTTTGTTATGTTCTTAAATGTTGCGTCTTGCTGAAGGTGCCCCAGCTACTTACAGTAAGATGTCCACCTCTGTGAGTGGCTTATTGTGGACATGTTCCAACATTTTGTAAAGAGGATTATGATTCTAGTCTGATAAACTGATGTTTACTTATCCTCGGCTATTGTTTGGCTGTCCTAGACTTGGTCAGCATTTTTTTTTTTTAATCAGATTTACCACTGTTGCAGGACTACGTTGATTCACAAGTTTCCATGGTTCCTTGAGACGTGTATGTGGGCTCCGCCCCCGTCACTCCCTAGACAGATCCATAGTCACTTCTTGGTTTGAGTGTGATGTTGTGTTCACTACGTCTTGTAAATTTGTAAATACCAGCCATCATCTCTGAGCTCTCCCGCATGCTGAACTGTGACGTCACATACTAAGGGAATGACCTCGATAACAGCATTTTCGGCAGTTAAATGCAACATCGAAACATCATTTATAAAAGCAATCCATTAATATGGTTTTTGAAAACAATAATTTGTTTGAGAGCATGACAGCTGTACTTTTAGTTTATGGTTGACACAGCTTGTTTGCCATTAGCCAATCGGTGTTGTCACGTTCCTTTTTTATGTCTTTATTTTAGTTGTCAGGGCGTGAGTTGGGGTGGGCATTCTATGTTGTTTTTCTATGTTTTGTTCTAGTCATTATATGTCGATGTGTTTGGTCTAGTATGGTTCTCAATCAGAGGCAGGTGTCGATCGTTGTCTCTGATTGAGAATCATACTTAGGTAGCCTGTTTTCCCACTATGGGTTGTGGGTAGTTATTTTCTGTTTAGTGTTTTTGTTTGCACCTTACAGAACTGTTCGTTTGTCGGTTTGTTGTTTTTGTTCAGTATTCATTCTTTATTAAATTATTATAAATACGTACCACGCTGCACTTTGGTCCTCTTCTCCTTCCACCAACGACAATCGTTACAGGTGTTCTCAACTGAATTAAACATATACCTTTAATGGAGGACAATTACATTGTTGCTCAACTAAAACAGACAGTTTATTTAGCATTTTCATTTGAGATTCAGAGACTGAGCTACGTTTGAGTTGATTTGGGGGAATTTTGGATCAATATCTATATGCCAGCCGATTCATCTGTGAATACACATCATTCTTAGCATGATATTCATGCTGTCCCTTGATTTTCTATAAGCGGCGTTGGGTTGAGTGCTAACTGGATTTTATGACATCAGTGTTACAGACCTGGGCTTGGTTTCCCAAAAGCATCGTAGGACTGAGATAACCTTTCATCCATTTAGTTTCAATGGTAATTAAGACCATCTTAGTGCTTTTACGAAACCCAGCCCTGGCAAAGACCATTAAAGAATGCCAATCACTAGGTTTGTAAAGCGTTTTCAAGTTCAACGTTGATAACGATGGTTTTGGGAAACAGCTCAGAGAATTATCGACGCTCCTACGAAGTTTCTAGCGATGAACTTAGCCTTGAGATGCTTTTGGGAAACCAGGCCCTGAGCTATTGTTACATTGATGCAGGTTTGAAATCGAGGGAGTGGATGCACGGCCTACAATTATCATTACCTCTAGCTGGGGCAGTCCTGATAAGTGGACTTGTGCGTAGATGAAAATATACGAGGGGCAATTTCATTGGAGAGGTTCATTTTGAAGTACAGGGTCTGATTTGACTCCACTATTGTATTAACGGGTCTGGTAAGAACAAGGGACTTTGTGAACTGAAGAAATGAAAGGAATGTATAACATGTACATTGTATGGTAAAGTAAAGAGAACTTTCTGCTGACTTTTATCAAAAGATGGAGCCATGTAATTTCCTTACACATATTTGAGTCCGGATCAAATTAATAGGATTTCTGCTCATTTGCATAATACATTCAAAGTTCAATTATTTGAGCCATCCCAACATCATGAATCCATTTCACTCTAGGCTTCTGGATTCAATCTTTGGGAATGTTTGCAAAACGCTTCCTCTGTAGTTTGATAAAGTTCACTGAGAAGTAGGAATTTATTATAATTGTTATTCATTCGAGATCCGGTGAAATTAGAAGGCTCAAATTGAAATGCTGCGGTATTCAGTTAACAGAGTTAGGCTGACTGAAAGGTTCAAACCGTTTTATATGGTTAAAATGGTTTAAACTCCAGGTCAGAGTAACTCTTGACCAGTTTGTACTCCGCTCACTTCTCCGAGTCGAGACGAGGTCATTGTGCAAGGTGACACGGCTGCTGGCTCAGCAGAGCTAATCCAATCCTATCAGCCTGCAGCTCACACACAAACACACACAAAAACACACACAAAGACAGACAGACAGACAGACAGACAGACAGACAGACAGACAGACAGACAGACAGACAGACAGACATGAACCCTTGAACCCCTTAAGAACTGCTAGGACCTTTGATATGGCGGAGTGGCACTTGACTTGTCACACACCGTGTGAGAAAACCATTGCATCCACACTACAGTACTGAAAATACCTCAGTGTGATCGCATATTAAGATCCCAGATCTCAAAGGCGACATTCATCATTAAGATGTGTTTATCTGTATTCACCCACAGCAATCAACAGTAGGCCTGGGTGTACCCATTTATCAAATCACACCATCATCACCAGTTCTAAACCAAATTAGATTGCTAACAAATTTAGCATGGCACATTGCCCAGCCTCATTGCACTCTCTGTGTTGGGATAATTGTCACCATTACAGAGGTGGTTTGGGTTTTGAACGAGGGCCAAGATCAGGATGCTTTTCAGATGGATAATTGGACCAGTCGCTACTCGTCGGAGTTCACGACAGGTCTCTGGATAGACAAACCTCTGACGAGCGAACCTTATCCCAGGAAATTGCATCACTAGACTGGCAGTGGCAGTAATTGAGCTACCAGCGCATGTCATATCTCTAACCCAGTGACAGGTATACCTCTGTGGCTGACTGTGCCTCCAGGCCCAGGCATTGCCTGATGGGAAATGGAACCGTGGGATGGAGAGGTCATGATGTGCCAGTCGATGGCAGTGAGGTCGATGGCGGTCGCGCCTCATGATACCTTCACATAGTGCTATATCACATTCAATCAGAGTCTTTGCTCCAGTTTCCTGTCAAGACATCTCAGATGGATGTCATTGAGTCACCCTAGTAATAAACATTGTGTCCAGTCAGTGTCCCCACTAGTAGCCTGAGAAATGTGTGTCCACATATACCAGATTACTTTGCTGCTAGGTTCTTTTGACTGTGAATCTGTTGTAACTGTATTTAGTTCATTATGATACGTTCATACTGAAGTAAACAGCATTCACATGGAAGTAAACAGCATTCACATGGAAGTAAACAGCATTCACATGGAAGAAAACAGCATTAACATGGAAGTAAACAGCATTCACGTGGAAGTAAACAGCATTCACGTGGAAGTAAACAGCATTCACATGGAAGTACACAGCATTCACATGGAAGTAAACAGCATTAACCTGTCTCGCCCCCCGTTCCGCTAGCGGAACTCCTCCCACATTCCACTGAAAAGGCAGAGCGCGAAATTCAAAAAATATTTTTTTAGAAATATTTAACTTTCACACATTAACAAGTCCAATACAGCTAATGAAAGATACACATCTTGTGAATCCAACCAACATGTCCGATTTTTTAAATGTTTTACAGGGAAAACACAATATATATTTATGTTAGCTCACCAACAAATAGAAAAAAGCACAGACATTTTTCACAGCACAGGTAGCAAAATCAAAATCAACCAAACTAACCTAGAACAAACCAAAGAAACCAAGAAACAACTTAATCAGATGACAGTCTTATCACATGTTATACAATAAATCTATGTTTTGTTCGAAAAATGTGCATATTTGAGCTATAAATCAGTTTTACATTACTGCTACCATCATAGCTACAGTCAGAAATAGCACGGGAGTAGCCAGAGTAAATACAGACACCAACATCAACTAACTAATTACACATCATAAAACATTTCAGAAAAATATATGGTGGATAGCAAATGAAAGACAAAGATCTTGTGAATATAGCCAATATTTCCGATTTTTAAAATGTTTTACAGCGAAAACACCACGTATATTTATGTTAGCTCACCACCAAATACAAAAGACAGACAGACATTTTTCACAGCACCGGTAGCATGCAGGTAGCATGCACAAAGCCAACCTAACTAACCTAGAACCAACCTAACTAACCTAGAAACAACTCCCTCAGATGACAGTCCTATAACATGTTACACAATAAATCTATGTTTTGTTCAAAAAATGTGCATATTTGAGCTATAAATCAGTTTTACATCATAGCTACAGTCAGAAATAGCACGGGAGTAGCCAGAGTAAATACAGACACCAACATCAACTAACTAATTACACATCATAAAACATTTCAGAGAAATATATGGTGGATAGCAAATGAAAGACAAAGATCTTGTGAATACAGCCAATATTTCCGATTTTTGAAGTGTTTTACAGCGAAAACACAATATATCGTTATATTAGCTTACTACAATAGCTATCACACAACAGCATTGATTCAAGGCAAACGGTAGCGATAGCACAGTTCGACAGATATATGAAATAGCATCCCAAATTGGGTCCTTATCTTTGTTGATCTTCCATCAGAATGTTGTACAAGGGGTCCTTTGTTCAGAACCGTCTTTGTTTGGATCCAGAACGAACTATTTCCCTCTTGAATTAGCAAGCACACTGGCCGTGCGGCGCTAACCTCTCCTTCTTGAACAAATTCCTCCAACGCATCACGTCTAAAGTCCCGAATAAATTTCAATAATATAATTAAACTATATTGAAAAAACATACTTTAGGATGATATTGTGACATGTATCAAATAAAATCGAAGCCGGAGATCATATTCACCTATAACGACGGTTTTCCAGGAGGCGATTCCAGGTCCAACTTCGCGCCTTCCAAAAAAAAATAATGGCGGACCTCTCACTCCAAGAGGTTGTATTCAATCCCAGAACGAGATAATCAAGTCATTTCTGCTCTCACTTCCGCATGACACCCAGGGGAAGGTGTATGACGTGTTTCTACAGTCATAAGTGACATGCCCTTTTATAGACAAGCTCTTGAAGAGAGACCTCGCTTTTGGAAATCTCACTTCCGGATAGGAAATGGGCTGTAAAAAGAGTTCTGTTTCACTTAGAGAAATAATTAGAACGGTTTTAGAAACTAGAGAGTGTTTTCTATCCAATATTAATAATAATATGCATATTGTACGAGCAAGAATTGAGTACGAGGCCGTTTAAATTGGATACGATTTTCCCCAAAAGTGAAAACAGCACCCCCTGTCCTTAAGAAGTTTTAACATGGAAGAAAACAGCATTAACATGGAAGTAAACAGCATTAACATGGAAGTAAACAGCATTCACATGGAAGTAAACAGCATTCACATGGAAGTAAACAGCATTCACATGGAAGTACACAGCATTCACATGGAAGAAAACAGCATTCACATGGAAGTAAACAGCATTCACATGGAAGTAAACAGCATTCACGTGGAAGTAAACAGCATTCACGTGGAAGTAAACAGCATTCACATGGAAGTTAACAGCATTCACATGGAAGTAAACAGCATTCACATGGAAGTAAACAGCATTAACATGGAAGTAAACAGCATTCACATGGAAGTAAACAGCATTCACATGGAAGTAAACAGCATTCACATGGAAGTAAACAGCATTCACATGGAAGTAAACAGCATTCACATGGAAGTAAACAGCACTCAAACGCTGTGGTAATTTCACACTTTGTATTGACTTTTTCAGTCAAGTCCCTTCCTCTCATTGCGACCGACGACTCAATGTTATTGGACAAAACTTTCCACTAGTAGTTTCATATTTTAAAATGGACTTTTACCGTCAGGTTCCTGCATATTTCCAGTATACCGCAGGCAGGTGAATAAGTGATTACTCATTGTTTTCGTGACTATTCAAAGACGTTACATTATCATGTTCTCCATAATTTGCTGTCCTAAAGGATCATATCAGAATCACAAGTACAGAACTTCTGTCAATTAATTCATGAATTGGTCACAGTGGTGTTTCGGCAAATTGGTTATTTTTTTAGATAAATTCAAGTCTTACGTTCTTTCCCCTTTAGCATTTAAGAAACCCTGATACGGTGAACAGTTTAATAAAAGGCTTTCTTTTGCCTAATTAAGGTTCGCAAAAAGGGAAGATGGGGTTTGCAGCTTCGAGCGCTCAATGTTAAATGAAACTCAACGATGCATAAGCGGAGTCATTCAGTGAACCCACGTAATTACACCTGGCCGTAATCACCTCTATGAAATATAACAACCTTTTCATAATTCAGGCATTGACTGTGGATGGATTCAGGGATGACAAATACAGTATTCGATGCACCCCGTTGCAATGTAAATAGTTGTATTTATTTATTTCACCTTTATTTAACTAGGCAAGTAAATATCCCAATGTATTCTTCAGTGAAATAAACAGAATTGTGATACAGAGAAAAACGGAATGGAAGCTATTCACTATTTCAAATCTATCTTTTGAACTATCTGTCCTTAAGCATTGTGTTTGCTTGCTGTTGTTGTTGGCTATAATGCATGCAATCGTTCCAGATCGTCTGTCATATTATCAGTATGAAACAGAACACGGTGTGCAATATGAAACGCATTTACAAAATAACTTTCCTTTCATGACAGGGCGAATCTCAACTAACACCTGACGCGGGCTGTAAATATGTGCTCACTGATGAGACGAGTTCTTTTATGTCTGATCCAAGGCAATACGCTCTTTTCTCGAGAGACATCCTGCTACTCCTTCACTCCCCCATATGCAATCAATTAGCTCAGGAAAAAGAAAACGTCTGTCAGCCGAGGTAGTGGTACGGTAACATCTGCAGATGCAAAAGCCATCAGCATTGGTGTGAAGAGATGAGTTGCCTTTTTAAAAGGAACTCGCAGAGTGCGTCAAGCTTTTGTCAGCTTAATATATGTACACATTAACATCGAGAAGATCTGCAGGAGAATATATAAAGGGAAAGAATACGTGAAAGAAGAAAAAGGAATGGGACTTTTTATAGAGGAAACATGGAGGAATCAGAATACATTACATTGGCTTTTTTAGGTGCATACTGTATAATGATGAGGTTTCTTCTTTTAAGCCCTACTGACATTGTTACAGCCTTGTCTCATTCTTGCCTACCATTATCCAACTTTGACTTCCTTTCTCTGCAGCTTCAATTGCATGTAATCAACAGCCTGTGGATATCCCTATGGGGTCCGGGAATTGCAAGTGAGGATAGCGACTGGTTCGTCCCGGTCTTTGCCAGTTCCTGGAAAAATGGAGGGAAAAATAGAAACATCTGCCTCCATTTTCTATTTTCTCTGTCAGCCGGGGAATGTTTTTGCAGTCACCTCTTTGACTCTGCACCTGTAAGAAGTAGATATGTTCCGCGCCACAGGAAGTGCTAATAGCAAAGGGGGGAGATCTTCAGAGGTAGCTTGTGCAGCTACATTACTCTGATACTTTTGAAGGGCCTTTTTTCCTCAAAATGAAAGCCCCGGTGATGAAACCGATGCAGCCAAGGCTTGTTCGAAGGGCTTGGGCGAGGTGGTTGCCAAAACTGGAGAAAAAGGGAAAAGATAACACAGAAACCACTAAAGTTCCCAAAAACCTATTTCCTTTTCCGTTGAATCCCTTGGGGATTCCATGTTGTTTGTTTCCTCTGATGTTTCAGATGGGAGGGAGAAAACAACAAAATAACATCCAGCATTCATATTTCAATTACATGTCATTTCTTCAGAGACAGCTTTCACCATTCTGGATTTTCTCTGACAGCTAGCGAGCTGCCATATTATCCGCTGGCATCGTTGCCGTTTGGCATCTTCACGGCTGTGTTTAATCACTTGTGATACATGAGTGCTTGTCCAAGAGGAACCAAGTGAACATTTAATCTCTTTAAACAGTGCCCAGAGCAGAAGTAGAAATCGCTCACTTGAGTAAAAATATATGATGTTGTCAGACACATCTGGGACTTGGATACAGGAGCTAAGCAAACAGCTAAAATCAAAGATACCTTAATAGAAAATGACCTAAGTAAAAGTGAAAGTCACCCAGTAAAAATCCTACTTGAGTAAAAGTCTAAAAGTATTTGGTTTTAAATGTACTTAAGTATCAAAAGTCAATGTAATTGCTAAAATATACTTAAGTATCAAAAGTAAAAGTATGTATCATTTCAAATTCCTTATATTACGCAAAGCAGACAGCACCAATTTCTTCTTTTTTTAAGATACATATAGCCAGGGGGACGCTCCAACACTTAGACATCCTTTACAAAGGAAGCATGTGTTTAGTGAGTCCGCCAGATCAGAGGCAGTAAGGACGACCAGGAATGTTCTATTGATAAGTGTGTGAATTAGACCATTTTCCTGTCCTGCTAAGCATTCAAAATGTAATGAGTACTTTTGAGTGTCAGGGAAAATGTATGGAGTAGAAAGTATATAATTTTCTTTAGGAATGTAGTGAAGTAAAAGTAAAAGTTGTCAAACATATACATAGTAAATTAAAGTACAGATAACCCCAAAAACAACTTAAGTAGTCCTTTCAAGTATTTTTTACTTAAGTACTTTACACCACTGGTAAAAGTGAACCATAGCTGGATGAGGATAATACAACCACAAACACGTTAAAAAGTGTCTCAATGTAGTAGAGCTGATTTAAGATCAGGTCCCCCGCTTTTCATATAATCTCATTCACTATGATCTAACAGGCAAAACTGATCCTACATCACCGCCTACTCTGATATTCTTTGTGAATTCTGGGCCTGACATCATGTGGAGCATGTAGACATACCACACACAGAGATGTTCTGACGGACACATTCAATTCGAAACAGTCCATAGAAGAGACAGAATATGATTGAATTGAGGGCCATTGGGAAGGCTTTTGAGTAGTGAGACTGGAAATGTGTGTCTGTGTTTACCGTGCCGGGGATGTTGAATTAAATGAGGTGACATGAGATGCTTCTCAGCCGTACTGGAACAGATTCAGACAAAGACCCTGCGCACACACACTTTTATCACTGAGTGTCTCAATGTAGTATTTCAAGGTTCAGCTCTATTTTAGAACACACACACACACACACACACACACACACACACACACACACACACACACACACACACACACACACACACACACACACACACACACACACACACACACACACACACACACACACACACACACACACACACAGAGAGGATGGAGCCTTCTGATGAGCTTTCTCTGATCTCATTTAACAGTCCTTATCCAGACCTACTGAAGACAGATCTAATCCATCTTGCGTTCTCTAGACAATGACTCAGAAGCACTAGCCTGTGTGACCTTGGACAATGTCAGCCATGGCATTTCAAACTAACCCACGATGATGACAAGAGCACTTCTATGTGCTGTAACAAACGCTTTAAAGACCGCCTTTAAAGTAGACGGGATGTCTTACTCTTCCAAGGCTTCCAAAACAGGATTTTCAGAGGATCCCTTGAACATGTGGAAATCCTTTCCAGACAATGTGTGTGCGCCTGTGTGTGTGCGCCTGTGTGTGTGCGCCTGTGTGTGTGTGTGTGTGTGTGTGTGTGTGTGTGTGCAGGTGTCAAATCAAATCAAATGCTGTTGGTCACATGCAGTTGATTAGCAGATGTTATTGCGGGTGTAGCGAAAATGCTCGTGCTTCTACTGTAGCTCTGACGGTGCAGTAATGTCTAACAAATTACACAACATATACCCCAATACACACAAATCTAAGTAGGAATGAATTAAGACTGTATACATATGGACGAGCGATGTCAGAGCAGAGCGGACTAAGATACAGTAGAAAAGTATAGAATACAGTATATACAGTGGGGCAAAAAAGTATTTAGTCAGCCACCAATTGTGCAAGTTCTCCCAATTAAAAAGATGAGAGAGGCCTGTAATTTTCATCATAGGTACACTTCAACTATGACAGACAAAATGAGAAAAAAAAATCCAGAAAATCACATTGTAGGATTTTTTATGAATTTATTTGCAAATTATGGTGGAAAATAAGTATTTGGTCACCTACAAACAAGCAAGATTTCTGGCTCTCACAGACCTGTAACTTCTTCTTTAAGAGGCTCCTCTGTCCTCCACTCGTTACCTGTATTAATGGCACCTGTTTGAACTTGTTATCAGTATAAAAGACACCTGTCCACAACCTCAAACAGTCACACTCCAAACTCCACTATGGCCAAGACCAAAGAGCTGTCAAAGGACACCAGAAACAAAATTGTAGACCTGCACCAGGCTGGGAAGACTGAATCTGCAATAGGTAAGCAGCTTGGTTTGAAGAAATCAACTGTGGGAGCAATTATTAGGAAATGGAAGACATACAAGACCACTGATAATCTCCCTCGATCTGGGGCTCCACGCAAGATCTCACCCCGTGGGGTCAAAATGATCACAAGAACGGTGAGCAAAAATCCCAGAACCACACGGGGGGACCTAGTGAATGACCTGCAGAGAGCTGGGACCAAAGTAACAAAGCCTACCATCAGTAACACACTACGCCGCCAGGGACTCAAATCCTGCAGTGCCAGATTAATCAAATCCTGCAGTGCCCCTGCTTAAGCCAGTACATGTCCAGGCCCGTCTGAAGTTTGCTAGAGAGCATTTGGATGATCCAGAAGAAGATTGGGAGAATGTCATATGGTCAGATGAAACCAAAATAGAACTTTTTGGTAAAAACTCAACTCGTCGTGTTTGGAGGACAAAGAATGCTGAGTTGCATCCAAAGAACACCATACCTACTGTGAAGCATGGGGGTGGAAACATCATGCTTTGGGGCTGTTTTTCTGCAAAGGGACCAGGACGACTGATCCGTGTAAAGGAAAGAATGAATGGGGCCATGTATCGTGAGATTTTGAGTGAAAACCTCCTTCCATCACCAAGGGCATTGAAGATGAAACGTGGCTGGGTCTTTCAGCATGACAATGATCCCAAACACACCACCCAGGCAACGAAGGAGTGGCTTCGTAAGAAGCATTTCAAGGTCCTGGAGTGGCCTACCCAGTCTCCAGATCTCAACCCCATAGAAAATCTTTGGAGGGAGTTGAAAGTCTGTGTTGCCCAGCAACAGCCCCAAAACATCACTGCTCTAGAGGAGATCTGCATGGAGGAATGGGCCAAAATACCAGCAACAGTGTGTGAAAACCTTGTGAAGACTTACAGAAAACGTTTGACCTCTGTCATTGCCAACAAAGGGTATATAACAAAGTATTGAGATAAACTTTTGTTATTGACCAAATACTTATTTTCCACCATCATTTGCAAATAAATTCATACAAATCCTACAATTTTTTTGCTCATTTTGTCTGTCATAGTTGAAGTGTACCTATGATGAAAATTACAGGCCTCTCTCATCTTTTTAAGTGGGAGAACTTGCACAATTGGTGGCTGACTAAATACTTTTTTGCCCCACTGTACATATGAGATGAGTAATGCCAGATATGTAAACATTATTAAAGTGAATAGTGTTATTTCCTTAAAGTGGCCAGTGATGTCGAGTCTATGACTATAGGCAGCAGCCTCTAATGTGCTAGTGATGGCTGTTTAACAGTCTGATGGCCTTGAGATAGAAGCTGTTTTTCAGTCTCTCAGTCCCAGCTTTGATGCACCTGTACTGACCTCACCGTCTGGATGATAGCGGGGTGAACAGATAATGGCTCGGGTGGTTGATGTACTTGATGATCATTTTGGCCTTCCTGTGACATTGGGTGCTGTAGGTGTCCTGGAGGGTAGTTTGCCCCTGGTAATGCGTTGGGCAGACCGCACTACCCTCTGGAGAGCCTTATGGTTGCGGGCGTGTGTGTGTGTGTGTGTGTGTGTGTGTGTGTGTGTGTGTGTGTGTGTGTGTGTGTGTGTGTGTGTGTGTGTGTGTGTGTGTGTGTAATTATTTGAGCAGCCAACAGTCACTTGGACAGTTTAAAAAAGTTTTAATTTGGATTTTCATACTTCCTTAAAGCAAACGGCAAGGAATTGCTAGGAATCGGATACATGTGTGAAGGGACATAGCTGATTTATAAATTTGTGGCTTGGAGAATCCTCTGTTGTGAATGAAGGTGTGATTTATTCTAATGAGTCGGGCTTCTGCTTGCAGTGATTATAGGGGCCCTGTCATGAATTATCCGCTATACAATCCAAACACCACGCTCTCATCCATTTGAATTAGGAGAGGGTATTTTCTAATTAACTTTGGGTTAATTGCTTTTGTGGTTCTTTGCTAGCAGTAGGCTTAGTTAGCATCATGTGGCAAGCCGAGAAGGCTCTGTTTCCTTTCTATTCTTCCAGGAGGCCAGCCTTGGCCCTGGCTGACTCCTGCGTGATGTGTCGGCGATCGTTAGGCACACGCGTTTGAAATGAATTACTAACAACCGTGGTCAGCTGATTATAGCAGATGCTCTGTAATTATTTGGGAATTCAGGGAGAATGGCGCAATTTTTTCCTGAGGGGAGCTAAACATGATGCAGCTATTATGTCGCTCGCCATTACGGTCCCCACTTCAATCAGGGAGCCGGTCTGTGAAGATCATACACAGCTCATGGTGGATTGAAAGCTATTTTAAAGCAAACTTCCTGAAATTCTACACATTTTCCCATGGGGCTGAAGGAAAATGTTACAGTTTTATAGGGTGTCCAATCAAAACCAACATTTTGGACCAATGGGTGAAATAATATGTTAATTGTGTAGATACTCCTCTAAGAAAAAATCAATGGTCTAAACTTCATGTCTCTATCATAATCAGTGCAAAAGTTATTGCTTTTTTTTACCCTTGTATGATGGCCAAACTTAGGGTGACTAAAAGAATGGAGGTCAGAGAAAAAACAGTGGTAAAAAAATTGGAAAATAGCATTGCGTCATGTAGCCTGGATGCTGTTTGAGAATTATGGCTAACTGACAGGCTCACCATTGAACTTGTCTTTCTTCTCGAATCCATTTGACATAAAACAATAAGGTAAAATACATGATTCCATTTGGAGACATGACATGTAGCATTTTCATATTTTAATATAAACTTTTCGTATTAATAACGACATTCCTCTTATTTTAGCTTTTAGCGACCTGTGGAAACAACTTTGCAGACGACCACCACAACATGTCAAATCCTCAAAAGTTCCTAGAAAGGGGCACCGCTCTGTCAACAGAGCTCGGTGGTTATTATCGGATGTATTAGGTTACGAAATCGACTTTTTGGATTCAATGTTAAGTATGTTAGAGAAAGATTTAAGTATGTTTTGGTAAAATGTATTTTAATTACCTACTGTATATTAAATAAAAAAACTGCACAGCCGTATTAACAATCACTTGTTTTAAGTTCGATACTATTCTGTACAGTCTCCCGCTAACAAGTCTTTGTTCCTTTATTAGTCTTCGACACGATGATCAACAAACGTGATCTGCCTGCCAATGTGTTGGTGTGTGATAACAGAGATAACAGAAATCAATAGGGAAGGGTTGGAAGTGTTAGAGGAGTCGTCTCATGATGTAAAGACCACTGCTTCCCAATAACCTGTAATCATGATGAAAAGACCACTGCTTCCCAATAACCTGTAATCATGATGAAAAGACCACTGCTTCCCAATAACCTGTAATCATGATGAAAAGACCACTGCTTCCCAATAACCTGTAATCATGATGTAAAGACCACTGCTTCCCAATAACCTGTAATCATGATGTAAAGACCACTGCTTCCCAATAACCTGTAATCATGATGTAAAGACCACTGCTTCCCAATAACCTGTAATCATGATGAAAAGACCACTGCTTCCCAATAACCTGTAATCATGATGTAAAGACCACTGCTTCCCAATAACCTGTAATCATGATGTAAAGACCACTGCTTCCCAATAACCTGTAATCATGATGTAAAGACCACTGCTTCCCAATAACCTGTAATCATGATGTAAAGACCACTGCTTCCCAATGACCTGTAATCATGATGTAAAGACCACTGCTTCCCAATGACCTGTAATCATGATTTAAAGACCACTGCTTCCCAATGACCTGTAATCATGATGTAAAGACCACTGCTTCCCAATGACCTGTAATCATGATGTAAAGACCACTGCTTCCCAATAACCTGTAATTAAAACTGTGGCCATTCATAATACTCTTCATTGAATCTCTACTGATGTATTTCTAATATGGTTCCCAGTATTAGTTTAAGTTGGACGAAACATTTTCCCCCTTATTTAAATGTTTTCCTTATTATTTTGCACTCTCTGTCAGTGATGTCAATCACATACATTGTTTGAGAATGTTAAGTAGCCGTAAGGGTATCAATATTCCAGCATCCCCAATGAAGAATGAAAATTGTATTACGTAAATAATAGCCTTCGGGGACAACTGTCTTGTGTCTTGTGTCTCGTGAGATATGTGGAGACTTGTTCAGACATGACGATGAATGTGTCGAACAATCGCTGAGAACATGGAGTCCCGGTATGATTTTATTTGACAGGTTTTAATGTAGACAATGCAGACCCTGAGGGTGAGTGTGAAGGAAAGTTCCAGCAACTCGTCCAAAGGCCAATGTTATAACAATGAATAATGTACAGTCAAGCCAACCGGTGGTAATAGCAGAGAACAAAGCATAAACATTACGCAATTACTTTTTAAAAAAAAGCTATAGGATTTATTTAATTCTACCACAGACATCTACAAGAACATTGACAATGCAAATTTCATTGTGAGAGATTATGAACTTCCATGCCGGAAGAGAACATCTTGTTTGATTATGAAACAGGAAATGTTTTGTCTGTGTTGTGCCCACTACAGTGGCTTGTGGGTAATTTCTGCCTGGAGCACTCCAATTGTCTGATTACCCAGGCATCCCATTGAGTACATCTTAAGGCAGAGTGTTTTATTTTAAAAACCCACACAGTCAAATCCCCACATAGCCTAAGACTCTGAGGACACAGACAAAGTCAAGAAAACAGTAAACACGAGTAAAAAGCATTGAAATGAATCGAGGTCCGTTATAAGAAACAATCCTGCTGGGTTTTGAGATGAACGCTCCACATGTACCACTAAAACAGTACTTAACAAAATAAGTAAGAGGAGCCTTTACTAAGTTTGTACTTCATTTCCGATTACAGAGAGGCCCTACTGAGGAACTGACGGAAGTCAAGTGAGGTCTAAGGGCTCCTCTTATTCAAAAGGAAACAATTGAGAAAGAAAACCTTTTCAAGACTGGGATTAGTTATTCTGTTGTGGAATTTACCGCAACAGTTTTCAGTGAATAGGGCCAACAGTTTCACTTTCGCATAAGAAAATATAGAAGATATTGAAAATATGTGAAATACATTAGGCTCAAACTCAATACAAAAAAGGTTATTCACAATACGGAAAAGTCTTAAAGGCTATATCAGCAATTGATGAACAAAAGCATTTATGAAAAGCTAAATTGAAAAGCTACGAGGTTTGGGTGTGCTATTGCCATCAGTCTTAAACACCACGTCAATGTTCTGGTTGTAAGACCTCTTTAAACACGCTACACGCTGACCTGCAAACGGGTCAAAACCTAATAACATTTTAAAGGCAAAAGAGCACTACAGGAGATTGAACGGTGACGAGCATCGTTGTACAGGAGACGTGTAGGAGGTGTGATTTTACAGTTTTGAGGTTCAGGCATAAGAGCATCTGTGATCCGTCAAGAAAAACGTCCGAAAATGTCCTCCTTCCCCCTTGTAAATTAATTAGCTTGAGACCTCCTGTAGAATCCCTCCGTCCTTCGTTCAATCTGTCACCCTGAACAAATCCAACTCAAAGTGCAGGTATAATGGAGACAGACATAGCAGGTATGGCCATGTTATTGGAATACCATTAACAGCTAGTGATAAGTATGCGCCACTGTAATCAAAGGGGATTTGAAAGGAAATGTACATATCCCCCCTTTCAAGATACTGTACAATTAATTACGCCTAGATGGCCTCCCCCTGTATTAGATTTGCAAATGGCGTGAATGGTATGTCGGGCTCTTTCTTATGCCATTGTGTAAGATGACTATTCTGTCCCTTTCCATTATGTGGTCTGCCGTAATGGAAGTGTGAGTGGGGAAAAACGTCTCTCTCAACATACATTTTGACATGAAAACGTGGAAGGCCCATTGAATGTGTACATTAGCTTTGGTGAATGAAATAGGTATTTTGATGAAAAAAAACCTTGCCTTGTGCATGTCCTTGTACTTTTGTATGTGTGTGTGTGTGTGTGTGTGTGTGTGTGTGTGTGTGTGTGTGTGTGTGTGTGTGTGTGTGTGTGTGTGTGTGTGTGTGTGTGTGTGTGTGTCCTGCTGATAGAGAATGTCGGATTAAACAATATTTTATGACTGGCTCGCCATAATAGTTTAAGCCTGAAGGATTGTTGGAATATTTTCTGGCAAGTCACCGACCCTCCTTCTGTGAAACACAGGCCTACTGCCAATTCTGAGGAAACAGGTCTAACTGGATCTCGGTCCCGATCAATTCCTCTCTAATAGCGAGCAGCACTTCGGCCACAGTTAATTAAAATCTATTTGTCACCTTCCTCACTGTTCTACTGGTGCCGCTGTTTGTGAAATTCGCCGTTTAAGGTTTTTGTAAATCAAATCTTTCAATGTTTTGTGTTCAATTCTTTACAGGTGCCTCAGCAACCAGCTGAACACTGGCCACAATCAATGATTTGCTCCCAGGGTTGGCTACCGCTGCCAAGGATTTGTTGCCTGATTGAAAAATGAGACCAACGTCAGATCGGTCTATAAAATACAAAAACCTGATGAGCTGTTCCAACAAGAAATCCCTTAATACCTTGTTCCCCTTGTTCCGTTGTTCCCCTTGTTCCGTTGTTCCCCTTGTTCCCCTTGTTCCCCTTGTTCCCCTTGTTCCGTTGTTCCCCTTGTTCCCCTTGTTCCGTTGTTCCCCTTGTTCCCCTTGTTCCGTTGTTCCCCTTGTTCCCCTTGTTCCGTTGTTCCCCTTGTTCCCCTTGTTCCCTTGTGAGACTCAAAGCGTAGAGTTAAGATTTGTAGAGGTTTTTACCTTTAATTCCGAGATGATCTATTGTTACTGGTACTGTTACCTCACTGCGTGCATCTTTCGTATTACTTCTTCCTAATCGCGTTTACTGAGCAACCTCTTGTGAGACCACACAAAAACAAAATGTCAGAGGAAAGGCATGTCATTTCAATTCGAGAATACCCTGAGGGGATTACACAAAAGGTTAGCTCAAACTGAGCAAGTTACCTCTGAGCTTAGCTGCTGTGCATAATTATTTGTCCATGTCGGACAAACACCTAAACCCAGGAAAGCTGCAACTTAATCTCAGAAGCAATCAAAACAACTTGCATGACATCGCGTGACAGGAAAGGATATGTTTGCACAACGTCATTTAGGCAGCAACTGGTTGTGAGTCAGCAACAAACCTTAAAACAACATTTACCAACCCTTAAAATCATTCCTTGTTTTCCTTTAGACCCCAGTTGCATGGCTACAAACTAATTTGGACTAATTCAGTATCACACATTGTGTTGTATACACCTGTGGCATAGTCAGAGATGCCAGGCATTTTGAAGACCCAGGAAGAAACCGTATGAACAGAGATGACCTGATATTCAGCCATATGATAAAGACAGCTATGTCCACTCTACACATTTAAATTAGATCTGCAATGTATCTGAATAAAGCCTGGTGTGTAAGAAACAAAACGAGTGACGGTCTGCTCTGAACTCGCTCCCGCTTTCCCTCTTTCTCTCTCTCTCTCCTACTACCAACCAGGTCCCCCAGTGCAGCCCAGACTCTATCTCTTCCTCTGTCTCCCTCTCCCTCATATTCCTCTTCCTCTCTTTTTTTCTCCCTCTCTCTCCCTTCATCTCTCTGGCAGTGTGTTCTTGAGGCTGAGTGAGGTAATAAATCATTCAGTCCAGTAGAAGAGGCTGGGAGTGTAGGTCACATGCTCCCTGTGACCCAGAAACACCAAAAACCGCCAGTCCTCCCTTCTGAATGCCATTTGATGGTGCACCTAAAGGGCACCCATACCCCGGGGCCTTGCCCTTACCTTTTAGAAAACCCACTCACTATGCTGAGCAGTGATCACCTGCTGATCAAAACGTTGAATTTAATAAAAGTACAATGCTAGCGCACAGTGTCACTAACAAACAAGCTAGCTAGTTAGCTAGCACACGGTGTCGCCCTAGCATCCAGTCTGCTGTGCTAGCAGGAGGCGGGGACGACAGTGTCCTTTGCTCCCGCCTGCCGAACACCTGCCCTCACCATCGTTAACAGAACTGCGGGAAACAGTGCCGGACAGGTGGGGGGAGAAGGACTCTGTGTACTGGTCATCCCCGCCTCCCGCTAGCACGGCAGGCATGGTGCTAGGGCGATACTGTGTGTTAGCATATGGGGATGTCATTGTTTCATTTCTTTGACATTCCGAGGCTGAGCTACAACCTTCTAAAGCCGGGGAGACAAAAAATGTATTCTGTCACTGTCAATTGATTAAGCAATTCTCTTTCTGTACAATAGAAGATGTTTAAACCCAGACAGCTTTTAGCTAAACACTTGTGGCCTTCTCTCAATGGGTTAAGCCACGGAAGAAGAGTAGGCAGCAGTTAAAGCTTATATTTTTCTGCGTCGGTCGGCCTACTCTGTCTGCGGTGGAAAGGTAGGCCTACTCTGTCTGCGGTGGAAAGGTAGGCCTAACATTTGAAAGTAAAATGCTCAGATTCCTAATGACATCTCAGATTTAATTATTCGCAAATAGGGACACTTTCGTTGCAAACAAGACATACTGATTTGGCATTGGAGAAATATAATAAGATGAACACAGGCATATCTCTCTGTCCATTCTTAGCCTATCATTTCGGTAATGTGTGTGGTATTAAAAAATATTCTGCTAATATTGTACAATGACGTAGAATTGCGTGAAATGTTTAGAAAAGGCATTTTTTTCTCAGACCTGCAAATACGATGATAGATTCATGAAATGCTTTGACTACAAAGGAGATCTTTTCACCCTTGCTCTTATCCATGGTGGTCTGTGAAACCCACAACCTTCTGGCCCACAGCCCTCTGCGCTATCAAAATTCCTGCATTGCCATGTAATACTTACAGGAGGAAGAACAGTATCTAATACGGCATGTCTAAGGCTCTGGTCTGTCCAAGAAGTGAGGGTAAATGGTAGGCATGTACTCAATCAACTTTATGTTTTCATTATGATAACGTTCACTCCCTTAAACCAATAAACGGTGAAGTCACCCCCCCCCCCTTTTTTTTACTAAACTTGCCATGGGAAAATTATGTTATTTGAATATATTAAATGTTATTCTAATACATTATATGTTAAGATTTTATTTTGCCAGCTGTAGTAGTACTTGCACATTTAATTATATTGTGACAGGAAACTGTCACAAAAAGTCTCAGAAAATTGCAGGTTTTACTTTGGATGATTTTTTTGCAGACAGACAAACAGACAAGCGTGCTTTGATCAAGAATTTATACTACATAGTATTTTTGTGAACTGTTAGTTCACCTTCAGTCAAAACAGGTTAAATCTATTTATATCCTCCTTTCTCATTTGACAAGGATTTAATGGAAGCCAAGGTTACATGTCAGCTGTTCTTGGTCTGCAATATTCAATAACTTTTGTTGCAGTTTGTCACAGAGAGAGATAAAAAAAAAAAAAAAACTTTATTTAACTAAGCAAGTCAGTTAAGAACACATTCTAATTTTCAATGACGGCCAAGAAACAGTGGGTTAAACTGCCCTGTTCAGGCGTAGAACGACACATTTTTACCTTGTCAGCTCGGGGATTCAATCTAGCAACCTTTTGGTTACTGGCCCAACACTCTAACCACTAGGCTACCTGCTGCCCCGAGTTAGAGAGAGAGAGAGAGTGACAGAGAGCAAACCTAAGCCTTTGAGGTGAAACATGGAGAGTAAACCAACTTTTGAAGCGTAGAGTACATCGTCCAAGGAGAAGTAATCAAGGAATGAACTTACAACCCCAATTAAAAAACCTTGTACTATACAGTTCACAAAGAGTATGCTTATTAATAATGCATTTACATTTTCCTTTGTTCAGAAGGATTGCAGTCAGTTTTCATCAGATGTTTTAAACCCACCAACTCAAAAATCCTTAAATGAAACGCACTACCCAAAACATCATGGGCAAGGTTAAGTCTGGTCTTAAAAACTTTCGATGGAGAATCTCCACTGAACATGCTTTATAGTCATGTACTAAGCTTAATCTGTGTCTCGGAAACCGGTCTTTAAGGCTACAGTAGGAATAGATGTATACAATCAAGGGCAACATCAAGTACATAATCTTCATTATATTTGATATATTCTATTTTTAATTAAACCCTTGTCTAATTGAGATTGTATCCTATCGGTCTCCCAATGGTCAAGGGCGCGGGCATTCTGCCATGCCGCAGCCTAGTCCTTTACCTCTACGAAACCCTTGTCTAACAATTTGCCACTTCATAAATTCTCAAGGTGAATTGTTCAGTTCCACATGAACGCCCCTGTCAAAATATGCACCACTCTTTTAAGAATAGCAAAGAAATTAATGGAGTGAAACGGTATGGGAGGAAACCTACTTTAACAGTAAAGAAAAGCAAGACTTTGGTGTCCGTGAGATGTCCTCTAAGACAGTTTTTGGTCAATTGAGCTAAGAAGGAAACCAAGAGATTTTCAACCATTTTTGGGACGTGGCTAGCTATTTAGGACAATTGAGCAGATTTAAAAGCATGTCTGGATTCACACATTGTCACACACCATGTTCATCTGACTGCAAAAATCAGCCTTTTGTTTGCTGTAGAGTTGTGGATGCTTCCAGAGGGAGCATTTGGCTAAAGGATGTTGGCTCTTCGTCAAGGCACACATGGAGGTTGTTTGAGACATGCATCTTGCGTCTCAAATGGCACCCTATTTACTATATAGCGCACTACTTTTGACTAGGACCCACACATGGTTCTGGTCAAAAGTAGTGCACTATGTAGAGAATAGGGTGCCATTTGGTACGTAGACAGAGTATTCTCTAGATGCGGCCTCCTGCTGGCTGCATCACTGCATTTTCACAGAAGATAAGCTGTTCAGTTTGCACGCTGGATATTGAACCACTCTTCACTGAGTGTACGAAACATTAGGAACACCTTCCTAATATTGAGTTTCAACACCATTTGCCCTCAGAACAGCCTCAATTCGTTGGGGCATGGACTTTATAAGCTGTCAAAAGCATTCCACAGGGATACTGACCCAAGTTGGCTGAATATCCTATGGGTGGTGGACTCTTGACACACACAGGAAACTGTTGAGTATGAAAAACCCAGCAGCGTTGCAGTTCTTGACACACTCAAACCAGTGCGCCTGGCACCGACTACCATACCCAGTTCAAAGGCACTTAAATAGTTTCTCTTGCCCATTCAACCTCTCAGTGGCACACGTACACAGTCAATGTCCCAGTTGTCTCAGGGCTTAAAAATCCTTCTTTAACCTGTCTCCTTGGATTTAACAAGTGACATCAATAAGGGATAATAGCTTTCACCTGGATTCAGCTGGTCAGTCTATATCATGGAAAGAGCAGATGTTCTTAATGTTTTGTACACTCAGTGTTATTCATCAGTGTCAAGTTGATGAACATTAAGGGACACAGACCAGATGCAAACGGTCGCAGAAAGCTTTGCTGTGCTGTTTCAATTGAGGGTTGCAAATATTTTGAAACCCTTTTTCATCAGGAATTCAAATGAAATTCATAACCAAAGCGTACTGCATTCGTAAAAAGTCTATACGCATTGCATACATATTGTCATGCATTGAAGCAGAATGCAGTGTTTGTGGCCACACTACACCTTACCTAGGTCTTATAGGCTTAAACTATACCTAGAGTTGCTAAATTACGGTAAGTTTTCCAAAATTCTTAGGTTTTCCAGAAATCCTGGGTGGAGGTTTTGGATTTCCTGCGTATTCACTCCTGATTCTGGAAATCTTCCAAACGGGAATTCTACAAAAAAATATGAAATTTTTGTTTGACAAACTTAGTGGAATTTTCCAACTCTAACTGTAAAGAGTGGATAACCTATGGACACTCCAATATTTCCAAGGAAAGAGTATATATCAGAAACAAATGCACCTCTCCATGGCCACTGTAAACTCTATCCACCGCATTCACTTGTTTCCTTGCTCTTTTCAAGTGCTGCGTCAGTGAGCGCGGGACGTAGCTAAAGGTGTTAGACGTGACGTTGGTGGAAACGGCAGTATGCTGGCTGAGCGTAAGAGTATGGCTTCCGTCCCTCTCCTTGCCCCCGACCTGGGCTCGAACCAGGGACCCTCTTAACCCATCATCAACTGCCTCTCCTGAAGCAGCGCTGTCTATCTATCGCTCAGCAAAAGCCTGGCCATTGCAGAGTGAGGGAAACAACTACATCAAGGTCTCAGAGCGGTGCTTCAGGAGAGGCAGCTGAGGATGGGTTAAGACATTGCCGATTGAAATACTACTAGCGCGCACCGCTAACTAGCTTGCCATTTCACACCGGTTACATCAGCACGCACTACACAGGCCCACAGATTCAGTCTCACCACAGATGCACATGCACGCACACACTCACGCACCGATGCACGCACAAGAACAGGCACACACAGATGCAGGCACAGACAGAACACACACATGTGTATATCACAACAGGCTCGTGCTCATTTCGAAATGAAGGCAGTCAATTCAGGAAGTGACTTGAATTTAAAATTGAGAAATTCAAACGTTTTTGAAATAAATAGCTTTCAGTTTATTGAGAAGTCATTGAAAGTAAATGCTCTTTACTTGACTATTCGATTAGTTTATTTCTTGAATTGACTGCCTGCCATTCGAATTGAGCCCAACCCTGACACACACACACACACACACACACACACACACACACACACACACACACACACACACACACACACACACACACACACACACACACACACACACACACACACACACACACACACACACACACACACAAAGCAGCCTGTTAATAAGAGTCTATTGACGCACACATGCGCCAATCTAAGTAATGTAATAAAAGCTAGATATCTGTTTTTTGCATGGCTCGCAATCCACCGCATCCGCCTATGTCCGCCTTCCCGCATCTTCAGTGGAAGGTGGCAGACCGACAGCAGTGTGCGTCAGACCATGAGACATCCCGAAAACCGGTCTTCTCATGTAAACATCTTTAGCATCTGAATGGTTTGGCCTACAAACTAATATGACCCCACTGTGGAAAGGGGAGACTCTCACGAAAATTATGGTGTTCTCCATTTTGCCACACACGTGTCATGTGACTAGTCTGAAGGTTACCCATACAAATTAATGGAAGTATGGAGGACAGATACTTCAAAACCTTCTTATTCTTCTTTGACTGTCTTTTTTGCAATTTAAGAATGTGTTATTCAATGTGTTTCTATGGGTTATAGTACTCAATGCCAAATAAACATTTTATATAATATAATATATATATATATATATACCTTTTCTAAATACCTTTAAACTCAGTTTTTCACAATTCTTGACAGTTAATCCTAGTAAAAATTCCCTGTTTTGGGTCAGTTAGGATCACCACTTTATTTTAAGAATGTGAAATGTCAGAATAATAGTTGAGAGAATGATTTATTTCAGCTTTTATTTCTTTCATCACATTCCCAGTGGGTCAGAAGTTTACATACACTCAATTAGTATTTGGTAAACTTTAAATTGTTTAACTTGGGTCAAACGTTTTGGGTATACTTCCACAAGCTTTCCACAATAAGTTGAGTGAAGTTTGGCGAATTGCTCCTGACAGAGCTGGTTTAACTGAGTCAGGTTTGTAGACCTCCTTGCTCGCACAAACTTTTTCAGTTCTGCCCACAATTTTTCTATAGGATTGAGGTCAGGGCTTTGTGATGGCCACTCCAATACTTTGACTTTGATGTCCTTAAGCCATTTTGCCACTTTGGACGTAAGCTTGGGGTCATTGTCCATTTGGAAGACCCATTTGCGACCAAGCTTGTCACGTTCCTGACCGGTTTTCTGTTATTTTGTATGTGTTTGACGGTCAGGGCGTGAGTTTGGGTGGGTAGTCTATGTTATGTGTTTCTATGTTTGTTAAAGGGTGACCTGATATGGTTCTCAATTAGAGGCAGGTGGTTTTCATTTCCTCTGATTGAGAGCCATATTAAGGTAGGTGTTTTCACATTGATTGTTGTGGGTGGTTGTCTCCTGTGTCTGTGTTTGTAACTCCATACGGGACTGTTTCGGTTTGTTTGTCAGTTCGTTCTTTTGTGTAGTCATTTTTCCTGTTCGTGAGTTCTTCGTTTTATGTAAGTTCGCATGTCCAGGTCTGTCTACTCCGTTTTGTTATTTTGTTAGTTATTCAAGTTAGTTCGTTTTTCGTCTTGTTTAATAAAGTCATTATGTCAAACTACCACGCTGCATATTGGTCATCTGATCCGTCTCGCCTCTCCTCGTCCGAGGAGGAGGAAGAGTTAGACACCCGTGACAAAGCTTTAACTTCCTGACTGATGTCTTGAGATGTTGCTTCAATATATTGACATAATTTTCCTGCCTCATGATGCCATCTATTTTGTGAAGTGCACCAGTCCCTCCTGCAGCAAAGCACCCTCCACAACATGATGCTGCCACCACTGGAATTGTGATACAGTGAATTATAAGTGAAATAATCTGCATGTAAACAATTGTTGGAAAAAGTACTTATGTCATGCACAAAGTAGATATCCTAACCGACTTGCCAAAACTATAGTTTGTTGACAAGAAATTTGTGGAGTGGTTGAAAAACGACTTTTAATGACTGCAACCTAAGAGTATGTAAACTTCCAACTTCAACTGTATATATATATATATACACTGCTCAAAAAAATAAAGGGAACACTAAAATAACACATCCTAGATCTGAATGAATGAAATATTCTTATTAAATACTTTTTTCTTTACATAGTTGAATGTGCTGACAACAAAATCACACAAAAATTATCAATGGAAATCAAATTTATCAACCCATGGAGGTCTGGATTTGGAGGCACACTCAAAATTAAAGTGGAAAACCACACTACAGGCTGATCCAACTTTGATGTAATGTCCTTAGAACAAGTCAAAATGAGGCTCAGTAGTGTGTGTGGCCTCCACGTGCCTGTATAACCTCCCTACAACGCCGGGGCATGCTCCTGATAAGGTGGCGGATGGTCTCCTGATGGATCTTCTCCCAGACCTGGACTAAAGCATCCGCCAACTCCTGAACAGTCTGTGGTGCAACGTGGCGTTGGTGGATGGAGCGAGACATGATGTCCCAGATGTGCTCAATTGGATTCAGGTCTGGGGAACGGGCTGGCCAGTCCATAGCATCAATGCCTTCCTCTTGCAGGAACTGCTGACACACTCCAGCCACATGAGGTCTAGCATTGTCTTGCATTAGGAGGAACCCAGGGGCAACCGCACCAGCATATGGTCTCACAAGGGGTCTGAGGATCTCATCTCGGTACCTAATGGCAGTCAGGCTACCTCTGGCGAGCACATGGAGGGCTGTGCGGCCCCCAAAAGAAATGCCACCCCACACCATGACTGACCCACCGCCAAACCGGTCATGCTGGAGGATGTTGCAGGCAGCAGAACGTTCTCCACGGCGTCTCCAGACTCTGTCACGCCTGTCACATGTGCGTGTGAACCTGCTTTCATCTGTGAAGAGCACAGGGCGCCAGTGGCGAATTTGCCAATCTTGGTGTTCTCTGGCAAATGCCAAACGTCCTGCACGGTGTTGGGCTGTAAGCACAACCCCCACCTGTGGACGTCGGGCCCTCATACCACCCTCATGGAGTCTGTTTCTGACCGTTTGAGCAGACACATGCACATTTGTGGCCTGCTGGAGGTCATTTTGCAGGGCTCTGGCAGTGCTCCTCCTTGCACAAAGGCGGAGGTAGCGGTCCTGCTGCTGGGTTGTTGCCCTCCTCCACGTCTCCTGATGTACTGGACTTTCTCCTGGTAGCGCCTCCATGCTCTGGACACTACGCCTACAGACACAGCAAACCTTCTTGCCACAGCTCGCATTGATGTGCCATCCTGGATGAGCTGCACTACCTGAGCCACTTGTGTGGGTTGTAGACTCCGTCTCATGCTACCACTTGAGTAAAAGCACAGCCAGCATTCAAAAGTGACCAAAACATCAGCCAGGAAGCATAGGAACTGAGAAGTGGTCTGTGGTCACCACCTGCAGAACCACTCCTTTATTGGGGGTGTCTTGCTAAGTGCCTATAATTTCCACCTTTTGTCTATTCCATTTGCACAACAGCATGTGAAATGTATTGTCAATCAGTGTTGCTTCCTAAGTGGACAGTTTGATTTCACAGAAGTGTGATTGACTTGGAGTTACATTGTGTTGTTTAAGTGTTCCCTTTATTTTTTTGAGAAGTGTATATATGTGTATATAAACGAAATTCCAAATCTATCCATTGTTAAATCTTAAAATAATTCCATATGTTTGCTAATCCCCAACGGCTTAGACTTTTAGGGGTTAAACATTGAGCCCTTTACAGAGGCTGGCATCTCTAGAGAAAGAGCACAGATCACCTTGTGACTCACAAAAGTATAGTTGGATGATTTTTACAATAGGATGTTAACCTCTTTGTGTGTGTGTGTGTGTGTGTGTGTGTGTGTGTGTGTGTGTGTGTGTGTGTGTGTGTGTGTGTGTGTGTGTGTGTGTGTGTGTGTGTGTGTTTGTGTGTGTGTGTGCGTGCATACTTGTGCACTCTCCTGTGGCAAGTCTCAGCTGACCTCCCAGCTGCACTGACATACAACAGTTAACACACAAACACTCGACATACCACAGCAATACACATAACAGTATATCAGCTCAATCCCGGATTGATTTAATGTACTGATAAAACATGTCAGCTTCACCTCTGTAGTGGACACGCACAAACCCCTGCAGTAGTGAAGGTCATGAAACACAAACATTCCATGGGAGGTAGTCAGAAAGAAGTGACTTGGAAGTCAAAGATTATACTATAAATCACATTCCTGCACTTTGCTGGTAGGGTCTCTCTCTCTCTCTCTCTCTCTCTCTCTCTCTCTCTCTCTCTCTCTCTCTCTGTCTGTGTCTTTCTCTCCTTCTGCTGCTCAACTTCATTATTGTCCTTTTCGCTCCACTTCTCAACCTAATCCCCATAGCTGGGAGCACGCTAGCTTAGAGACCCCGAGCCTCCAAAGCAAACAAACGCACACTCTTACTCTTCTACTCCCTCTCTCTCTTCTCCTTACCCTCCTCCTCCCTTTTGCTCTTCCTCTTCCTCCTCTCTTCTCCTCCCCTAGCTCTTCTCCCCCTTCCTCCCTTCCTCCCTCTCTTCTCCTCCTTCTCTCTCACTCTATAGCACACATCACACACTCCAAAGAACACATTTTAGCACCATACCAAGTTTTTGTTTTTTTGGCACCTTTTAGTTGAATGTAATTGACTCTATATCGTGAAAAAGCCTCTGTTCACACCTTGAAGTACTATTTTTATTACAATATGGTAATAGCTTGTGAAAGTAGGTTATGATAATTCTTAGTTGTATGGATAATTGTCACTCCCTGATCTGTTTCACCTGTCCTTGTGATTGTCTCCACCCCCTCCAGGTGCCGCTTATTTTCCCTGGTGTATTTATCCCTGTGTTTCCCGTCTCTCTGTGCCAGTTCGTCTTGTATGTTTTTCAGGTTAACCAGCGTGTTTTCCCGTACTCCTGCTCCTATACTCTTTTTGCTAGTCCTCCCGGTTTTGACCCTTGCCTGTTTTCTGGACTCCGTAACCGCCTGCCTGACCATTCTGCCTGCCCTGACCTCGAGCCTGCCTGCTACTATGTACTTCCCGGACTCTGAACTGGTTTTGACCTTTTGCCTGTCTACGACCATTCTCTTGCCTACCCCTTTTGGATTGTTTAATAAATATCAAAGACTCAAACCAGCTGCCTCTCGTGTCTGCATCTGGGTGCCCTTATAGATAATTATGCAGAGAGAAAATCCTATTCATCCTAACCTCCTGTACAGGAATGACTTTCCCAAAAGCTTTTAAGCCAAAGTAATACTTTTTTCCCTCTCAATGTCACAGACCCACGGCACTTGTAGAAGAGCGAACAAATTCTGTTAGTTTACGCACAGAAGATTAACTGTCAGAAATCTATTTTTCAACGAATGCTCTGTGTGGCTGGGTTATCGAAATAAATAGTATGCCATGTCAGCTATGAGCCGAAGTCACCTACAAAACTCACCCTGGAACAGTACAGAGTAGATACAACTAGACATCATCATAACACAACTGAGCAACTGAGGAGCATCGTGTCAAAGGCCAAATTGTCTCTTTTTCATACAGCGTTCCAAATTGCAGCCAATTCCCTATATAGTGCACTGCTTTGGAACAGAGCCCTGTGGGCCCTGGTCAAATGCACTGTAAAGGGAATAGGATGAAATTTGAAACCAAACCTAGAACTCATTAAAGACGATTCTATGGACAGGAAGTCCATGACGCGAAGCTGACAGGAATTCCATTACGATCACTTCCCTTGGCCGTCAACCTGATGGAATATGTCAAGTGAACCTTGTCTAAAGGTGGACGTCATTGTGAAAGAGGATAATTCAGTGATTAGATTGGAACAATAGCGAAGGAGGATTAATTGAATCAAATCTAGTGTATTATATATTGAGGGATTCCTATGAATAATGAACTCCATCCAATTTCAAATTAAATCGCAATGAGTTGTTCCAGCTAGGGTGCATGAGTAACCAGGGCAACACGGTACAGCTTGGCATGGCTTAGCTTAATAGTGTGAAAAGGGTATCAGTTACTCAACCAATTTTTGCCCGGAGGGAAAGAACTCCGGTGAGTTCAATGGAACTCCAATGACTAACAAAGGAACTACTGAATAACTAAGACGCTCCAGAGTAAGGTGTCCATAATAGGACCTCAGAGTCCCCATACCAGTAAATCAAGTCGGTGAAGGTAAGTCCAGTAAATAAAATGGAGGTCCAGACAAACTTCAGTGAGTATAGACTGTACGTGGAGGCGCCTCCTCCTCTCTGTGATTTCCTACATTAAGGGACCTGATCACCAACTGCTCCAGTGGAGGCAGGCTGTCCCTAATCACTCTGGGGTAATTGGAATTTGTTTGCGGAGGGAGGTCGTGCTGCTTGCGAAAACAGTCGTGTGTTACTCCGTACAGCTCTTGAGTCCAAAACACACTGATGAATGTTCTAACCATGCCCACAAAATGATTGTTATTATGTTTCGAAATAGGTTGAAGTAGATTAAATAAACTGAGGGGGAACATCGAATTGTTTGTCGTCTCGACTATCAGATTGGCTCTGAATCTGAAAAAACAGAGCAACTTCTGCTACTTTTATATATACACCATTTATCTAAAGCGACTTACAGTCATGCGTGCATACATTTTACATATGGGTGGTCCCGGGAATCAAACCCACTACCCTGGCGTTACAAGCACCATGCTATACCAACTGAGTTACAAAGGACCACAAAGGACGTAAAAAAAATGTCCGTTTGTATAGTATTAAATGCATCGGCTGGCTCAATTATCTGAGTAAAATATTCAGACACAGCAACCACACATAGCTTAGAGAATTGTCCGCCCTAATATCCTCTCCTCGGCTATACCAACATGAAAATGTGGTATTATTACATAATAACACAGTTAGAAAAGTTAGATAAAATAATGTTTGTTTTTAATGGCTAATCAGATAAGCCAGATTTGCATAATTCACGGTGAAGAAATGATTAACGTGTGAAGCTAGCATGCACATAAACTCAGTGGCGGCCATGTTGTTTCAGCACAGACGTCGTCTTCTCTTTCAGTCTGTGGCAGAAGAGATGGCAAATGTTGCTGATTCACTAATTAAAATGTGTTACAGACTTAGTTAAAAACTTTACAGGTTGTGATAAACATTACACATTACTTATCACATTACAGCATAATTACATACATTATGTATAGCATAATAGTGAATGATAAGAGACGTCGAAAATGTCAACATTTTCCTCTGAGTTATGACACAGTTATAGTCTAGGTATGTGGGTTAACACTTTGGCCACAGCTGGCAAGTACTAATTTACATGACTCAAGTGAAGTGTTACCAAACTAATTTTCCTCTTAATTTACTTTTCTCAGTTTGTGAGAGTCAATGCCCTCTGGCTATTTAGTTGTTGTTAGTCCACTACCAGTAAGCACATCACCAGACTGATCCATCCCAAAACGCTTGACAATTCAGACATCCGCTCTGGATACATCTGTTATTAAAGGCAACTGCCAATATCCCATGTTTAAGTCAGATGGGGAAATGAAACTACCTTCGTTTCAGGCCTACCGCGGCGTCAGCTCATCAATAAGCAGTGCTGGATAGATATTAAAGCATGAAATGCCTCCGACTCCTTGAGTCGATGTGGATCCATGCTTTCCTAACGTTTTACTTTCCGAGAGGTGAAAAAGTCAAGGGGTGAAAAGCGTTGAAGTGCACACATATACACAGGCAGAGATAGAGACACATGCACACACAAACATACAGAAACACAAACACACACAGGAAAAACACACACGACACAGTACTCTCTGTGTATACTCACACATCAGAATAGGTGGGAAAATGCATTTAAAGAGTGTTAGGACTTTTATGTGTCACAGAGAGCCAAGGGCCAAGGGACAACACGTGCAACACACTCCTTTCACAACGCTCCTCTCTTCTCTCCTCCTTGCCCCTCGCTTTTTCTCCTCTCCTCTCACACCTGAGTCCCTATCCTCCAGCTGGGCCAGATGAGAAATGTATGCACTGCTGCATGAAAAGTGAAAAAGCAGCGAGTGACTTGGATTGTCTACGTGACTCTCAGTATCTTGCCAAGCCAAAACACTTCCTTTGTGTTTATATCCCGAATTTGTTTCTCAGCAGCCATTTTTAGCCCTCTTTTAAAATGTCATCCCCCATTTGAGTAAACATTTTGTGCCAACATCCATATTTGATGCTCGACCTTACACTTCTCCCATAGATTTGACATTAGGAAGCTTGGTACAGTACAGGACATCGAGTGACTTGTCACTGTTTGTGATAATATTTCAGGAGTTAAAAATAGACAGCGATAATTAGCTATGGCACGCCAGTCAGTACAGGCAGTCTCTTTCTCTCCTCCACAGTGTGTGTAGACACGGCGTCTCCATTTCTCTGAGCTATTTTTAACTGGTTAGCAATCATCCTCCTTCAATCTCAAATCAAACTTTATTTGCCACATGCGCCGAATACAACAAGTCTAGACTTTACCGTGAAATGCTTACTTACAAGCCCTTAACCAACAGGGCAATTCAAGTAGAATAAAATATTTACCAATTAGACTGAAATAAAAAGTAATAATAAAAAGTAACACAATAAGAATAACAATAACGAGGCTATATACTGGGGGCACCTGTACTGAGTCAGTGTGCGGCGGTACAGGCTAGTTGAGGTAATCTGTACATGTAGGTGGGGGCGAAGTGACTATGCATATAAACAGCGAGTAGCAGCAGTGTACAAAAGTGGATGGGGAGGGGTCAATGTAAATAGTGCGGTGGCGAATATTATGAATTGGAGGGAGAGAGAGAGAGAAAAGTTGGCAACAGACGGCAAGATCGATCTGTTGGTGTTGTTTACTTTTGTCACGTAAATGTCTTGGCACACTGGAGTGGAGTTGTATTATTTAAGTGAGCGTGTAGCCCGGCACTTGAAAGAATTGAGTGTCTTATAGTAAAGGTCAATGATAAAAATGCTCACTAGTCTCTGGCCACCACACTGGCAACCTTTTGAGCTACTGGCATTTCACCAACTGGGCACAGCTCTAAAGGTTACTCCCACACATACTGCATTTTAAGTATGTTTTGTTCAATTAATACTTTAGATTGTTAAATCATTCTGACCAAAGCAAAATCATGAGAGTATAAGATGAGCCGACACTACTAACGCCGCCCATTCCATTTCATACTATTATCAATACGGTTGTTTTGAAATGAATCCCATATTTCCATTAGAGAATGCAATTACACGGAATGGGATAGTTTAGTGTAATGGCCAATAAGTGCTGACTATGATTAAAGATAACCATGTGACCACGTACTTGTAATTCGACGGAGGAATCTAGGTAGACATGTGAATGTTAAAACAATCCATATCTTGGAATTATCCGTTATTTTTCTATGCTTGTTTCTATTTTTAAATCTCAATGCTATTATAGTGAGAGGAGCTGTATTGGAAAATAGATATTACATTGATTTAATTCAGACAAGATACTGTCTAGTAGTGCACCGTTGCTCTGCAATGCTGCTTGTTCATCTTTCCAATGGTTGTAACAGGAGATCATATGTATATGTTTGCATGTTATTTTAATCATGGTTTTGAATTCATTCTCCCTCACGTGTTGATAGGACGTGCGACAGCAATGTTCCATCCCATATGTAGTGTCACTGGCCTACCCACAATACCCCGTAATGTCAAAGTGGAATTATGTTTTTAGAAATGTTGTTATGGCTGCAATCCCGTTAACGGGATAAGTGTCATCAACAACCGCTGAATAGCATAGCGCTACATTCAATAAATATTACTAAAAATATTTATATTCATGAAATCACAAGTGCAATATAGGAAAACACAGCTTAGCCTTTTGTTCATCCACCTGTCGTGTCAGATTTTGAAATTATGCTTTACAGCGAAAGCAATCCAAGCGTTTGTGTAAGTTTATCGATCGCTCGACAAAACATTAAGTACACTTAGCATCAAGTAGCTCGGTCACGAAAATCAGAAAAGCAATCAAATTAATCGTTTACCTTTGATGATCTTCGGATGTTTTCACTCACGAGACTCCCAGTTAGACAACAAATGTTCCTTTTGTTCCTTAAAGATTATTTTTATATCCATTATTATGTTCAGAAATCCACAGGAAAGAGCGGTCACAACAACGCAGACGAAAATTCCAAATAGTTTCCATAATGTCCACAGAAACATGTCAAACGTTTTTTATAATCAATCCTCAGGTTGTTTTTAAAATATATAATCAATAATATATCAACCGCAAATGTCTTTCACAGTAGGAGAGGGAAAAACAATGGCTGTCCAAACTCTGTTGCGCGAGCAAAACTCATGTGACCACTTGACGAGATGTTATCGTTCTGGCTCATTTTTCAAAATAAAAGCCTGAAACTATGTCTGAAGACTGTTGACACCTTGAGGAAGCGATAGGAAAATGAATCTGGTTCATATCCCTTTAAATCCAGCAAAGGGAGGCTATGGAACATGGAGTTTTCAAAATAGAAGACACTTCCTGTTTGGATTTTTCTCAGGTTTTCGCCTGCAATATCAGTTCTGTTATACTCACAGACAATATTTTGACAGTTTTGGAAACTTTAGAGTGTTTTCTATCCAATACTAATAATAATATGCATATATTAGCAACTGAGACTGAGGAGCTGGCCATTTACAATGGGCACCTTTTCATCCAAGCTACTCAATACTGCCCCTGCAGCCATAAAAAGTTAATATATTTATTACAAAATTAAAAACTGAAAGCATTGAACTCCTTTGTTATGGCAAGCCTAAATAAGTTCAGGAATACAAATGTGCTTAACAAGTCACATAATAAGTTGCATGGACTGTGTGCAATAAAAGTGTTTAACATGACTTTTGAATGATACCTCATCTCTGTACCCACACATACAATTATCTGTAAAGTCCCTCAGTCGAGCAGTGATTTTCAAACACAGATTCAACCACAAAGACCAGGAAGCAAAGTGTTATCTTTGGGGTAAAAATCCAAAACAACACATCACTGAGTACCACTCTTCATATGTTCTAGCATGGTGGTGGCTGCATCATGTTATGGGCATACTTGTCATTAGTAAAGTCTAGGGTGTTTTTTAGGATAAAAAGAAACAGAATATAGCTAAGCACAGACTAAATCCTAGAGGAAAACCTGGTTCAGTGTGTTTTTCAACAGACACTGAGAGACAAATTCACCTATCAGCAGGACAATAACCTAAAACACAAGGCCAACAATACACTGGATTTGCTTACCAAGATGATTTTGAATGTTCCTGAGTTGTCTAGTTACAGATTTGGCTTAAATCGGATTGAAAAGCTATGGCAAGACTTGAAAATACCTGTCTAGCAATGATCAACAACCAACTTGACAGAGCTCAAAGAATTTTGTGCAAATATTGTACAATTCAGGTGTGCAAAGTTCTTAGAGCCTTACCCAGACAGACTCACTGCTGTAATCACTGCCAATGTTGATTCTAAGTCTTGTTCCATCCCATACTCTTATCCCTTCCCATACTTTTAACAACTCCGTATATGGCGTCTTAGCCTTATATCCAAAGACAGTCCTTTGCTGTGATTCTGTCTGAAAGTGGACTATTCTCAGCCATAAGGAACCAGCACTTGCTTTGATGAATAACTCTGAGCCCTGTGATTTATCATGGTTATTTCGCTTATGATGACTGCCTGGTCTTAAGTGAACAATGAAAGTGGATGTAGGATTACCATTTGAGGAGCCTTCAAAGGAAAGCCATTTGTATCCCGCTGCAATTCCGCTATCTCAGCTCCGGCCAATTACAGCAGGCTCTAAAAGATGTATCGTTCACTCTCCCAACTTGCCAGGGACATCTCCCTTTGTGTCTCATCGTCGGGATCTGTTGCACATGCATCAGGGTTATGTATTACAAGACACAGCTTTAATTGTATCCCTTCCAGGATGAAAATCAGATAAGGCCTGGCATTTAAGTCGCCCAAGTTAATAAAAGGCCCTTTCGAAATCCGTTGGTTCTCATAACTTTGTTGTGTTGTGTTCAGCACCAGATTTGAGTAGGAAATAGGGTTGTAATCTAACCCAAAAAGAGAAATGTCCCTTCTCCAATGGACAATAAAGTCTTCTTCCTCTCCTAGGCCTTTTACCATTACTGACACAGTCCTGATGTTATCTTAATTTTATACGGGTATCTGGAAAGATAATCTATTGTTTCCCTCTTTGTGAATAAACGTTGTCAATTGATGACATGATCCTCCTACATAGCTGATTTAATGTTCCATTGCCGTTCGAGCAATTTAAATGATTGATTGGGGACTTATTTGTGGAGGAATGTAACCGTTTTTCTGGGTGATTTGTGATGTTGTATTTGTGCATCCCATGACTGTGTTTTTGTATTTAACAGTTGTTGTTTTTTTACAATCGCTAGGACCCATTTCTCAATACTTAGGTCACTTTTTCAAAACTCTTCACACAGTGGACACAACGGCAGTCTATGTGTGTTAAACTGTGGATAATTTGGCATTGCTTTGGCGCAAAATTCATTCAATGATTACATCTTTCAAATTTCATGAATTATTTTATCACTCAGACACAACCACCACCAAAACTCTATCTACCTACAGGCCAGTTTGCACATGTTTACATACTCTTTTCAAAAGAGTTAAACTTAAGGTAAAACCTAACATAACACACAATTGAATAAGACAGCAATTTGCTACATTTCTACAGTAATACCGTATTGAAATATATTCCAAATCTAAAAATGAAATACTATCAAAACAATTAGACCAACCACAGCTGATTCCCATTGTAGCTGAACACCGACCCAGGTGTTAGTCTTTCAATTTCATTACCATCCATACAAAAGGGGACATCTTAGGAGTAATGCTGTACTGTAATGTAAACATGGACCCAGCCAGAGATAGAGAAGTGCCTGACAGAGGAAGAAGAGTGGCTGGGAGAGGGAGAGGAGTACGTATGCGTGGTGGAAGAAGACTGAGAGGAAGATCAAGAGCTGTAGTCTCAGATGAGATTAGGGCTACTATAACTGATCATGTAATAAATCATTATCTATCAATGAGAGAGGCTGGTCTGAGATTGCAGCCAAATCTGCAACGCTCAACAGTGGCATCTATTGTGAGACATTTCTGCCAAAACAACAGGTAAGATGTGCATTCTGCAAGATCATCTGACTGAACTGCACATTACAGAAGTAAATTGAGCGAAGCCTCCAAACCCACTTGTGTGTAATTGTTTTTGTATTTCTGCTTAGAACCCAACATTACCTCCCACAGGCAGGAGAGGTAGGATTTCCAATGCTGTGTAAGAAACTGCAATCGTTGATATGGTCATCAGAAACAATGGCATAAAACTCACAGAGATTCGGGACAGTGTGTTGGCAGACACCATTACATTTGGAAATATTCACAATGTCAGCATAACAACTATTTCTGAGTCCTGAAACAACATCAAGTCAGGATGAAGCAGTTGTACACTGTCCCCTTTGAGAGGAACTCAAGCAACTCAGGAACCAATATGTCCAGGTAAGATTACTATAAAATATAGAACTGGTTTTGAACAAAACCAAACAGGACAGAGGCGAACAATGGCAGGTTTTTAGGTATAATGTAAACTACCGTAATAGCCTAACTCTTATGTTGCCTTGTGGATTTATTTTAGAGTCATGGAGATTGAAGCCAGGCATACACCCCACATATTCATCTTTGTGGATGAGGCTGGTTTCAACTTGGCCAAAACACGGCGGCGAGGAAGGAATGTGATTGGGAAAAGAGCCACAGTGGATGTCCCGGGCCAGAGGGATGCCAACATCAAAATGTGTGCAGAAATATCCTCTGATGGATTGCTGTTACACAAACTGCTAATTGGGTCATACAACACTGAGGGTCTCATTTAGTTCCTGGATGACCTCTATTGAAGGGTTGTGCCAGGTGAGGAAAGGGTTGCAGTGAGGCGAAATCTGCCAACGTTTGTAATTGTATGGGACAATGTGTCATTTCACCACTCCCGTGTAGTCACAGAATGGTACGCAACCCATCCCAGGATGGTGTCACTTTTCCTCCCACCTTACTCTCCATTCCTCAAGCCCATAGAGGAATTATTTTCCTCATGTAGGTGGAAGGTTTATGACCACCATCCACATGATCAAATGTACCACCATCCACATGATCAAATGTCCCTCCTGGATGCAATGAATGCTGGATGCCTGGACATATCTGCAGAAGATTGCCAGGGATGGACAGGCATGCCAAAGATTCTTTCCTAGGTGTATTGCCCAAGATGACATAAGATGAAATGTCGATGAGAACCTGTCGCCTAATGCAGAAGACAGTGTTGACGAGCATTGCTACTGTATCTGTATCAGTGGATGGTGTATATACAAATTCTTGTATTTTGGAATCACTCAATGCCAAAAAATGACTTAAAACATACTGAAGCATGTTGCATCATGTCTGATTCATTCCTGTAACATATACTGCAGTGAATTCTAAACAGTAGAGAGGTGTCATTCTTGTTTTGTAAAGACATTTCACAAAACAAAACATTGTGTAACGCTACCTGTTGTTAGTGTTTTTCAGGTCATTGTTTTATGAGTGACAAAGTGTGCTTGTTGGGTGACAACCTTTGCTAGTATTATGGAAGAACGAGTTGATTTGAGACATGTATGAAGTGTTTTGGTAGTTTTAGTGCATTTTGGATGTGAAATTAACTGCTGTGTCAAGCTGGAAGTTGGTTAGGAGAACTCTGTGAAGAGTTTTGAAAAAGTGACCTAAGTATTGAGAAATGGGTCCTAGCTGTAATGGGTAGTTTGGGTATAATGTGTATATGTATGTTGTATATACAAGGCACATTTGTAAAAGACACTACGTCTCAATATGGCTTCCCTGTTAAAACAAAGGTTGAATAAATTAATATATATATTTATATAGTAGATCCATCTGATATGATCAGGGTTTTCCCTCTAAAGATTAATCTTGTTAACAGCCTTTTGCTTACCATTTCAAATACACTATACAGTGCCTTGCAAAAGCATTCATCACCCTTGGTGTTTTTCCTATTTTGTTGCATTACAACCTATAATTAAAATTGATTTTTATTTGGATGTCATGTAATGGACATACACAAAGTAGTCCAGATTGTTGAAGTGAAATGAAAACATAACTTGTTTAAAAAATTCTAAAGAATAAAAACGGAAAAGTGGTGCGTGCATATGTATTCACCCCTTTTGCCATGAAGCCCCTAAATAAGATCTGGTGCAACCAATTACCTTCAGAAGTCACATAATTAGTTAAATAAAGGCCACCTGTGTGCAATCTAAGTGTCACATGATCTGTCACATGATCTCAGTATATATATACCTGTTCTGAAAGGCGGCAGAGTGCATCACCGCTAAGCAAGGGGAACCACCAAGCAAGCGGCACCATGAAGACCAAGGAGCGCTCCAAACAGGTCAAGGACAAAGTTGTGGAGAAGTACAGATCGGGATTGGGTTATAATAAAATATCCGAAACTTTGAACATCCCATGGAGCACCACTAAATCCATTATTAAAAAATGGAAAGAATATGGCACCACAACAAACCTGCCAATAGAGGGCCACCTACCAAAACTCACGGACCAGGCAAGGAGGGCATAAATCAGAGAGGCAACAAAGAGACCAAAGATAACCCTGAAGGAGCTGCAAAGCTCCACAGCGGAGATTGAAGTATCTGTCCATAGGACCACTTTAAGCCGTAGACTCCACAGAGCTGGACTTTGATTGATCTTTTTGGCCATCAAGGAAAACACTATGTCTGGCGCAAACCAAACACCTCTCATCACCCAGGGAAAACCATCCCCACAGTGAAGCATGGTGGTGGCAGCATCATGCTGTTGGGATGTTTTTCATCAGCAGGGACTGGGAAACTGGTCAGAATTGAAGGAATGATGGATGGCGCTAAATACAGGGAAACGTGTTTCAGTCTTCCAGAGATTTGAGACTGGGACGGAGGTTCACCTTCCAGCAGGACAATGACCCTAAGCATACTGCTAAATCAACACTCAAGTGGTTTAAGAGGAAACATTTAAATGTCTTGGAATGGCCTAGTCAAAGCCCAGACCTCAATCCAATTTAGAATCTGTGGTATGACTTAAAGATTGCTGTACACCAGTGGAAACCATCCAATTGGAAGGAGCTGGAGCAGTTTTGCCTTGAAGAATGGGCAAATATCCCAGTGGCTAGATGAGCCACGCTTATAGAGACATACCCCAAGAGACTTGCAGCTGTAATTGCTGCAAAAGGTTGCTCTACAAAGTATTGATGGTGATGAATAGTGGTGAATAGTTATGCACGCTCAAGTTCTGTTTTTTTGTCTTATTTCTTGTTTGTTTTTCAATAAAACATATCTTCAAAGTAGTAGGCATGTTGTGTAAATCAAATGATACAAAACCTCAAAAAAATCTGTTTTATTTCCAGGTTGTAAGGCAACAAAATAGGAAAAATGCAAAGGGGGCGAATACTTTCGCAAGCCACTCTATATAAAAAATTATGAGGAGGCCCCTTTCAAATTAGTGGATTCGGCTATTTCAGCCACACCCGTTTCTGACAGGTGTATAAAATCGAGCACACAGTCATGCAATCTCCATAGACAAAGATTGGCAGTAGAATGACATGATTGAAGAGCTCTGTGACTTTCAACGTGGCACTGTCATAGGACGCCACCATAACAACAAGTCAGTTTGTCAAATGTCTGCCCTGCTAGAGCTTATTGTGAATTGGAAATGTCTAGGAGCAACAATGGCTCAGCCGTGAAGTGGTAGGCCACACAAGCTCACAGAATGGGACCGCGAGTGCTGAAGCGCGTAGCGCGTAAAAATTGCCTGTCCTCGATTGCAGAACTCACTACCGAGTTCCAAACTGCCTCTGGAAGCAACATCAGCACAAAAACTGTTTGTCAGGAGCTTCATGAAATGGGTTTCCATGGCCGTGCTGCCGCACACAAGCCTAAGATCACCATGCACAATGCCAAGCTCGGCTGGAATAGTGTAAAGCTCGCCAACCATTGGACTCTGGAGCAGTGGAAATGCATTCTCTGGAGTGATGAATCACGCTTCACCATCTGGCAGTCCAACAGGCGTATCTGGGTTTGGTGGATGACAGGAGAATGCTACCTGTCCCAAACAAATCAATTTGTATTTGTCACATGCGCCAAATACTACAAGTATTCAGTGAAATGCTTACTTGCAAGACCTTAACCAACAATGCAGTTTTAAGAAAATACCCCCCCCCCAAAAAAAATTGAGATGAGTAAAAACATAATTAAAGAGCAGCAGTAAATAACAATAGCTGGGCTATATATATACAGTACAGGGGTACCGGTTCAGAGTCAATGTGTCAATGTGCGGGGGCACCTGTGCGAGGTAGTTGAGGTAATTATGTACATGCAGGTAAGGTTATTAAAGTGTCTATTCATAGATGATAACAGAGAGTAGCAGCAGCGTTGGGGGGATGCAAATATTCTGGGTAGCCATTTGATTATCTGTTCAGGAGTCTTATGCCTTGGGGGTAGAAGCTGTTTATAAGCTTTTTGGACCAAGACTTGGCACTCCGGTACCGCTTGCCGTGCGTTAGCAGAGAGAACAGTCTATGACTAGGGTGGCTGGAGTCTTTGACAATTTTTAGGCCCTTCCTCTGACACCGCCTGTTATAGAGGTCCTGGGTGGAAGGAAGCTTGTCCCGGTGTTGTACTGGGCCATACGCACTACCCTCTGTAGTGTCTTGCGGTCTGAGGCCGAGCAGTTGCCATACCAGGCATTGATGAAACTAGTCAGAATGCTCTCAATGGTGCAGCTGTAAAACCTTTTGAGGATCTGAGGACCCATACAAAATCTTTTCAGTCTCCTGAGGGGATTAGGTTTTGTTGTGCCCTCTTCACGACTGTCTTGGTGTGCTTGGACCATGTTAGTTTGTTGGTGATGTGGACACCAAGGAACTTGAAGCTCTCAAACTGCTCCACCACAGCCCCGTTGATGAAAATGGGGGCATGCTCGGTCCTCCTTTTCTTGGAGTCTACAATCATCTCCTTTGTCTTGATCATGTTGAGGGAGAGGTTGTTGTCCTTGCACCACATGGTCAGGTCTCTGACCTCCTCCCAATAGGCTGTCTCATTGTTGTCAGTGATCAGGCATACCATTGTTGTGTCATCAGCAAACTTAATGATGGTTTTGGAGTTGTGCCTGGCCGTGAGGTCATGAGTGAACAGGGAGTACAGGAGAGGACTGAGCACGCACCCCTGAGGGGCCCACGTGTTGTGGATCAATATGGCAGATGTGTTGTTACCTACCCTTACCAGCTGGGAGCGGCACGTCAGGAAGTCTAGGATCCAGTTGCATAGGGAGGTCCTTAGTCCCAGGGTCCTTAGCTTAGTGATGAGCTTTGAGGGTACTATGGTGTTGAACGCTGAGCTGTAGTCAATGAATAGCATTCTCACATAGGTGTTCCTTTTGTCCAGGTGGGAAAGGGCCGTGTGGAGTGCAAAAGAGATTGCATCCTTTGTGGATCTGTTGGTACAATATGCAAATTGGAGTGGGTCTAGGGTTTCTGGGATAATGGTGTTGATGTGAGCCATGACCAGCCTTTCAAAGCATTACATGGCTACAGACATACGTGCTCATTTAGGCAGGTTACCTTAGTGTTCTTGGGCACAGGGACTATGGTGGTCTGGTTGAAACATGTTGGTATTACAGACTCAGACAGGGAGAGGTTGAAAATGTCTGTGAAGACACTTGCCAGTTGGTCAGCGCATGCTTGGAGTACACGTCCTGGTATTCCATCTGGCCCAGCGGCCTTGTGAATATTGATCTGTTTAAAGGTCTTACTCACATCGGCAGCAGAGAGTGTGACCACACAGTCATCCAGAACAGCTGATGCTCTCATGCATGTTTCAGTGTTACTTGCCTTGAAGAGAGCATAGAAGTTATTTAGCTCGTCTGGTAGGCTCGTGTCACTGGGCTCTCTCAGCTGTGCTTCCCTTTGTAGTCTGTAATAGTTTACAAGCCCTGCCACATCCGACAAGTGTCGGAGCCGGTGTAGTACGATTCGATCTCAGTCCTGTATTGACGCTTTGCCTGTTTGATGGTTTGTCGGAGGGCATAGTGGGATTTCTTATAAGCTTCCGGGTCCCGCTCCTTGAAAGCGGCAGCTCTACCCTTTCGCTCAGTGCGAATGTTGCATGTAATCCATGGTTTCTGGTTGTGGTATGTACGTACAGTCACTGTGGGGACGACGTCCTCGATGCACTTATTGATAAAGCCAGTGACTGATGTGGTGTACTCCTCAGTGCCATCGGAAGAATCCCGGAACATATTCCAGTCTGTGCTAACAAAACAGTCCTGTAGTTCAGCATCTGCTTCATCTGAACATTTTTTTATAGACCGAGTCACTGGTGCTTCCTGCTTTAATTTTTGCTTGTAAGCAGGGGAGGATAGAGTTATGGTCAGATTTGCCAAATGGAGGGCAAGGGAGAGCTTTGTACGCGTCTCTGTGTGTGGAGTAAAGGTGGTGTAGAATTTTTTTCCCTCTTATTGCACATTGAACATGCTGACAGAAATTCGGTACAACTGATTTAAGTTTCCCTGCATTAATGTCACCGGCCACTCATCCGCCTCTGGATGAGCATTTTCCTGTTTGCTTATGGCGGAATACAGCTCATTGAGTGTGTTTTTAGTGCCAACCTCGCTCTGTGGTGGTATGTAGACAGCTACGAAAAATACAAATGAAAACTCTCTAGGTAGATAGTGTGGTCTACAGCCTATCATGAGATACTCTTCCTCAGAAGAGAAAAACTTTGAGACGTCATTAGATATCATGCACCAGATGTTGTTTACATAAATGCATAGGCCCCCACCCTGTGTCTTACCAGAGGCTACAGTTTTTAATGTCCTGTTGGTAGGATATACGTGCTTTCAGTTCGTCCCATTTATTTTCCAGCGATTGAACGTTAGTTTGCAGACCGGAAGGCAAGGGCAGATTAGCCATTCGTCGCCTGATCCTCGCAAGACACCCTGATCATTTGCCTCAAAATCTCTGTTTCCTTCTCCAGTGAATCACTGGGATCGGACCTGGTCGGGTGTCTGCAGTATATCCCTAGCGTCTGACTCTTTGAAGAAGAATTATGTACAAAACAAGTTACGAACAATGCTTATTGCCAAACGTAAAGTTTGGGTTTAGGAGGAATAATGGTCTGGGGCTGTTTTTCATGGTTTGGGTTAGGCCCCTTAGTTCCAGTGAAGGGAAATCTTAATGCTACAGCATATAATTACAATTTCAATGATTCTGTGCTTCCAACTTTGAGGCAACAGTTTGGGGAAGGCCCTTTCCTGTTTCAGCATGACAATGCCCCCGTGCACAAAGCGAGGTCCATACAGAAATGGTTTGTCGAGATTGGTGTGGAAGAACTTGACTGGTCTGCACAGAGCCCTGACCTCAATCCCACCGAACACCTTTGGGATGAATTGGAACGCCGACTCAGTTTCCCATTACAACAAAGCTTACTCTGCTAAATCAATCCATACCTCATTTTTGATTCCCCCTGAATAACGAATGCATGACTTGGGACGTTTTAACTTGTCATTTTCATGCTGGTCACCAGTAGGCTATTGATTCTCATTGTCCGTCTGCATATTGAAACATCACAAAGATCTATGTGCCCCACAAAACATAGCTGCCAATGCATGCCATTAGCCTTTCCTGGTCCATTGCCTTCCACTTAGCTTGTAGACTGCGGTCTGCCGCCACTCCCTATTTGCAACACCGGTAACCATCTTAAGAATGAGGAGAACGAGAAAGACGAGATCCTGGTAAGGCTTTGGCAGAACCCTTGATCTAATTTGAGAGTTGAATCATTGGCCAGGGCTGAAGAGGTGAAGGGTAAAATTGGTCAGTCATTTTGTACTCCTCTCTTCTCCACCACTTCTAAACCAGGTAGAGTGATTTGAGACTTTGAAGTGCTCTAGATTCCCAGGGGAATGAAGGTGAAATGAAGGAGATGTAGATAACAGACAGTGTATCTCTCTGTAAAGCTGTCCAAATAGATTTATAGTATGTGCATACTATTAGAATTGTAAAAAAATGTTTGAAAAATAACTTGAGAAGTATTTAAAGTATTTAGAAAAAAATAATTTTCAGAGTTTTTCATCCATCCCTTTCAAAGTGCAGTCGTATTTCTCAAAGGAGGAACTTCAAAGGTTGTTGGTGCCTTGTCATATCAATGGAAATATCTTCCAAGAGATTTTTGCCAATATTATGCTCTTTAAAGTGCATCTGATTAGATATCTCATCACAGGCCCGCCTCTTTATTTCTTCTGACGATTGCCACCGTTCGTCTCCTTTGGTATCTTTTCATTGGGTCTGAACATTAGGGATATGGGGGAGACATCTAAATTAACATCGGCAGTCCTACACAGATCTTGACTTCCTTTTGACGTGCTCCAGGGTTTCGCTTTTAAGTGTCCCTTCTAATCTTCAAGGGGAGACAGGTATGTACACTATCAACCTGTGTTTCCAGTCAGGAATGAAATTGAGCCTTGCTCCACATGTCTCCATCGGATCAAGCTACTGGGCAGCCATGCAGAACATCGAAAAGCATGAATGCTCGAATGTAACCTGTGATATATACTGTATTTACGTAATCATCTGTAAGACGATTGATCTCAGACATAGGATTGATATAAAAAATCAAAAGATGTACTTGAAATTTGAAGGTAGATTTTGATATCATGGAAGAGCTGGGATTTGTCTGGCAGTGTACCGCATCAAAACTGTCTAAACAACTGTAATTCTAAAGCAATCTGGCATTAACCGATTTTGTCTCTTTGCCAAAATACAGCTAAGCATCGGCTTCGGTTGGTAAAGGCGAGAACAGATTGCTGTATTTATTCAATTTTGTAGCCATTGGAAATAACCGACGAGCATGCCAGAATGAATTCATCTCAAAATGTAATGAAATCCTGATTATTTTCAGAACCATTTCCCTGCTGCTTCCTCTCGAGGTCTTGCAGTCGTCGCTGTGTGTCTCGCTGCCAACTTCCAGCACCAATCTGAGGCTCCATCCACTACAACCATAAATCATCCTTGAGCAAAGACCTAGGAGCTAATAGAGAACAAGCATCGCACTATTTTCAATTCACTGGGAGCTGTTTGCAGGGCCTACGATATGTCACTGATATGCCCAACTTTCCCTATTGCTGAAATGTCACACTGTTTCTTTAACAGCTTTTTGACAGGTTTCCTTTTTGTTTGCTCTCCGATTCAATCCAGGTAGCCTTCACTCACTGTCAGACAAGGCCCAAGTGAGACTCCCTAGCCGCTGTACAGTACGTGCATACGCACTCAGCCCAGGCATGTTCCAAGCACTGCATTTGTTCCGTTCCTGAACGGTTTGGAATATTTGATCAGAGAAGATGGAAGCGTAGAACAAAAAGGGGACTTTGATGTCCACGGAATCGTTGAGATGAAACATGCCAATTCATTTTGTTTTAAATAGGCTTTGCTTCTTACCAGATTAAAGGTTAACAACTCTTTTCCTAAAGCATTGTCGGTCTCTTCTTGGGTCACAACGCATTAATCAGCAATCATTTTCAGAACTGCCATGAAGCAGTCCGCATCAACTATTTAAACCATACGTTCTTCATCAGATAAGATCATTATTTTGATCTCTCCGTAGTAAATCCGTACAACAGTACAACAATGATTTGTCTCTTAGTACCAAGTCTTTGGAGGTGCAGTTTGCTGAAATTGTAGCCTGATTTTACTTTTAAAAACGATGATTTCCCAATAGTTGAGCGTTAATAAAACACCGTCATACTTCTGCGAGCGTGTGGGAATCAGATTCTTCAAGCACTGTTCATGCTGACAAACCAGACAGACACAAAAAAAAAACATGTGTCAATAACATTCTCCAAAATAATTCCTCTGAGAGTGTGGATCGCTAAACCACCACAACAGGACAGCACTTGTGTTACACCATTGTTTTGAGAACGTCTTGTCTGCCTTGCTCGAGAGCCTTAGAGAATAACACAAAGTGCCGCATTGACACATGTCAAAAACCCCTCAGTGGTGAAACACGATATGAGGTTTGTGAGGGATCGTCAGACGGCTTCTCAACCTTTCCCTCCTCTGCATGGTGACAGTGTTGGAACATGAGAGAACATCTTCTGATGTTGGCTCCTGTTCAGGGGACTGCTAATGAGTCCCTACACATCTCAATGGGGTCCGACTGGCAGAGAAGCAACAGCAGACATCCAGCTTTATTAGAGCTCTCTGAAACACACTTAAGGCTCCATGGGATCTAGCAACAGATCAATTCGCAGCCACAGGATAAGTCATAACAGTGTGTTGTGACAAGCTGTGGTCGTGTGTATGTGTGCGACACGTGTCCAGAACAGTCACCTTATTGGTTGAAACATATCATTAGAACTGAGAAGGGTTCGGTTGGTGTCCCTTCGGCGTGACACAATGGTCATGACAACCCTGCCCAACCTCAACTGAGCACCAACTCTTTTCCCAGTGGGCACTGGGTTATTGTTAATCGCAAGGCATGGGTCCTCTCTCTCTCTCTGTATATCTCCTCCCTCTACCACTTTCTGCCTTTCTTAATCATTCAAAAAAAAAAAAAACTTTCTTTCTGATGTGCATGTTAAAGGGCTGCCAGTCACAGAGGGGTCTGAGGTCCCCAAGAGGTTCCGGGGACAGGCATGTTCATTAAGCTGGAAGAAGCTTGGCCGCCCGGTCCTGACAGATGGAATGTGATGTAACACTAGTGGGGCTGGGCAATGGGTGTTTAACAATGTGCACACAAGTACAGGTGCACAAACACACCCTCGCACACATGCACCACCGATGTTGATTAAACAACACAATTGATTATTCAATCATCCGGTCATTATTAGAGGTGCGTCTGTGTGTGTGTCTTCGCTGCCGTGGTTTTATTGGAGTTCTGCTCCCCACCTGCCACACACAGAGCTCTGAGGTGTAGAGCTCCACGAAGACCCAGAAAATAGCCCCAATCTGCTCCCTCCCTCCAACTGGGTACAGATCTAGGATCAGCTTCCCCTCCCCCAATCCGAACCCTAACCATCAGTGCAAAAATGTGAAAGTTCCCACGGAAGGACGATAAGGCAAAGGTAACCGGCCTAGACCACAGTGTGAAACCATGTCAATACAGGATGCTAAAAATGCACACAGAGCTTGATCCCTGTTCACAGTCCAGCAGATGGACGGACCCACAACTTATATTGGATGACTCAGCAGTACTCAGAAATGTGAGGAGTCACTTTAAAACACTAGAGTGGAAAAGAGAATTAGGCTGCTCGTCTATTTTTACTCTGTGGGGGATTTGTGACTGGGGAGATAATCTAATATAGGTAATTATTGTCAGTTGTCTGTTATGATGATTCATGGAGATTCTTTCGCTGAGCTCTCGGCACAAATTGCTTGTGAATGTCTTCGCACTCTGTTAGATAAATCAAAGCTCTTCTGAAACCGAGAAAGGAGCTATTATTGAATCAAACCTGTGTTGCAGAAGTTTTATATAGTGGCAGGTAAACATCACTTTTAGCAGAATAGCTTTGAGCACAGTTAGGTAGCAGGCTGACCTGTAGGCAGTAGATACTGTAGGCTATGTAAGCAAAGTTACTGAATGTTAACCTTGCCATGGCAGGTTGTGTAAGCTCTCTCCCAGTGAAAGTTCACTACCTTGGAACAATGTCATTTTCAAACAAAGTTAATGTAGCTTTTCATCTGTCACTTTGTCACGTCAATGATCAAGGATGCGACACCATGACAAAACAGAGCGAAGGAATCACCAAAGAACAGTAATTAAAACTACATTAAACTTACTTGACTAATTAATTATCCAATTGACCTATGATAGCAACTGCTGTGTATCAAGTTACACCATCTCATTAAAATTGGGGGAAAGAAAATGATCAGACGATTACTTTAGCACCTTTTGGGAGTACAGCTTACGAGGAATCTCGGGAGAGAGAACGGTCGGGTATGCAAAATTACAACCCCTACTAAAATCCAAACAAAAACACTAAAATTCATTAACATTAATTATACTGCAGAAAAAACGACTTGAGTTGCATTTTAACATTTGATATTATAGTCCAAGCTGACAACCAAACCTGGTTGTAAATACTATTTGAAATAATTTAAAATACTTTAACTCTGCTGGATTGAGCTTGACTCTTGCAGTGTAACCAATAGAATACCTACAAAAGCTCAAACCCCACCTACCTGCCACTTCAGAGTATATGAAACTCTTGATGTATTTGAAAAGTTTCAAATAGTATTTAAAGTCAGGTCTACTGATAAAGCCACAGATTATGTTCAGAGAACATTTGAACACGTCATCGGCAAGTTTCAAAATGTCAATATCTCTCCCAACAACTTTGGTTTGAATCAACAAACATCTAACTCGCAAGTAGCCCACAGATAAATAGCAAACATAATCCTAACGATGAAAAAATGTAATCCCTGCACACCAAGTTCCTGTCACTTCACCATGGCAAAGTCATCTGCGTGTTTATTCATTAGGCAGGCTTCTTCTGTAGCTGAATGCGGTCAGATACATGTGTATTGAGATGTATTTCAAGGCCTACCTTCAAACTCAGTTGCTTTTTGGTTGACATCATGGGGAAATCAAAAGAAATCAGCTAAGACCTCAGAAAAAAATGTGTACACCTCCGCAAGTCTGGTTCATCCTTGGGAGCAATTTCCAAACGCCTGAAGGTACCACGTTCATCTGTACAAACAATAGTACGCAAGTATAAACATCATGGGACCACGCAGCCATCATACCACTCAGGAAGGAGAAGCGTTCTGCCTCCTAGAGATGAATGTACTTTGGTGCGAAAAGTGCAAATGAAACCCAGAACATCAGCAAAGGACCTTGAGAAGATAATGGAGGAACAGGTACAAAAGTATCTATATCCACAGTAAAACAAGTCCTATATCGACATAACCTGAAAGGCCTCTCAGCAATGAAGAAGCCACAGCTTCAAAACCGCCATAAAAAAGCCAGACTACGGTTTGCAACTGCACATGGGATCGTACTTTTTGGAGAAATGTCCTCTGGTCTGATGAAACAAAAATTGAACTGTTTGGCCATAATGACCATCGTTATGTTTGGAGGAAAAAGGGGGAGGCTTGCAAGCCAAAGAACACCATCCCAACCGTGAAGCACGGGGGTGGCAGCATCATGTTGTGGGGTCACAAAAAATCATGACATTTAAGTACATCAACGGAGCATGTTAATTTGAATCATTTATGAACTGTAATATTGGAGCAGTTTATCATCAGTCGGTTTCAGTATCTTCTTCTCGGCCATGTTGACTACCCATGTCCTTCGCTGAAGGAAGTACTTGTGCACTTCACAAAATAGATGGCATCATGAGGTAGGAAAATGATGTGGATATATTGAAGCAACATCTCAAGCCATCAGTTAGGAAGTTAAAGCTTGGTCGCAAATGGGTCTTCCAAATGGACAATGGCTCCAGGCATACTTCCAAAGTTGTGGCAAAATGGCTTAAGGACAACAGGTTCAAGGTAGTGGAGTGGCCATCACAAAGCCCTGACCTCAATCCTATAGAAAATTTGTGGGCAGAACTGAAAACGCGTGTGCCAGCAAGGAGGCCTAGAAACCTGACTCAGTTACACCAGCTCTGTCAGGAGGAAGGGGCCAAATATCACCTAACTTATTATGGGAAGCTTGTGGAAGGCTACCCAAAACATTTGACCCAAGTTAAACAATTGAAAGGCAACGCTACCAAATACTAATTGAGTGTATGTAAACTTCTGACCCACTGGGAATGTGATGAAAGAAATAAAAGCTGAAATAAATAATTCTCTCTAATATTATTCTGACATTTCACATTCTTAAAATAAAGTGGTGATCCTAACTAACCTAAGACAGGGAATTTTTACTAGGACTAAATGTCAAGAATTGTGAAACTGAGTTTCAATGTATTTGGCTAAGGTGTATGTAAACTTCCGACTTCAACTGTGTGCGTGTAGTGTGTGTGTGTGCGTGCGTGCGTGCGGGAGAAACACTAATGACTGATCTATCAGAGTTTGTCCAAACTTAAACAACACACGGGCTGTGATCTGACAATGACTCCATGCAGGCATCACAGAGCAGGCTTCAGTGAGAAGGCGTCACAGAGCATGCTTCACTGAGAAGGCGTCACAGAACAGGCCAGTGAGAAGGCATGACAGACTAGGTGTCAGTGAGAAGCATCTAGACCACAGCAGAGCAACTTGTGAATTATTCATCCTGTCTGCCACTCTCTGATTACACTGCACTCAGCTTGTGTTCACAGGCATTTGTAGAGACTCCCAGTTCAAGCTCTCTGACCATGTACATTCTGCTGTGCAGGTCACCTACCGCCTCTAACTCTCACTTGTTCTTTTCCTCTCTCTCTCTCCTGCCTCCACGGTCTTTGTTCTTCCCCACCCTCCTCTTTCTAGATACGTTCCTCCTCCATCTATTCTTTGTCTCTGCTGCTCTCTTTTTTCAGCCCCCTCCCTTTCTATCTTTTCCTCACCTTTTTCACTCCCTCCCTTTTCCTCTCACTTCCCTTCTCTCTCCCCACCTTTCTCTCTGCCTTCCTCTTTCTCTTCTACTATCTCCCTCCATCGCTCTCCCTCTCTCTCCTACTCCCTCCCTCCATCTCTGCACCTCTCTCTCTCTCTCTCTGTGTGCTGTTCCAGCAAAGGCTGTTTGATGTAGTATCCCACTGTTCCAAAAGCGACAGGCAGCCGTAGGATGAGAACACAGGGTTTGAAATCTCTACGTGGGACGCTGCCTGGCGTTCTGACTGCCAGCCTCATCTACTTCTCATTACCTGGGTGCCTCTGTCCCGACGCACACAGCAAACCATTATTTACAATACAGCATTTGCATCTGACAAAAAAGCTTGTCAAACTGATTCATAATGTCTGATATACTTTATGTTCCGTGGGGAGGATTAATACTGTAATAGTATTTGAAGATGATTCTAAAGGAAAACTTTTTTGATGACAAAACCTGAATCTAAAATGTTCTCTTTATAGATGCCAAAACTCACGCATGGCATCTATAATTGGTTTAAAGTTGTCATTCAGTGCAATGAAGTCAAGTTGGACGAATATTATTGTGACGCCACAACCCATGGAATCCAGAATTTATTCGAAAAAGGACACCTTTTTAGCCACACTTTTGTGGCTCAATGATGTGACCAATGTATAACTTGATTACTTAGTAATTTGCAGTAATACACAAGTTAATAAGTAAACGTTGAATTGTCACAGCCGTAACAGAAAAACAGAGAGGTGTTTTAATACGAAAGGCTGTTCTCAGCACTCCGGCATGATTTCAATTTGCAATTTAATTAATTTAACATTTCCTGAGACACGTTCATCTCGTTCCATTTTAACAGACTAATTATTATAGCTGCAAAACAAATTGTCATTACTTTGTGTGGCATACCTCTCTCCATTTAACCTGACTAGAAGCTGAGATAGAGATTCTCAGAGTGAGCGAGTGAGTGGGTGAGTGAGTGAATGAATGAAAGAGTATGTTCTGCTAGTCTGTAACCCCCTACAATCTGCACTGTGGCGCAAAGCCCAGACTCACATGTAGAGGAAGAAGATAATTACAGGCTCTCCGAATAGAACACAATTTCATTTTCAATGGCTGAATCATGAACGTTGAAATATCTTTCAGAGAAGGCTTGTTGTTGCAGAAAATAGGATGTTATGACAAGGTAGGATGGAGATGAGGCCAGTTTAAACACAACACATATTTCCGATGGATAGTTGTCTACTGAGTGCGTTTGGTGGTGTGCGTGGATGATTTGTCATTCGAGCTCTATTGGTTGACAGATGCTATTTCAGGATTGATCGCCTAAAAAGTTTAACTCGTTCCAACTTGGGTACTGAAACTACCCTCACGCACTCGATCCATTCTGCTCGGACCCGTTCTGTCTGTCCAAAGTGTGACAGAACAAAATAAAGATTGCCTGTCCGTCGTCACCTTTTTTAATGGATCTGTATACTTCCCTGAGTGAATCTAATCAATGTATAAGAGAGACATACAGGATTCGTAACCCTTCAGATGTATTGTCCACATAGGCTATTCTCAGTGTTGTAGGTCAGATGTTTTCGAGGTCAGACCTGAAGGACCCATGTCATTCGATTTTCAATAGAGTAAGCAAAGCAAAACAAACATAACATCCGTGTGAACATATTGAGTTATTTGTAGAACAATCACAATGGGCGGTGAACTCGGGATTTTAGAGTTGATTACATCCATAATTATACCTCTACAGCACATTTTTAATTATTATCCTCCAATCAGGGACTGATTCAAACCAAGGACACTTGTTGTGTGGAAACTCTAACCAATCAGTGACATTAAAAAACGCAGTATTCAGGAATGGGTGAGGGTCGAGTTTTTCGTACTCCCGAAATTGGAAGCGAGTGTTTCGATGAATCTTTGACTGTTGGCTGGAAGGGATTCTATCATGACACAAGGCGAGATCCAGATGCAGACACAGGAGGCAGATTGTTTGGAGTTTAGGATGTTTAATAATCCAAAAAAAGAGTAGGGCAAGAGAATGGTCGTGGACAGGCAAAAGGTCAAAACCAGTTCAGAGTCCAGGAGGTACAGAGCGGCAGAAAGGCTTGAGGTCAAGACAGGCAGAATGGTCAGGCAGGCGGGCACAGAGTCCAGAAACAGGCAAGGGTCAAAACCAGGAGGACTAGAAAAAGGAGAATAGCAAAGGCAGGAGAACGGGGAAAACTGCTGGTTGACTTGGAACATACAAGACGAACTGGCACAGAGAGACAGGAAACACAGGGATAAATACACTGGGGAAAACAAGCGACACCTGGAGGGGGTGGAGACAATAACAAGAACAGGTGAAACAGATCAGGGTGTGACAGATTCAAGCTTCTATCCATTGGAAGCTGCTCCTATTTCTGTCCTATTTCCACTTCGACCTTTGACCTTTGTCTAGAGACTCTAGACTGACATAGTTACCTTGTAACTTTTAGCAGAAGTCATGACTGACTTTGGCTTTTGGTGAGTCTGTCCATCCTTTCTTTAATAGTAAAATGCAACAGAGAGGAGAGGGATGGGAGATTCCTATCACCATATTGTAATAACTAGAGCTGATTGCCCAATTACCACATGAGCAGACAAACAGGCACGTTCACAAGACGCTCAACACATTATCACCTATTAGTAAGGCGATGAGATAAAACGTTTGCCTGCCTCCACGTGAAAATTTGACTTTCAAAACATATTTTCGGCAATAGCAATCTACCAAAGGTGATTAAAGGGAGGGACGATAAAAATAATAATTTGGGGGGTGTTTATATTTGTCCTGTTACACACAAGTGTGTAATTGAAATGTGTTTTTTGCATATCCCCAACTACTCCTGAGACACACGCACGGAGTGGGGTCGTGGTATCCTTTGTAATGCGCCCCGGGTGTAATTAGGGTTAAGTGCCTTGCTCAAGGGCACATCGGAAGATTTTTCACCTTGTCGGCTCCGGTATTTGAACCAGCGACCTTTTCTGCCCAACACTTTAACCTTGAGGCTACCTGCCACCATAGATAACAATGTTAAGATAAGAAGTCTCCCCCAGGCTATGTATCATGTCAGAAAGTTAGAAATGGGGGAGAGAACTTGAACACAATGTAGGCCTAATGCAACATCCTTGTTAATTCTGCTGTGAGATGACTTTATGTAGTGGATTTCAGAGAATTGTCAAATAATTGTATGTATTTTATGGGTATACAGACTGCATATATAGATCAAGGTTATTCAATTACGTTAAAAGGCAACATTAGCTCGTTTTCAGTCTTTCATGTGTTATTTATTTTCCCAGTTAGTGAACTATCTGACCAATCAATTGCATTAATTGATCAATTAAACTACCAGGGAGAAAGATAACCATCAGTACTTTGGCCCTTGGGGGATGGAAATAAATAGCCTCACCACACTCATTTGAGAAGTACCACCTGACATGACGATTGCACTGGGGTGAAGACTGGTGTGGATTTTCCCAATCTCTGTGTATATGGCATTGTTATAAATGCTTTTTTATCTTTTCTTTTTCTTTTTGCCTCACGTCATAAGCAGACCATTTCCCACAGAAAGTATCTAACAGGTAAACATCTTTGATTTTGACCTTTGTTGAAAAGCCGCAAGCTCTTTGAAAATCAAGACTGAGGCAGGTACACTAAAGCGAGCGAAGAAATTCAATGTATTTTGTTCATGTTCTTTAAAATGACATTCCTTCACCTTCTCATACATATTGACTGCAGTTACAATGGAACGGAGGTCTTATCTGTGGGCACTCATGAGTGAGAAACCACTCGAATGCTCTCGGGAAATAACAATAGTGCTGTTTGCTTTGCTTGCCAGAGTGAATATACAACGCTGTATTCGGGTTTAACAGCACATACCAACAGAGATGGATAAACAATGGATATTATACAGGCAATAATAATAATACCCATAAGTATGATTTGTGAAAGCTCATAACATACTCCTGAAATCCTCAGAAGCCACAGGGGTTGTTTACAATACGTTGTAGAGCATTGCTGGGGGGAAAAATCTATCATGCCTAAAGCAATGCTCATGAATGACAAAAGCGTTTGGTTGTTTGGATGTTAAGGGATGGAGCCGTCAATGACAATGTGGCAAATCGAGGGTGAAAATATGAAAGTTAAAAACCTGGCAATAGCCTTAGTGAATATTTCACGGGTGAACAGCTACAGGGCCGAGTCGCCTTGTCAATCATTCGTTCATGTCCGTTTTGATGTGAGAGAGATTAAAGTAGATGTCACACGTCAAAATTTGATGGATGACCCTATGTGAACCTATGTGACCGCTATGTGAACCTAAGGGGCTGCCTGTCAGGACATCCTGATGGTTAGGTGGGGGTCTTTGGGTAAGGGTCCAGTTGTCAGGTCAACCGGTAATGATTTATGACCCAAGCCTGATTTATGACCCTATGTAATGATTTATGACCCTATGTCCTGTTGTAGCAGGCATGCCCATATTTGGGCTTCCGGTCAGGACATCCTGGCCTGGGGTGGGGGTCTTTGGGGTAAGTGTCAAGCTGTCAATGTCGTAAATCAAAAAAAGATCATGATTTATGACCCTATGTAGTGATTGATGCCCCAATGGTTTGTAGAATGGGGGCATGCCCATATTTGGGCTTCCGGTCAGGACATCCTGATGGTTAGGGGTGCTTTTTGGATAAGTAAGTGACCAGGTGTCATGTCAAACTGTTCCTGGATGTCTAGTGTTGGGGGTTGTTAATGAACATTTCAAAGAGGCTGGCTTTGCAGAAGCCTTATAAAGCCCCAGAACAATTCCTGTTTAAGACTGTACAAGATCTTAAGAATAACCATGGAATTTGGGATCGGTGACAAAGCAGTGATGACTGTAACAACTGAAGCGGGTCCTCGGTTGGTCCATAGAGCACGGGCCAAGTATCAACCCGCAATATATGATGCTCCAAAAAAACGTTTTTTAAATGTTTATAGAACCCAAATACCTCCATCAAATGCGCTGAAAGATCAAGTGTTGATGTCTAATGGACAGCTGTGGGGGTATCGGTTTGATTACGTGGCCTGTAGAGTGACCCTCTATACGGTAGCTGAAGGAGAAGAATATACAGACCAGACTGTAGGCTTGGAATATGGTGTTGAAGACTGGTCGGTTTTTCGCAAGGTTGTGTGTCCTGAACTGCGCCTTATCACCAAGGGGTATAGTGTGTTCACGGGCCACGAGACCCGTTGGGAAGGTACCCCTGACTCCTCAGGACGAATATTTCACAGGTTGAAAATACAAAGACAGAATGGACGTCCCTGCGGCTGCGTGGAGTTCTATATCGGCACCCAGGAAATCCGAAACCAAAACCTCAGGGAGGGGGGCCATACTGGGGATACACGACTGCGTCTGCTTATTCCTTTTAAAAGTTGGGATGTAATGGAATTGAAAATGTTGCAGGCGTTGGATGATCTCTTTGTACAGAGCCAACAGCGGCAGAGCCTTGTTCATTTAAAAAAGTGCATAATATATACGAATCGTAAAGATTACGATGCAAAAGAGCCTCCAGAAGATACAGCGTCAGAAGAAAACTAAGTAAGCGGATGCTTTAACCACGCCCCCCCAGATACCCAATGGCCTTGTTCTACAATAAAAAGAAAAAAGCAGCCAGTTCTTCATTTCAGCATACACCATGGATCTCCAGACCATCTACGTGGACGCATCTACGTCATGGGGCCCCGAAACTAAGGACTCAATGCCTCACAGCCCTACACTCTACTCACCCCTGGCAAGACCCTCGACACCCCCTACATGTACCCAGCCTGAGGATGTGTTTGATGGGGTGGTCAGTACTATTTTTGTGGATACCATCAAGGCCTCTGTAGCTACACTTTTAGACTTGGTGATTGGCGACTATATAAGAGAAAAATGCATCGGCTGTGAGATCAATCACCCCAGCCAGCGTCGTCATCCTTGCCTATACGACCCTCCGAGATACTACTTTTTCAATCATTTTGAGGAGCTGGTGAAAAGACTGTGGTCCCGCAGGTTTATACCCTCGCTGGTCAGCGCCCTGGAGGCTATGGGTCTTGTGCCGTCTATCCCTAGAGTTTACGGGGTAACCGAGGCCTTCCTACATGAACTGAAGGAGGCAATTTTCATCCACGAGAAACTCAAAGAAATCCGACACACCCTGGTGGCCGACAACAAATACCGGGAAGCTGTGGTTGCTGATGTGGTGCTTTTCTGGCTCAATAAATCCCAAGAGACCGAGTGACATTTTGTTATTTAGAGCTATGGGTAACTATGTGTCTACGATGTTTGAGCGAATAAATACCTTTTTTCTTTTGAGAGACCTTACATATGTTATGCATCAGATTATTGAAAATAAAGTGAACAAGGGATCGTTCTACACGACACACAATACCTGGGCTAATGTAGAGCGTTTGCTGAAAATGGAGCAAATCATGAAACAGGTCCGACATACGGGCGAGAGTTTACAATGGACACATATGGTATCAAGGCTTGTTGAGGATTCTGAAGAACTAGAAATAACTTTGGCTAAGATTTTACATTATTTGTTTGAACCACCCTTTAATGTGAATGTGTATCATATTTGTTGTTTATATACTTATATATCAGACGTGTGTGTTTTAAAAATTCAGCGACACAAAACTGTAAATCTAAACCATATATACAGGGTGTTGCATGCTGTGATTGTTGAGAAAACTGGGACTTGTATCTTGCAACAAATCCTGAATTGTCTGTATACGTAATACTTGTTGCATTCTTAAAATAAAAATTCACAAACTGAAATGTTGTCGTTATATGAAAGTGGCTCATTAACGTTATTGTACCTCAGCGAGGCAAGAAGGATGGCTGAGCAGCTGTTGAAAAACATATATTATAATCCCGCTAACCCCGGGTCTTATGGGGGTAAAGAGCGTTTACAGAGAGCTATAGTCGAAGAAACAGGTAGTCTGTTAAGCGATGCTAAAGTGAATGAATGGTTATCCGAGCAAGATGCCTACACTCTACATAAACCTGTAAGAAAACAATTTCCAAGAAATAGAGTTTTTTCTACGCACCCCTTATCCCAATTTCAGGCGGATCTATGTGACATGCAGGCCCTGGCCGATAAAAATGATGGAAATCGCTACATGCTAACGGTTATAGATATTTTCTCTAAAGTAGCCTTTGTAAGGGTGTTAAAAAATAAGAGCGGGGCAGAGGTAACCCGGGCCTTTGACTCGATCTTGAAGGCAGGAGGCGCACCCAAGAAAGTGCAGACGGATGGCGGAAAAGAATTTTTTAATAAAACATTTCAGAAGCTAATGAATAAGTATAATATAGTACATTTTGCTACAGGCTCTGATTTGAAAGCTTCGGTTGTGGAACGCTTTAATAGGACTTTGAAAGAGCGGATGTGGCGATATTTTACAGCTCACAACACCCACAGATATACAGACATAGTTCAGGATTTAGTAAACGGGTACAACCACAGCTTCCATAAGAGTATACGTATGAAGCCCTCTGACGTCTCTTCGGAAAACTCTTTTCAAGTCTTTAAAAATATGTATGGTTTGTTCCCACTTCGCCGTAAGAAAAAAATGACTTTTAAATTCCTAGTGGGTGACTTGGTTCGTATATCAAAGTTGAGGGGTGTTTTCGACAAAAAATACGAACAAGGCTTTAGCTCGGAGTTGTTTACCGTTACCGAATGTCTGCCACGCATTCCGCCGGTCTACAAATTAAAAGATTATGACGGGGATCTTATAGAGGGATCTTTTTATGAGAAGGAATTACAGAAGGTCCAGTTGGGTAAAGACAAAGTCTTTCACGTGGAGGAGATTCTAGATCAGAAGAGAGAAAAGGGTAAAAAATGGTTGCTGGTCCGCTGGAAAAACTGGCCTCAAAAGTTCAACAGTTGGGTATTGGAGCAGGATGTGGTGGAGGCAACGGGGATTAATTTAAACCCCTAGTCATGATAACTAGCGCATCATTCGCGTGTACACAGTTGGGCATCATGGAACACAGCGGCTTCTACCTGACTCTCCCCAGTAATGCGTCGGCACAGATATATCGTAATAATCAGAGTTCGAAGTATACAACCAATTTTCCAAAGCCTATAGAGTTATCAGAGGCTTGGGAAGTAGGTCTCAGCGAGATTACATACCCCCATAGTTGGTATAATATCAAAGCTAAGGACCGTGATTTTTATTGCAAAAGGTTATCGGAACCTGCGAAACTTATTAAGCTTAAAAAAGGTTTCTATAGAACCGTCGACAGGATCGTCTCAGAGTTGAATGAACACCTAACCCTGAACAAGATGGAAATATTCCTATTCTACAATCCAATCCATAAAAGGATACAAATCTCAGGGCCTGCTAACGGAGGTATAAAGACCAGCGGTAATTTATCCTACATGTTGGGGATGGGTCCCAATAAATGGACGTATGTGAACGATAAATTATTCCCATTCCCTGCGGATATACATGCAGGCTTTTACAACATATTTGTCTATACCGACATCATAACCTATCAAAGGGTCGGAGACAGCTGTGTGCCCCTCCTGCGAACAGTTCATATAGACGGAAAGGATGGGGACATCGTCACTGTCAATTATGACAAGCCGCACTACGTACATGTCAGCAAGAACTATATTGAAAACATTCTGGTTGAGCTTAAAACGGATCAGAACGAAAACATTGAATTTACTTATGGTAAAACGATTGTAAAACTCCACTTTAGACCCACCAAAACCTCTCTACATATATAATATCTGTATTATATTTATAAACATAATACAAATAAAAGAGTTATGGAGCACCATCAGCTCGACCCTAACCGTTATGTTTCATACTATGTGGATCAAGTTGGTAATGGACTACCAGGATATCATGGAGCACCGACAATGTATGGTGCGGGGATAGGCGGTATATTCCGTAACCTGTTTAGGATGGTTTTACCGTTTATGAAGAGGGGCTTCAGCATAGCCAAACCACATTTAAAATCCGCGGCTAAAAATATAGTAAGTGAGGTTGTAGCCAATGCTATGACCCGAAGGGCGTCACCAGATGTGGAGCATCAAGAAGGCTCGGGGCTTATGATATTGTCTCGAAGACCAAAAAAGAGACCCCCAGGTTTAAGACGCAGGCCGGCACCTAAAAAGCGGCGGTTAACTGTTAAAAGAACCTCAGTAAGTCAAAGACGAGGTAAAGTGAGGAGGTCTGAACCAAAACAGGCTAAAAGAATACTAGGAAGTATTTTCTAAAAGAATAAGTGACATGGCTCTTTTACATCGAATGTCCTCTGAAGCTATAAAGACAGAACTCGATCTTTTCACGGCCCCTTTAACGCAGCATTCAATAGATAGATCCAGTTATGTGGAGATAGCCCCTCTCTCTGCTATTACCGATAACGGGCCTATCGAATTTTTCATACCAGGCCACGGTGACAACTATCTGGACCTCAACAACACCTTGGTGCATTTACGTCTAAAAGTGACCAAAAGAGATGGGTCTAATATTGCAGGCGATGCCAAAGTGAGTCTCATTAATTACCCCTTGGCCACCATTTTCTCCCAAGTTGATGTGACTTTGGGTGAACGCCTAATCAGTCAAAGCAGCGCCACATACCCTTATAGAGCCATCATGGAGTGTTTACTAAACTACTCCGAAGACACTCTCAAAACACAATTTAGCGCCGGGCTGTTTAGCAAGGATACTGCAGGAGCCTCTATGGAATCGACAGACCCTTCCACCGGTGCAAACAAAGGACTAGCGGCACGAGCTCGCTACTGCGCCGAATCTCGAGAGTTTCATTTGCTAGGCCCTATACACTCTGACATTTTCTTTCAAGAACGGTTACTCTTAAATTCGGTTGATTTAAGATTAAAATTAACCAGGGCCAAGGATGATTTTTGCCTGATGTCTCCCCAAGACGGGGATTTTAGTTTGAAAGTGTTGGGGGCCACCCTTTTTATTAAAAAAGTGTCTGTATCTCCGGCCGTACGCCTGGGTCACTCACATGCTTTGATGAAAGGAAATGCCCTTTACCCTCTCCAAAGAATTACCATGAAAACCTTTAGCATACCTGTGGGCAGTAGAATCTGCAGTCAAGAAAACCTATTTCTAGGCCCTTTACCTAGATATGTGGTTATAGGTCTGGTTGATCACGCCTCTAATACGGGGAGTTTAGATAAAAACCCCTTTAATTTTCAACACTTCAATGCAGAGTATGTAGCTCTCTGTCAGGACGGACGTCAGGTTCCTGCTAAGGCTTTCCAACCCCAATTTAACAACAACATATCTGTGCGAGAATTTTACAATCTATTCCTGGCTACAGGGAGGCATCTAAAAGATCTCTCTTTACCTATTGACAGAAATGATTTTGCAGAGGGTTACACGTTGTATGCTTTCAATTTATCCCCTGATGATGACACCTCAGGAAATCTGTCTGTGGTGTCCCAAGGTAACCTCAGGCTGGAAATGCGTTTCCGTACACCTTTAGCCTGTACAGTTAGCATGATTGTTTACGCATGCTCTGATTCAATCTTGGAAGTGAATGCCCGAAGACAGGTCTTAGTGGATTATTATTAAGGACCTTTGAGCAAAGACATGAATACCCAAGAGTTGGAAGGGCTCATGAGCCGCTTGATTGGAAAACAATTTTGTGGAGTGATGGCTTGTGATGAATTACCTATTGAGATATGGCCTGAGAGGCCTGCAATGTTTATTGTCAATACCCATCCTAAACACATGCCTGGTGAACATTGGCTAGCTATGACATTAGAACAGGAAGGTGGAAGAAAAATCTCAACTTTTTTTGATTCCTATGGCTTTCCCCCCGGTTTTTCACATTTCCCTAAATCTATTAAAGATTTTTTGACCCTAAACGGTTCAAAGATCTACTACAGCATCAAACAAGTGCAAGATAACCTTTCCACTACATGCGGTCACCACTGTGTATTTTACCTGTGCCAAAGAGCCCGGGGAGTTTCTTTTGAAGATGTTATGTTTCTTTATAAGGATGATTTAAGAAGTAATGATAACTTTGTATCTTGTTTTGTTAGAAAATATCAAAAGTGTTCAAATGTGTGTCGTTTAAGAACGCGTAATCAAGGCGTATGCTCACGTCATATGTTTCAAGAATGCCACAAATGTTAAATTGCTTATTTTTCAAATAAAACATTTTATTGAATTTAATCATAGTCATTCAAAAGTCATTTTCAAAAGTCTAACCACGCCGAGAGATCGGGATTAGGAAAAGGTCCTGAGACGTTCATGGGAGTAAATGAGTTAGCATCATCGCTTTCATAGGGGGGCGGTGTCGTTGGGGCAGCTTTAGGGGTGCTGTATCTCGTTGAAGGCTTTTGTTTTAAAGCTTGAATCTGTTGACGAAGCTTATGGTTGGGTACACCCGAGAGGGGAATGTTCAGGATTGCCAGGGCCTTAAGAAACTGACGCCAGCCGGGAGGCCTTCGGTCATCAGCAACCTTGTGGGCAGCCGTGGTACTTTTAAGTAAGTCCACCATATGGGACCCCCTAACAACAGCGCCCTGAAGTATAAACTCTCCAGAATCGTTCCAAGCAGCTAACCCCTTTGAGTCTTTTATCTTGTTCATAATGTATTTAACATTCTTCCTGTTACGTAAAGGCACATGTGTCAGTAGGTCATGCATAACTTTATCTTCAAAAGGCATTTGAGCTTCACCAGACATAGGATCTTCACTAGGTAAGATCGCCGGTACAGGCCTTACCGGGGCCTGGCTATCGTTAGGTTCGACATCTGTTAAAGGGTCCGGTAGGGAAAGTGTTAAATGGTTGGTCTCTCTCTCCCCTTGCTTTACCAGAGTCAAATATCTTTGCATTAGGTTTGTGTATTTTTGGATCTTATCATAGGGGTTCAATCCTTTTCGGTTCAAAACATCCTTCATGGCCGTATCCAAATCATTTTCAGCTGTTTGTCTGATATTTTCAGGACCCTGCATTTGATTTTTAAGTCTATCCAACTCTTGTTGTGGCACCAAGTACATTTTAGTGGCCATCACACCGCGTGTTCAACCCCCACGTCTGGCCGCAATAAGGCTGGTGATGAAGGGCACGTCTATACTGAGTAAAGGTAGAAGAAAACCCCCAGACTGTTGTATACTATGTCTTTTCTTTTGAAGACTGGCCCTTTTATTGGCAAAGAGTTTGATCGCGGTCTTTTGTCTCTTTAATTTTTTCAATTGGTTCAGGGTGAGTGGAATGCGTCCTTTGAGAAGATTCAAAGCAATCTCACATAAGGCTAATATGAGATCTGAAGAACAACTACCCAAGATGGCCTTCCGTCCTTTAGCTGTAGACCCAACTAGCCTTGTCAAGAGGGGCAGGTTTCTTTTTAAACGCAGAGACATAGCGTTTACTTTTTAGGAAGGTATGCAGCAGGCCGCTCCCACGGAAACAGCCCTGTACGTAGCCTAAGGTGTTCTGGAGTATTTGCTTTTAAATCCACGATTAAATAAGAAAATGGCTCTTTGGTAGCGTCCTCATAGCTCTCCATAAAGTATGATTTCCGTCCAGGGTACATCTGCTGAGCTAGAGTGCTAATTTGCAGTTTGTCTCTAGGATTTTTAAACAATACCATGTAGTTGGCATTCAAGCTAATGGTCCGACTATTTTTACCTTGGTGAAACACATTCTGGACCAAGTAAAGCACGGACAGGTTTCTATGATGAGTATATTGGGTAAAAGCTCGTGCAATTTCGGGGTGTTCGCTACCAGCAAATAGCATATCGTCCAAAACCAGCAGATTATATTTATGTGGGGGGAGAAGTTCATCATCAGACAGAGATTCGGGTATTCCTTCAACAAACTTGATTTTTATTGTCTTCAATAATTCATCATACAGAGGTTGGTAACATGAATAACACCATACAATATTGTCAGGCTTTTGAGATAACACATGTTCAGAATTCTCTAAAATACTTTTTACAAAAAAAGTTTTACCACTGTTTGATGGGCCTGCAATTAAGGCCGAAAAGGGCAGTTTTAAACGGGGGTCAAAATCCTCGACAGCCGTCATTATATCTTAAGCTTTAAGACACACTGGGGCTTGTAGCCTAAGTCAGTAGCCAAAGGGCAATGTGGTACCGTCAGGCAATAGCCGTCTCTTGTCATAGACTACCCTGAATCTTTTAGTGAGTGGGGCGTTTCTTAGATGGAACCCCTTTTTATCCCTCACTATTTTGTTGTAGGAGGTCAAAATCTCCAAGTCACTATTCTTGTCATTTACGAACCCCTCGACCAAGCGCGTGATTGATTCCAAGTTTACACGCGGGGCATTTTCGTAGTTTTGAGTCACGCCTTTGGCTTTCAACACCACGTGATTGTCTTTAGTCCTAAAAGCATAGCTTTTGGGCCCACATGAGGACCATTCTGTGATATGGTCACCCTCGGCGAGTTCACTAGTTAAACCCCCAAGATAGTTGCTAAGTGGGGGGTTCCAATCCCCCGGCTTGCTTACATAGACCACAGAGTCTGTGTCGTGGTAAAGAACCCGCCGCTGAAGCTGTTCCATGAGGGTGTACAGTTCAAGTCGGGCATAGGCTGTGGTAAATGCTGCAAGAAACACATTTACATTACCTGGGGGTAGAACCCACTTTGGGTTGCGCCGCCATTGCACCATGGCAATGTCTTGACTCAAGAATGAAAAATGTGAAATTTCGTATTGGTCCGAAAAAACAAATTCCAAAAATTCTTCCGGGTCTTTAATGATCGAAGTTGTTAGCATATTGCTTCTCTGCGCTAACTTCCCCCAAAGGGAGTTCAAGTACAATTTCGAAACATTTCTTTTGGTTTTGTTGACCTGTATTCTGTCAGGGTCAAGAAGTATGCCTTCTCTGTCATGGTAGTCTTGAATGTACTTCTCTTTACTCTCTTGATCTGTGACCGATGCTGGATAGCCTGAAGCCATCTGCTTGCATCTCAAGAAGGTCTTGATGTACTCTTTAAAAAGTGTGTCTGATTTCCTGGAAAAGTTCCACACTTCAAAGATTTTGGCCACACGATACCCCTTCTCCAAAGCCTTAGAGAATTCAACGGTGACCCATACACCTGTCAGGGCTCTTTCTTGATCTGAGTGATCACATGGGTTTTCCTGGTTGTTGTGTTCACAGCATGTGCGACAAAGGGGAAAGAAAAGTTTTCCTTTAGACCCCTTGTAAGGCAGCACAGGTATAAACAGACCCCTAGGAGGGTAGACAGTCGCTTTGATTAAACCAAAATAATTTTGAGGTATGTCAAAGTCGCTGTGAATAATTTCAGGATGCCCTATAGGATAGCATGAGGAACTCATTACATGAGGATATAGGGATGTAAAATCTACATAGCCTATTGTCTCGTCGGGTTGAGCTACATAACGCAATGTCAAAGCATTGGTCCTGCCTCCAAACAAGGCCTGTCTCGGTTCCAGGGGCTCTGGAGGGTCATATTGGGTAAGGAAGGCCTGAACATGAGGATCCGCCTTTTTCAGGGCTGTCCATTCGTGTTCCCACAAAACCACAACTTTTAACCCGTAAGTAGCCTTTAAAGAATTCAGTTTGTCTTGAAACTCTTGGTACATTTCCCCAAAAGTCTTTTGGGTTAGGACACACATGGCCTGGGGGACAAAGCATAATTTACAACCGTGGAAGAAACAACCGTTGTACTCATACACTGTCTCAACACCGTCAATCTGTGTGTATCCATCGACATGGTAAGGCCCAAAAGCCTTCTCCCCCCGATTCAAAGCATGTTGGATAAAAACATTTTTATCCTGGGCGAGGTACTCCAACCATTGAATGGAACCACTAGAGTAGGCCTTGAATTGTCGTCGGTAGTTGTCTGGCGATGGGATAGCTATAGATGCTGGAGTTAGATAGTGTGTACGATAGGTTTTCATGCACGCGGATGCAATAGTTGTACAGCTCCAGGGGTCAATGCCTGCATCTTTGATTACCTCTTCTCTGAATCTGAGGCATCCTTCACGTAGTATAACCACGTCATTGTCACAGTATGATTCCATCTCTTTATGAAAATCAAAAGTTCCATGTCTTACTGTCTCGTACCACGTCATGAATTTCTCACGCTCTTTGGGAGACATTTGATCACAACCGTACATTTCGGGGGCTGGATAAGCTCCTATATAATGTAGATTCTCCTCAGATGTGAAGAAGTGGGGGAAATAGCCTTTGACCGAGTTTTCAAAACCCAAGGCCTCTGGCATTTGAGCCAATCTCATGGGTAAGAAGCTTAAGCTGTCAATGTATCTCTGTTTGAAGGCGTGGTCAACAAAACATAAGATTTTACTCCCTTGAGCAATGACACTGGGCGCCACGCCTTGCTGTATCAAAGGGTTCAGAAGCAGATAGGAGTCATAGGCTCGCGCATTGTGAGCTATAAACGTGAAGTTTCTGTACTGGGCCTTTCTAAAATGTTTTAGAAAGAGTCGGGCGCAATCGGGCCCCTCGGCCGACCACTTTTCACCGGTGAAAGTCATGGTAGATACAAAAATAGGCAAGTGAACCCCTGATTGCTGATTTGTCTCAAAATCATAAAAAACATATTTCTCTGTATGTTCATCTTCAGCCAAGGGCTGAATGTAACACTCATGTGGTACTTCTTGAACAAGTTCTGCGTCTCTGCTTTTCAAGGGCCCTTTACAGATTGGGCAATGTAGAATACCACAAACATGGGGTTTAGGGCTGTCTATTTTAAGGTTGTAATTGCAATGACATTTTGGACATTTCTTGTTAATGTCACAACTGCTTACAGATTTACAGGCCTTGGGGTGCCATGTTTCAGTTTTGTGTTTTTCGTAACAGTAGGCCGAACGACATGTGCGGTGACAATCCTCACAGGGTGTCAAGTTTAGCGGTTGCATAGGGCATTGTTTATCCAGACATACTGAACAGTTATAACGGCACGAGTGCCCCCCCTTGCGGGTGTAGCCGGTATGACAGGCTGGACAGACATATGGGGCGCCTAAAAATGCTGTGATGTTAGTTACGGCATAGTAATGCTCATTTTGCACATAAAAGTACATAGTCTTAGGGTGTGGTTCTTGTATATTTTGGAACTTCAAGAGAGCGTCATTAGCCCTGCTGTGGTACAAAACCACAATCTTGATATTCAGAAAGTTTTCAAATTTGCCTATGTCGGAGAAAGCCACAGCCTCCTGTATACCTAAACCCACAGCCTTTTGTAGCTCTTGAGCTTTCTGTAACGCTTCGCGCTCTGTACATCCTGGGCTGAGTAAGTGGGCCAAACCTATGGCAAAGCATAGCTTATTACCATGATTGTGAACGATTATGAGGTAGGCCTTTTTATTGCTTATGATTTCGGACTGCATCAGGCTATCGAGTTTACGTCTCTGCCCGCCGCCCCCTTGTGGTGGCCGGACTAATTGTACTACAAGTTCGAGGGTCCTATCTGCTAGCACGTTTAAATTTGACTGAACAAGGCGTTCTAGCAGGTTAACAAATTGTTCAAGATCTGCTTCACCCTTATTTAAAATAAGCGATACACGGCTCTGCAGACTGTCTCCAAAAATTTCCAACTGTAAGGTATCCCTTGGTTGGCTATAAGCTCTAACTCTATCTACCAGTTCATTCAAAGTGTCCATAAGCATTACGTAAAACACAGCATATTCCCGAATCTGACCCCCCCATGCGAAATTGAAAAACTGTCGAACCTCAATATTGTGGAATTTATTTCGATACAAAACATGTTCACTGCGATCAAGACCATCCCCATCCTGATTTGCTAGACAATTGTCCAACTGTTCAAAAACATCGTATTGGGTTTCAGACTCTTCAGACATGGGTGTTAAAGGCTGGCTTAGAGGTGTAGGTGGTGCAGAATTAAACCTAGGGCTCTCGTTCTGTACATTGTGATCAAGACCTTCCCGCTCCAGATTTGATAGACATTTGTTCAGCTGTTCAAAAACATCGTATTGGGTTTCAGACTCTTCGAACATGGGTGTTAAAGGATGGCTTAGAGGTGTAGGGGGTGCAGAATTAAACCTAGGGCTCTCGTTCATCAGGGTAATTAAAGATATGATTGATTCGGGTATCTGTGATAACCTGTTTTCATCGGCAGACCCTGACTCATTCATACGTGTAATAATTTCAATGAGTTCGGAGGGAATCTGGGATAATAGGTTTTCATCTATAGCCCCTATGTCAATTAGCCCAGAATCATTCATATGGTTAATTATATCTTGGAGCTCTGTAGGGATTTCCGCTAAGAGGGTTTCAATTGTCTCGCTTAGGTCTATAGGGGGCGCCATTTCTCTACTTAAGGATGTGTGTGCTTGTGTTTTTTACATATGTGTTTTTTAACGGAGGTATTTGCTTGTTTTAACCCTACTGTTGTTTAACATGCGGGGAAGCTCTCTACGCCAGAATGACACATCCTGATTGTATTGATGTTCGAATAGAATACCCATACGACGTTGAAGTAAAGCCTTTCGTGATTTTAAACCCTGTGTAAAAGCCTTGAAAAGCACGGCTTGGTCTATTTCACAAGAGGCTGTTGCCCCACCAGAATTGGCCGTTTCAATAAGGTTGGCCACTTCACAGAACATCAAATCGTCTACCTCAGAAATGTCATTTAAAACTTTGAAATCATCAGGCTTCGCTGTTCTGGTGACTGGGGTCTTTGGCGCCTCCTCGGGATCTAGATGTGTAGCTTCTTGGATGTCTTTATAAGCCGGCGAGGAGTCTGCATTAAAAATAATACATACAGAAAAATAGGTTATTAACCCTAAAATATGTTTGATAAAAATGTAAAATACATTTCAGATATAAGCCTATATATTAACAATACATTAATTAAATACCTCGGCTTTTTTGAAGAGGGCTGTTCTGAAGAAGCTCTGAGAACTCGGGAACATGTCTTTGGGCAACCCTAATTATAGCATCTGCCTGGTCTGTAGCTTGTGAGCCTGAAAAAAAAAAAAAAAAAAACAGCATTAGGCCATGTTTAAACATATTATTTTATATATTCAGGCATAAAAATAAAATATATATATAAATGATAATTGATTCATACCTTGTCCTTGTAACGCTGTCTCGTGAATACCCGCCCAGTAGTATTGTTCGGGTGAAGCGGACCTGTGGATCTGGGCACTGATTGTCCGTTGGTGTTTAATAGGGGGCGCCCAACGGTCCTGGCTCAGGGGAGTTGACCTGCCGTTTAAAGTCTCTGTTTGCGGCTTGTGTGTAAATACATCCTGGGAGTAGGGCAAAATTGTCTCGTAGGCATATCCTTCACAGAAACCGTGTAGACTACCTATGGCATCCCTTCTCGGAGGTATTTCCGCTGTAAACACATAAAATAACTTTTAATATAAGATGCCGACACTTTTTGTTTTTAAGGTATAAATATTCTTACGGAATTCTTGGATCTTACTTACTACAATTCAGGGTCGGCGTTGGGATGTAAGCAATTTGTTCCGGAGACCCTACGGCCGGTTCGAGCTCATTTATATCTCGGAGAATCTGCGTGAAGGTTTGAGAATCTAAAAAAACATTAGATAATATTAAAGCTCTAATCATTTTAGCTAATATTGACATTTTATACGTTAAGAATCCGGGCCCTAAGGCCTGTTTAATATTTCTATAACATACAACGTTTTCAAACAATTCCCCAGAACAAACAAATCTAATATATAGCATATGTAAATATTTATTTCAAGAACTAACCTTCAGAAATATCCATGAGGAGGTTTTTCCCAGATTATCTTTTTTAACGGGGTCCGTCCGATAACTATTCCTGGGGGGAATGCTGTAGGGTAACTGCGCTAAAACGAGGCTAACAGGGGGACCTGTTTTGCATAGCTTTTGTAGCCGTCTGACTCTAGTGGTGTCGTATTTTTTCGCGCTAAAACCGCCTCAAAGTTATCTTTGAAGCCTAAGACATGTGGTTCAAACACCTGCCATTTGGTTCAAACATAGGGTATTGGGGGGGTGTCTAAACATTAGGTATCTTTTTGATATTCTAAAATCTCCGGGGGCTAGCATCTAGATGCTGGGGTGGGGAGGTCTCGACATCGCTGGGCTGAATGACTTTTAGGCATCTGTTTTGCCAGATAGTGTAAACCTTGGTTTCAAACGACCCCCATGCATAGAGAGCCTTGAGCGCAGATGCAAGGGTATTTTTTTAACAAACACACCCGACCCTTTTTTCTCTGTTTTTGAAACACACACACACACACGCGCGCACATTGCGCAAGTTTTTTTCTCAGGGACCGACTGCGCTAAGAGTGAACAAACGCGAGAGTTCCTGACATGGTAAGATTCTGGTTTTAAAACCATTTATTTCATTCAAAATATTTAGTACATACATTTTATAGCCTTACATTATTAAGGTATTTTACAATGCCGTTCTTACAGATCCAGGGATCTGATGCAACCACCCCCCATTGTCAGTGTCCAGTTGGTCATCAAAATGCCGGGATCTCTTGCCAGGCTCAGCAACACTTGGTAAGTTTTCACTCCAGGGGTAGATCCGACGTCTGGCCTTTTGGTCTTGACTCTGTCTCAAGGAAAGCCTCGCCCAGCGCTGTAACTGTTCACCATTTTGGAAGAGAATGTCCAGCTTATTCATAAGGGTTATGAAAATTGGATAATCCACCCATTTAAAACTAAACACAGGAATAAAAAAGTTTACATGTTTGCGTGCTCTGGAAGCTACAGGAGAATTGACAGACTTTGTAGCATTAGACTTATCATAAAGGTCACAGGCTAAAATTGTCACTTTGTTGTCAGGGCTATAGTCCATTGAAGCAATTCTTAGAGCCTTGAGATCACTGCGGCCGCAGACCTGTTCTTCCAAAGCATATCCTGGCACATTTGTACCACTCAGGACCTGTTCAATTTTACAAAGCGCCAGCCTGATGTTTAGCCATTCTCTCATCCCCAGAGCCGGGAGAAAACTCCCAGGTTTTGCCTGATAAAGGGGTTTGGGTCCACTGTCTGTGAATATCTTTACCGTAGAATCCTCCGGGTGGAATATGTAAGACATGTGGCCCTCACTCGTACCCAAAAATCCTTTAAAACATTCTGGAGCTTCACACAGAACTTTTTCAAGGCTTTGGTCACTGGGTTCATGACAAGCCGTGCATAACATCCCTAAAATTGGCATAGGTGTCATTTTTGTTTAATATTCAGGGGGGTTATCATGTACAGGCTTAAACAGGTATTGTTCAGCCGCTTTATAAGGGGCATTAACCACCCCCAAACCGTGAGAAACAGGTTGACCTGACACCTGGTCACTTACTCAACCCTACCCCCCTAACCACCACGATGTCCTGACCTGAAACCCAAATATTGACATGCACCCTTCTACATGACATAGGGTCATAAATCATTACATAGGGTCATAAATCAGGCTTGGGTCATAAATCATTACCGGTTGACCTGACAACTGGACCCTTACCCAAAGACCCCCACCTAACCATCAGGATGTCCTGACAGGCAGCCCCTTAGGTTCACATAGCGGTCACATAGGTTCACATAGGGTCATCCATCAAATTTTGACGTGTGACATCTACTTTAATCTCTCTGATGTGCTGCCGTAGGCATGTACTGGAACAGAGTCGTGCTCCGGTGATCGGACTAGCCACATCGCTAAACTGCAGGGTTTTGTCAGCTAATCTAGCCTTCTATTTCCCATCAGTCTAATTTGGCATAATGAACACTGACAATTTCCCAACTCCGCATTTTGTCAAAATTAAACACATTACAAGACACAATGAGGGGATTGAGATGAGTAAATTATGATACTTCCCCCTGTTTAAAGGTGCTTTAGCTTTGCTATACTCAAATCAATTTTAGCCGGCTAGTGAGGTCAACAAATGATGCTCAATACTGGAATTTGGAAGATATATCATTAAACCAGCTAGGGACGCTGACAAAGTTATTCCATGGGGTAAAGTTGAATACTTGTATTCATGACCACACTGTAGCTTTCAAAAACCCACTGGCAAGGATAGAGGGTGCAGCATGCAATGTATGGCAATTGTGTGATTATGCTCGAACTGAGTTTTTCGTGATCTGTATAACTTCACGTCAAACTAATGTAATCTCATCTCTGCCTTATTGAATCTCTATTCCCTGGACCCCTATGCTCAGTCCATGTCAGAATCCAATCCTAGTGTTAAAACATTTCACTTTAGAAACAGTTTTTAAAAAGGACATTTCAATTATGTCATGGCGCTTTGAGGATGAAAGGACTACCAAAAGCCACAAGTCTTAAAAAATCAATTTAACTAGAAAAGCCTGGCCTCATGGGACATTCTTGCCAATGTCATTTGGTTGTGTTAATGAAGATGTTATGTAACGTTAGAATAAGAAATGCACATTTTTGAAAGAACATAACATTTTGATTGTTTATGTTGTTGGCTGTATGTGAAAACCAAAAAAACACTAGTAACACAGAATTTCAAGTGTAAAAACTATTTTATTCGTTGAGTGCCTTTATTACAACTGTGACACAAAAAGCATGTGCATTGGAACACGGTAAAAACGTTTTTTTATAACGACAAAATACCCCAAAATACCCAATAGAAAAAACATCAGCGATACTGTATCAGTAGTGTAATCATCAGTATAAGAGCCAAGCGTGACTGGGAATAGTGAAAATCAGCACAAAAGCAATAATGGCATTATGATGAATATAAGTGTTGATATGACAGCGGTCAAAACTAGTCTATTATTGTCAGTTATTGGACACATTAATTGTGACCGCGCTCGTGCTTACAGTATGGAAGGCAACAGTTGGATCTCATTTAGCTGTTATACCTTGTCCTTACAGTCACCACAAATCCTCCTCACTTTCACTTGATTGCGACACCTCTCACGAACAGGTCGCTAGCAGCTGAAACAGGTGTCATGGGTTCTGTTCCGAGTGTATCACCCCACCCGGCAGTTTCTCCTCCACCCGAGCTGTGCGCAATTTGGCTCGCGCAAAAGGCTCGCCTGGAATCTTTCCTGCTGCCTTGGCCGTCATATGTCTGTCACGTAGCCCGTTTGCCAGACTCATGATGAAGTGTCTCCTGCTCATGGTGTTGTTCATGCACTGCTTGAACAACAGGTGTGCGTTGATAGCAGCCAAGGCGAGCATGTTGTAGAACACAGTGATTCGAAACATTATCCCGACACTCGCTCACCTGCTGCCTGATATGGATCCTTTCCCAGATATGGAAAGCCGTTTAGCATGAATCAGAATAATACTCGTCAGAGATGTCATGATTCATTTCTTCCCTGTCATCCGAGTCATTTTCATTCAGATCTTGTAGCAACGCTAACACAGCAAGTGCATCCATTGGTCTTGGCCTTGCCATTGTAAATTACGCACGCTCTCACTGTGCAGCCTACTCCAAGCGGCCTAGGGTAGTTAATACAACTGCTTGGAATCGGTGGACTGATATAGGGTACTCCGTTTTGAGATTAAAAAAAATAAACGCAGCAAAAAAAGAAACATCCCTTTTTCAGGACACTGTCTTTCAAAGATTATTCGTAAAAATCCAAATAACTTCCCAGATCTTCATTGTAAAAGGGTTTAAACACTGTTTCCCATGCTTGTTCAATGACCCATAAACAATTAATGAACATGCACCTGTGGAACGTCGTTAAGACACTAACAGCTTACAGACGGTACAGACGGCAATTAAGGTCAAAGTTATGAAAACTTAGGACACTAATGAGGCCGTTCTACTGACTCTGAAAAACACCAAAATAAAGATGCCCAGGGTCCCTGCTCATCTGTGTGAACGTGCCTTAGGCATGCTGCAAGGAGGCATGAGGACTGCAGATGTGGCCAGGGCAATAAATTACAATGTCCGTAGTGTGAGACGCCTAAGACAGCGCTACAAGGAGACAGGACGGACAGCTGATCGTTCTCGGTTTTGTCTCACCAGGGGTGTTGTTTGGATTCGTGTTTATTGTCGAAGGAATGAGCATTACACCGAGGCATGTACTCTGGAGCGGGATCGATTTGGAGGTGGAGGTTCCGTCATTGTCTGGGGCGATGTGTCACAGCATCATCGGACTGAGCTTGTTGTCATTGCAGGCAATCTCAAAGTGGTGCGTTACAGGGAAGACATCCTCCTCCCTCATGTGGTACCCTTCCTGCAGACTCATCCTGACATGACCCTCCAGCATGACAATACCACCAGCCATACTGCTCATTCTGCGCGTGATTTCCTGCAAGACAGGAATGTCAGCGTTCTGTCATGCCCAGCGAAGAGCCCAGATCTCAATCCCATTGAGCACGTCTGGGACCTGTTGGATCGGAGGTTGAGGTCTAGGGCCATTCCCCCCAGAAATGTCCGTGAAATTGCAGGTACCTTGGTGGAAGAGCAGGGTAACATCTCACAGCAATAACTGACAAATCTGGTGCAGTTCATGAGGAGGAGATGCACTGCAGTACTTAATGCAGCTGGTGGCCACACCAGATACTGACTGTTATTTTGACCCCCCCCCCCCCTTTGTTCCGCAACACATTATTCCATTTCTGTTAGTCACATGTCTGTGGAACTTGTTCATGTCTCATTTGTTGAATCTTGTTATGTTCATACAAATATTTATACATGTTACGTTTGCTGAAAATAAACGCAGTTGACAGTGAGAGGACGTTTCTTTTTTTGCTGAGTTTAGATGAATACAATAGAACGGCCCACCCTGTGCTTCATTCACAATTTGGTGATTAAATAATTATGCATCTTTCGTTTCCCCTCACTCATCAACTCACCCATTCTCCCTCTTTCTCCTCCATCATACTTACATTTATTTGATCTATTGTTTTTTTGTGTGATTTGTTTTGGTATAGTTTAGGCTCAATTTCGAGGCAATTGTCGGGGGGATTATCAACTGGGCATGGCACTTTAAACTATTGGAAGAAGTGGAACAGGCCCTACTGTCAAAAAGGAGGGGTAACAGGGAACCCCATTCAAAAAAAAGTGATGTGCCCTCATAAAACAGGTTATACCACCAGTTCTATTTGTGATATTAAAAAATTCAAGTTGCGATGTTAAGATTCTGACAAGAACAGTGTGCTACATAGACTTATTTGGGAAAAGTCCAGGACAAAGGGGACATGCCTTTAAAAGTGTTATTAAACATTTAATAACAGAAGGTTATAACAAACATGATACAAGACCATTTATTTCAAAAGAACAGAATAGCATGTTTTGAGTTGCATTTATCTGTGCCTAGTATCCAAGGCCATGGATGGGCCTTGCCAATGAAATCAACTTGTTTATTTAGCAGACATCACAGGTCCTGCCCTACCACAGTCAACACGCGTATTTTTCAGTAACAATATAATGGAATATAGCAAAAGAAAATGGAACATATCATTGTTTTATTGCTGATTGTCACGAGTAGCCTACTCACATGAGGAACTCACCATGGTTATTTTAGTAAAAAGTTACATTTTGAAACAGAGACCATCTGCACAATTTGTACAGTTGCTTGGCAAAAAATAGGCTCATTAGAAACCTGGTAATCTGCTCTTTCTTATAGGGTACAGCAATCAAAACGTCTGGCCTGCATGGACCTGTGTAGGATGGTATTGAAGTGCTATTTGGTTGCTTCTTTGTCAATGCACCCTGCACTGGTCTCTTTATTCTCAATTTGAAAACTGATAATATTGTCACCCATCAGACTATTGTCAATTTAATCTGGTCTTTAAATCACATCTTTTACTATTATTATATGTGTGAAATTAGTTTCAATATGCAGTAGTTTAGGTGTAGTTTGAATGGGCCAGCTGGGCAGGCAACTGTAGTCTTATGGTCAGAAAATACACCGTTGTCTTATTTTTGTATTTACAGTCTATGCTCTTCTGGATCAATCAATACAGTTTCTGACTGATTAACAAATTATATTTGGTGTCCTGAGGTTTCTTATGACCTATTTCAACATAATAAATGCATTCACTTACCAATGTATTATTTATTATGGAATATTTACACAATTGAAATATCAATGGTCGTCATGGCCATTCTTTTAGTTAGGTCATTCTGGCTATCCGAGTGTTAATGCTTTAACATAGAAGGATAGGAGTTGATCGATCAATCAAAGAAGTGCTATTGCCTGAAATGTCTTAGTCCACAACAACATGGCGACCCCTTACATCAGGTCACCCTGGAGAATGCATTCTGCCTCCCCTCCAGACCTGGGTTCGATACTAATCCAAATCCTTTCCATACACTTAAACTGTGATTGAGCTCGTCTGCAGCAATGGCCCATCAAACTGTCAATAGAAAGGGCCAACAAGTCCAAACCCACTCACCAGGCACTACAGGCAGACTAAAGCAAACCTTCAAAATCATAGCTGGGCCATACTAAAAGATGTTTAACTCTACCTCCCTTCCTCCTACTTAATAGAGTATGCATGCTTTAACATGACTCGTCACAAATTGTAACGGAAGCATAACTTCAATATAAGCTTTCGGTCCTTTCATGTTAATGCATATCATGAATAATTCAGGAACCACTTGCGGGCGTACATTTCTTCAGCCTAAAACGTAAATCCATCAAATGGAACTGGTGTCTCATTTCACAATCTCTCAAAGTAGTAATGTAAGAACAGGTAGTGGTGGTGTTTGCGTGGCTTAAATACAACGTTAAACAGGGACATTCCTTGGGGTTGCACGGCCATTAAATCATTCAAAACTATTTAACTAGAAAAATACAGGAAAAAGCTCTTTAAAATTACGAGCCTCCGGTGATATCCTGTCATAAATTCCGCTTGTTCGACGCTGCCGGGCTTCTCCGTACTCCACTGTAGCTCTCTTATGACTCGAGCACAACTTCAACCTCCCCATAACAGACGACCCCCTGGAGAACACGCAGCCGATTACTCAACACAATATGGTAATAAACTCCACATTTCAGCTGTGCACTCCTCTCTCTCAGTCATAACACAACCTAGCTAGCTCTATCGTCAAACTTGTTCAACATGTATAAGTCCACAGTGATAATGTATGTATTATTTGCTCCTGTGTACATGTACAAGTCCACAGCTTATGGCTAATGGGGGCCATTTGTATGAAGCGTTATCGCAGGTTGAGCAAGTGTCGAGGGATATGTCCGAGAGATACTGTCTGAAGGGTGAATGAAGGAGCGAGGAAGTGAAAATATGTAATTAAAATGCCAATCAGACGGTGAGGTGGATAGATAAGCCGAGCCATCTCAGGAGCTAGCGCAAGCAGCAATCAATAGTTAAGGCTTCATAAGAATAATTTACCTTTCGTCGGTGGTGAGATAACAGGAGCTGTAAAACTACATCTCAAGGTTGGTGACAAACTGAGCAGTTTCTGTCAGGCCGGCCGAAAATAGCAATTTATTGGTGGGCCACAGTGATGGATGACTCAACATATAAATCTAGACTTGCCCGATCAATCAAAGGAAGGCTATTGCCTGAAATGTCTTAGTTCGCAACAACATGGTGACCCTCAACATCAGGTCACCCTGGAGAATGCATTCTGCCTCGCTTCCAGACCTGGGTTCAATAGTATTCTAAATCCTTTCATATACTTGAACTGTGATTGAGCTCGTCTGTTGAAATGGAGAATAGTACTGTCAATAGAAACATCCAACAAGTCTAAAACCTGCCCACCTGGTGCTACAGGCAGGCTAAAGCAAACATTCAAAGAATTTAAAAGATTTAGTGTTTAAACCCAGCTCTGTTCGTCTCAAACACAAGAACTACTGTAGGTGATTGAGATTGGTCATTCTACCCCTAAGCGAGTTATTTCAGCAGCAATATGTACTGTATCTGTCACTACTAATTGGGTTGTCAAGGAGTAATTAGTCAACAAACTCAGTGTGTTAGTCGTAAGTTACACGAGCAACAGTGTAGGCAGAGCGAATCAGTTTTTGACAGGAACTATAAGCCAGGGGTTTATGGGTATTGATGTTTTTTCTCCGGTTTTGGGAGGATATCACAACTATGAGAATTACACTGCTCAACAAAGAAAAATACTTCACGATCAAAGTGTCTAGCATGATCCCAATGGCCATTTTTCTTCATAGGTTCAGAATTGCAAAATGCATTAGTATAATTTTTATAATGTATTAGATTAGAATCAAGATGATGCCTATGGATTGAGTCAATGGAGGTTAATACCAGACCCTTCTTTGATTAACTTTGACCCTCCCGCCCATATCGCAACCCTAATCTCCACATGCGAATCGAGTAATTCCACCAATCAAACGGAGCGACTGAACTCTGACATCACGGCTCGCCGGCCTTAATCATAGGAGACGTTAAGCACTTCTCTGTCCATTCAGTGGGCTAATGTTGCCATTAGAAAGTCATTACTCACCAGCAAGATGCTTCGCTCTGTCACTCCAGACAGAAACACTACCAGATCCTTCTCCCAACCGCATGACGGGATAATTACCATGTGTAGCACCCAAAAATGGAACGCTATTGGCCGATTTTAAACACTGGATGCAATGAACAACTTGGGAACCATTAATTAAGCATGTCAATATGCATCGACCCTGTGTGTGGCGTGTGTGTGTATCTGTGTGTGTGTGTGTATCTGTGTGGGTGCGTGTGTGTGTGTGTGTGTGTGCATGTGCATGTGAGTGGGGTGTATCTGTATGTGTGTGTGTATACTGTATTGCTGTAAGTTATGTTTAAGAAAATGAAAGAACTCATTACACAAACATTTCCAACTATTGAAAGATATCTCCCATTATCAGATAGATGCGTTCATATAGTAAACCATTAATGAGCTATTTCTTGGCTTTCTGTTCATGTTCTATAGCAGACAACTGTGTTTGAAGACGTAATTTGAGTGATATCACTTCCAACAGGGTGTGAAGCTCAGAGGTTTGCTGACTTCCTTCCTACAGAGCAGGTGTAACCGTATTAACCATATTTCACAGAAAATATCATAAAGCTGCCACTCTGAGAGTGTGGGCAGGGAGACAGAACAGAAATGTTGTGCCAGACAGGGTCTCCATCATAAGACATGATCTGATATCAGATGAATGGGTGGGTGGGTGTATGGAGAGGTGGCGCAGAGTTGGATGAGTTAGAGCTGTTGCCCCTAGGTGATGATCTCCGGTCAGTTAAGTATTTCCCCACGTAATGAATATGATTAACAATGAGGAATCTGTAGAACAGATCCCCAGGTCTGGGTTTCAATGACAAGCACTACAGCAACCATACACCATCAAAGGAAGGGAGTACACTTAGGCATACAGTTGAAGTCGGAAGTTTACATACACCTTAGCCAAATACATTGAAACTCAGTTTTTCACAATTCCTGGTAAAAAAAAACTGTTTTAGGTTAGTTAGGATCACCACTTTATTTTGAGAATGGGAAATGTCAGAATAATATACCGAGAGAATGATTTATTTCAGCTTTTATTTCTTTCATCACATTCCCAGTGGGTCTGAAGTTTCATACACTCAATTAGTATTTGGTAGCATTGCCTTTAAATTGTTTAACTTGGGTCAAACATGTCGGGTAGCCTTCCGCAGGCTTCCCACAATAAGTTGGGTGAATGTTGGCCCATTCCTCCTGACAGAGGTGGTGTAACTGAGTCAGGTTTGTAGGCCTCCTTGCTCGCACACGCTTTTTCAGTTCTGCCCACAAATTTTCTATGGGATTGAGGTCAGGGCTTTGTGGTGGCCACTCCAATTCCTTGACTTTGTTGTCCTTAAGCCATTTTTCCACAACTTTGGAAGTATGCTTGGGGTCATTGTCCATTTGGAAGATCCATTTGCGACCAAGCTTTAAATTCCTGACTGATGTCTTGAGATGTTGCTCAATATATCCACATAACTTTCCTACCTCATGATGCCATCTATTTTGTGAAGTGCACCAGTCCTTCCTGCAGCAACGCACCCCCACAACATGATGCTGCCACCCCCGTGCTTCATGGTTGGGATGGTGTTCTTTGGCTTGCAAGCCTCCCCCTTTTTCCTCCAAACATAACGATGGTCATTATGGCCAAGCAGTTATATTTTTGTTTCATCAGACCAGAGGACATTTCTTCAAAAAGTACGATCTTTGTCCCCATGTGCAGTTGCAAACCGTAGTCTGGCTATTTTATGCCGGTTTTGGAGCAGTGGCTTCTTCCTTGCTGAGCGGTCTTTCAGGTTATGTCGATATAGGACTCGTTTTACTGTGGATATAGATACTTTTGTACCTGTTTCCTCCAGCATTGTCACAAGGTCCTTTGCTGTTGTTCTGGGATTGATTTGCACTTTTCGGCACCAAAGTACATTCATTTCTAGGAGACAGAATGCGTCTCCTTCCTGAGCGGTATGACGGCTGAGTGGTCGGTAACATGGTGTTTATACTTGCGTACTATTGTTTGTACAGATGAACGTGGTACCTCCCGGCATTTGGAAATTGCTCGCAAGGATCAACCAGACCTGTGGAGGTCTACAATTTTTTTTCTGAGGTTTTGGCTGATTTCTTTTGATTTTCCCATTATGTGGGAAATGTGTTTTTTTATTATGCTAATTTGATTTCCAGAGAGTCATGTACATCGACCTTAGGGGGCTAAGCATGCTCAAGATAATAATTATGCTGTGGATGATGTATTAAACCACCCAGACACCTCAAAGATGCAGTCGTCCTTTTTAACTTAGCTACAGGACAGGGAGAAAACTGCTTAGGGATGTCACCATGAGGCCATTGGTGATTTCAATGGCTGTGATGGCAGTGTACTTAGGATGGATCAACAAGTGACTCCAAAATAATGAACTAAATGACAGAGTGAAAATAAGAATGCAAATATACAGAATATGCATCTTTATGCAATATGGGACATAAGAAATACTGAAGAACAGCAAATGAATACACTTTTTGGCCTCAATGCAAAGCCTTATGTTTGGCGCAAATCCAATACAAGACCTCACTGAGTAACTGCCTCCTTATTTTGAAGCATAGTGGTGGCTGCATCATGGTATGGGTATTCATGACATCGGCAAAGACTGGGGAGTTTTTCAGGATGAAAAGAAACTGGATGGAGTTAAGCACGGGCAAAATCCTAGAGGAAAACCTGCTTCTGTCTGCTTTACACCAGACACTGGGAGAGGAATTTACCTTTCAGCAGGACAATAACCTACAAAACAAGTCAAAATCTACACTGGAGTTGCTTACCAAATAGATAGTGAATGTTCCTGAGTGGCCAAGTTACAGTTTTGATTTACAGTTTTGGCTTGAAAATCTATGGCAAGACTTGAATATTTCTGTCAAACCATGGTCCCCAACACCTTGACAGAGCTTGAAGAATTTTAAAAAGTATAATTGGCAAATATTGCACAATACAGGTGTGCAAAGCTCTTATGAGACTTACCCAAGAAGTCTCACAGCTGTAATCACTGCCAAAGGTGTTTCTAACGTGTATCGACTCAGGAGGGTGAAGACTTATATAATCAAGCGATATTAGTGTTTTATTTTTCATTTATCTTTAAAAATATATATATTCTACTTTGACATTACAGGGTATTTTGTGTAGATTGTTGACAAACATGACATTTAAACACATTTTAATCCCACTTTGTAACACAATAAAATGTGAAGAAATCCAAGGGGTGTTTAGACAATCTATAGGCACTGTAGGTGACTCTGACTGGTATAGATCAAGGGCCCTAACCAATCAATAGGTCAGAAAATGAACTAACTCAACTTAGTTCAAATCACTATCTGTGCATTGCTGTGTCATTGTGAACGAGTAGAATCAAATGCAAGCCAAACAAATACCGCTCTGTTACCACAAGCCCAAACAGCAGTGATTCACTTCCTTAGTTGTCATTCCAGAGAGATAGTGTGAGAGAAAGCTTAACCTTTCAAATTCTTCTATAATGATAACAGGCAGACAGGCTCATTGAAACCTTCCATCATACAAATGTGGTTCACACAGGATCAAAAATAGGCCACCATGTCATACCCTAAATATTGGTATTTAGCACAGTACATACTGGTTACTGTAGGGCATTGGTTACCAAACTTGTTTTAGAAGGGTAACCTTATTGGACCAGCTACACTTTGAGTGACAGAGGGGGTTGTTTTGGTATATATTTAGCCTAGTGTGACAGACTGGGGTTGGAACCTGGGTCTCTTGCATGACATAAGACTGTGTAAGATTTAGCCCTCTGAGCTAAAGCCTAGGCATTTGCTCTGGGAGCTAATGCAAGACGTCTTCTCTCCTTAAAATATGACCTATCATGCAAGCTTGGATCACCAAACCACCTCGGTTACACTTATAGGCATTCAGGTGTTAACATGGAAGGTGAATTGTGAAATACTTGTGGAAAGGCAGTGGACAGTTATGTGCTATTACCTTGTGTATGTTATGGCTTTCTAAAGGGGAATGTATCTCCCATTAAGCATTTTCTGGCCCAATTTGGTCTCCTGGGTGTCCCTGCGGGCCACCTCTATCCCTCGATCTCTCCATTCTTCACACCTCCACCATCTCTAATAAAAGCATATTGTGCTTAAATCAAACTGAATTTACCGGGCATCTCAGCAAACACCAGTTCCAATTGAACAGAATTAAAAAGCCTGCCAGCACTATAGTCGGCCTTGATAGGATTCTGTACACCAACATAGGGGAACAGCAGGCTTGAAATGGATAAATGAGTCGACATGAGCGTGACACCGTTGACCTTGAGTTAATACACCAAAAGCCAGGCAGAAATAGACTCAAAATAAGGCTCAGGGACATAGTTTGTTGTGTTGCTTTGTCACGAATAAGAAGACCTTAATCTTGATTCATAAAACGTTCATGAATTTACATGGATTTCCCACTTAGTATTCACCACCAAAGAACACTTACAAAGATGTGTGTAGGGGATCTTAGTCATTTAGTTGGCTCTTGTTGTCGTCGCTGAAGGTCGGTCATCTTGTAGCCAGGGAACAGTAGTAGAATATGAAAATAAACTTGGGGCATTTGCTATTTATGATGTGCCATGGGTCGTCAAGGGCGGCTGTGACATCCCTCCGCACTGTGCTTTCATACTGATTGAATTAGCCCCCAAGTCATGTATTCGTGTCATCTAACGCAGAACGAACTGATGGCTGATGGGAAAGGTGGTCCTTGGTGAAACCGCAGAGCACTCGGTCCAATGACAGCCTTGCGTGAGAGAGGCATCTCTGGGAGGAACGTTTGCTTAGATGAGCGCCACACGGTCTTAGTACTGTATGTGTAAACCATGTGTCTGATGCTGTTGAGACCTTGGGACTATAAGGGTTTTGTCTGACATTTTTGTAAAAAAATGTGTTAGTCACGTATAATTGTTCTTCATATGTCTGTGAAGCTAGATTTGTTTGAAGCTAATTTCAGGTGAAAGAAAATGAAAACTAGAAAGTTCTATCTGCAAAACCCATTTGAACTTGGCGCTACAAGGTTGTATCTGCAATCCAATCACAAGCATGAACAAATACAAACAGAACAATCAGAACAAGTGTCTTTGCCATCTCCCTATAAATATGTCTAGGCCAGTGTACCCCGAAAAGTACATGGCCCCGGACAAGCACACCTGCTTCTACTCAACTAATCATCAAGCCCTAGATAAGTTGAATCAGGTGTTTTCATTTGGGGCTACAACAAAAATGTGTGCTGATGAAGGTACTGGAGGACTGAAGATGGGAAACACCGGTATCGGCTAATCTAGCCAGCAATAATGGCACACAAGCAAAAAACAAAAACACTGTCAGAAATCTTAAAATTCAATAATGTTGTCTCATCTTTGTTCAGTGATGACAATATTTCATCTGGTGATCATAATACATTTCTTATGAAAGTAGAATTCACTGAGATCTGGGTGCTCAATATCTCAGAACTATGCTTTGCGCAGATGGACCATCATAGTCCTAAAGTCTCGATGTCATATTATTTTTGGCCAGACAGAATCAGATACGTAGGCTACAGATACTCAGACAATGGTGTGCTGTTTGTCTTGTTCGGAGGCTTTCTCTGGTGAAATAGATTCAGCCTCTTGCGAATTGAAGGAAAATGTTTAAACACTGATAGACACAAATTAGTTGCGTGTAAGATTCTTTCTTTTTTTATTGCAATTTTTGGGGGAGAAGCCTGGTTTCCCTTGGCATCCATGAATTCATGCCACTTTGTAAGCTGAACTTCATTACACTGGTGTTTGTAATAGATAGTCCCTTTCCGTTCAAATGGCGAGTGCACAGTGCACTGTTCTAATGCTGAACTCAGACGAACATGCGCAGGCAACCCACTTAACCAACTTTTTGAAGTTATTTGTTTGACAATCAGATGAAAACATCATGACTAGTTGTGTTCATGACACATTCAAATGTAATACATTTTTACAGTTAAACTACATGTCTTTACGATAAAGCCCATAAAAAAATGTATGGCATGTGCAAGCATAGGTGGACCTGTAAAGAAAACACAGACCCCCCCCGAATACCACGGTATAATACGCACTCTGGATTGCTCTTTCAAGTGAATTTACTGCTGTATGGTAATACCCTTATATAAAATCCTGACCTTGAATGCAAAGACTGTAACAAGACTTTTGGAATTGATTTATGGTTCATTTTAGGAAATGTACCAAACCTGAGCTGAAGCATTTAATGCGTTGAACCATCATCATCATATAGAAAGAAAAAATCCACCTTGCATCTATTAAGCTTCAAAATGTTATGGCCTCCCTAAACTGGGTCTGTGTCCCATATTGGTCACCCCATTCAAAATCGGCTGGACACGCCACTAAAAGCAATAACGCATTGCACAACTTCCTCTTAAAAGAAGCCATAGAATGAAACATTAATATATATAATTATACTTTTTACCATATCATCATCATTCAACTACACCAGGAGTCAGCATGACATTCATTCATATTACTCTGTCTGTAACATCTAGATATATAAAGTAGCATAAAGAAACATTTTGCATCTGAAATCCAGGTTAGCTGCAAAGATAAGCAAAAAAGCTATACCCTCAATCTGCTTTCCCACTTTGTAAGGACGTTCTTAAAAATATCCCTGGCACTACCTTTCCATTGCACCGGATCCTACCTCCCCTGGTCTTCTCCCACTTCCTCTTCTTCAAAGCTCTGGCACACCTTCCTCAGACAGCTAGGGAAGTAGAATCTGCTGATTAAACTCTCAGCAGGGATCTCTCACTGTTGCATTTTCATGACTTACTCAGCAGTAACAAAAATAGGTAGCATCTCTACTGGGCAAAGAGGACCACTTCCCATAATTAGGGTTAGGGAAACCCCTACTGATATGTTTGATGTCGAGTTAATTTTCCAATCTTTAGCAACAAAATCCAGAAAAATTCTGTTATCAATCTTATTTTCCGAGGAGGTGGATTCATAATACCAAAGTAGTCGAAGTGAGTGTTGTTGATGGTGGATGCTTTTGATGTTACTTGATGTTACTCGTGACAGAGGAAAAAACATAAGTTTTAATGTCCATTTCCTGCAATTCTGCACATTCTGCTATGGGGTGTAGAGAAAATGTTGCAGTTTTAAAGCAAGTTTGTTGCAATTCTAAACATTTTAGCTGACATGGGCTAATTGAGTGACTGCTGATGTAGAACTACATTTCAAAATTGCACCGTGTGTAATCTATTATTCTAAATCTCCACAGTAAATTGAGACCCCGACTGAGTTCATAATACAGTGCATATGGAAAGTATTCCGACCCCTTGAATTTTCCACATGTTGTTAGGTTACAGGCTTATTCTAAAATGTATTAAATCGTTTTTTCCCATCATCAATCTACACACAGTACCCCATAATGAAAAAGCAAAAACAGGTTGTCAGAAATCTTTGCTAATTAATTACAACAACAAAAAAGATATCACATTTACAAAAGTATTCAGACCCTTTACTCAGTACTTTGTTGAAGCACCTTTGTATGACGCTACAAGCTTGGCACGTCTGTATTTGGGGAGTTTCTCCCATTCTTCTATGCAGATCCTCTCAAACTCTGTCAGGTAAGATGTTGCACAGCTATTTTCAGGTCTCTCTAGAGATGTCGATCGGGATCAAGTCCAGGCTATGGCTGGGCCACTCAAGGACATTCAGAGACTTGACCCGAAGTCAAACTTGCGTTGTCTCTGCTGTGTGCTTAGGATTGTTGACCTGTTGGAAGGTGAACCTTTGCCCCAGTCGTAAGTGCTGAGGACTCCGGAGCAGGTTTTCATCAAGGATCTCTCTGTACTTTACTCCGTTCATCTTTGCCTCGATCTTGACTTGTCTCCCAGTCCCTGCCTCTGAAAAACACCCCCACAGCATGATACTGCCACCACCATGCTTCACCGTAGGGATGGTGCCAGGTTTCCTCCAGATGTGATGCTCGGCATTCAGGCCAAAGAGAATCTGGTTTCTCATGGTCTGAGAGTCTTTAGGTGCCTTTTGGGAAACTCCAAGCGGGCTATTGTGCCTTTTACAGAGGAGTGTCTTCCGTCTGGCCACTCTACCATAAAGGCCTGATTGGCGGAATCTTGCAGAGATGGTTGTCCTTCTGGAAGGTTCTCCCATCTCCACAGAGGAACTCTAGAGGTCTGTCAGAGTGACCATCGGGCTCTTGGTCACCTCCCAGACCATGGCCCTTCTCCCCCGATTGCTCAGTTTGGTTTGTTGTTCAAAACTTCTTCAATTTAAGAATGATGGAGGCCACCATGTTCTTGGGGACCTTCAATGCTGCAGAGATGTTTTGGTACCCTTCCCCAGATCTGTGCCTCGACACAATCCTGTCTCAGAGCTCAACATACAATTCCTTCGACCTCATGGCTTGATTTCTTCTCTGATATGCACTGTCAACTGTGGAACCTTGTATAGACAGGTGTGTGCCTTTCCAGAACTTGATTCTACCACAGGTGGACTCCAATCAAGTTGTAGAAATATCTTAAGGATGATCAATGGAAACAAGATGTTCCAGAGCTCAATTCTGAGCTTCATAGCAAAGGGTCTGAATACTTATGTAAATAAGGTTTGCATTTTAATAAATGTTTTAAAAATGTCTAAAACCTGTTTTCACTTTGTCATTATGCGGTATTGTGTGTAGATTGATGAGGAATTTTTTTATTAATCCATTTTAGAATAATGCTGTAACGTCACAAAATGTGGAAAAAGGGAAGGGGTCTGAAAACTTTCAGAATGTGCAGTGTATATATATATATATATATATATATATATATATATATATACTGAACAAAAATATAAACAAAACATTCAGCAATTTCAAAGATTTTACTGAGTTACAGTTCATGTAAGCATTTCAGTCTATTGAAATAAATACATTTGGATCCATCTATGGATTTCACATGTTGGGGGCGTGGATCAGAAAACCAATCAGTATCTGGTGTGACCACCATTTGCTTCATGCAGAGCGACTCATGCAGCACGACTCCTTCGCATATAGCTGATCAGGATGTTGATTGTGGCCTGTAGAATGTTGTCCCACCCCTCTTCAATGCCTGTGTGAAGTTGCTGGATATTGGCAGGAACTGGAACACGCTGTCGCACACGGTGATCCAGAGCATCCCAAACATGCTCAATGGGTGGCATGTCTGGTGAGTATGCAGGCCATGGAAGAACTGGGACATTTTCAGCTTCCAGGAATTGTGTACAGATCCTTGCGACATTGCATTGTCATGCTGAAACATGAGGTGATGGCAATGGATGAATGGCACGACAACGGGCCTCAGGATCTTGTCATGGTATCTCTGTGCATACAAATTGCCATCGATAAAATGCAGTTCTGTTCGTTGTCCGTAGATTACGCCTGCCGATACCATAACCCCAACGCCACCATGGGGCACTCTGTTCACAACGTTGACATCAGCAAACTGCTCTCCCACACGATGCCATACACGCAGTTGTGAGGCCGGTTGGACGTACTGCCAAATTCTCTAAAACAATGTTGGACGTGGCTCATGGTTGAGAAATGAATATTCAATTCTCTGGCAACAGCTCTGGTGGACATTCCTGCAGTTAGCATGCCAATTGCACTCTCCCTCAAAACTTGAGACATCTGTGGCATTGTATTTTGTGACAAAAATGCACATTTTGGAGTGGCCTTTTATTGTCCCCAGCAAAAGGTGCACCTGTGTAATGATCATGTTGTTTAATTCGTTTCTTGATATGCCACACCTGTCAGGTGGATGGATAAAAATGTACGGAATAGAGCTAAGCCCATTCAAGTCCTAGAAGAAAACTTGGTACAGTCTGCTTTCCTACATATACTGGGAGACAAATAAACCTTTCAGCAGGACAATTACCTGAAACACAAGGGCAAATATACACTGGATTTGCTTACCAGGACGGCATTGGATGTTCTTGAGTCGCCTAGTTACAGTTTTGACTTAAATCGGCTTGAAAATCGGCAACACTTGATAATGGCTGTCTCGCAACGATCAACAACCAACTTGACAGAGCTTGAAGAATTGTTAAAAGAATAATAGGCAAACATTGTACAATCCAGGTGTGCAAAGCTCTTAGAGGCTTACTTGGAAAGATTCACAGATTCACAGCCGGATTCCTACCGCAAGCTCTGAACCTTTTCACCTGGATCATCGCAGCTAGCTAGCTGCTATCCGAGTGGCTACTCCTGGCTAACGTCTCTGTCCCGAAGCAAGCACCAGTTAGCCTGGAACTAGCCTCGTGCTAGGCCCATCTCCCGGCTAGCTGAAGAGGTCCATCAGCCACTCCTTGGGCTACAATACCTATTTTGACAATTGGCCTGGACCCCTTTAACTGCCGAGACGGAGCCCCGCCAATCCATCACGACTGGTCTACCGACGTAATCTGCCCGAGGGGGTTTCAACAGGCTCCTCCGTCACAACGTCCTCTGAAGGCCCATCTGCTAGCCGCGGCCCGCTAGCTGTCTAGAGCATATCAGACTGTTAGCTGAAGAGGTCCATCAGCCAATTTCTTGGGCTACAATACCTATTTTGCCAATTGGCCTGGGCCATTTTACTGCCTACACAGAGCCCTGCCGACGTAACCATCTGAGGGGGCTTCACCAGACTCTTCCGTCGGGGCCTGCTCACCCCGGCCCACTAGCTGTCTGAATCGCCGTGTCTACAGCTCGCCTAGCTACACACTGGTCCCTGTGATCACTCGGCTAAGCATGCCTCTCCCTAATGATAATATGCCTTGTCCATTTCTGTTTTGGTTAGTGATTATTGTCTTATTTCACTGTAGAGACTCCAGCCCTGCTCAATATGTCTTAGCTAGCCCTTTTGTTCCACCTCCCACACATGCGGTGACGTCACCTGGTTTAAATGGTGTCTCTAGAGACAAAACCTCTCTCATCGTCACTCAATGTCTAGGTTTACCTCCACTGTATTCACATCCTACCATACCCTTGTCTGTACATTATGCCTTGAATCTATTCTTCAGCGCCCAGAAACCTGCTCCTTTTACTCTCTGTTCCGAATGCACTAGACAACCAGTTCTTATAGCCTTTAGCTATACCCTTATGTTAACATTAGAAGCCTCCTCCCTAAATTTGTTTAATTCACTGCTTTAGCACACTCTGCCAACCCGGATGTCCTAGCCGTGTCTGAATCTTGGCTTAGGAAGGCCACCAAAAATCCCTAACTATAACATTTTCTGACAAGATAAAAAGGCCAAAGGGGGCGGAGTTGCTATCTACAGCAGAGATAGCCTGCAGAGTTATGTCATACTATCCAGGTCTGTGCCCAAACAATTCGAGCTTCTACTTCTAAAAATCCACCTTTCCAGAAACAAGTCTATCACCGGTCCCGCTTGTTATAGACCACCTTCAGCCATATGTGAATTGATTGCCCCCATCTATCTTCAGAGCTTGTACTATTAAGTGACCTAAACTGGGACATGCTTAACACCCCGGCTGTCCTACAATCTTAGCTAGATGCCCTTAATCTCAAACAAATTATCAATGAACCTACCAGTTACAACCCCAAATACGTAAACATGGGCACCCTCATAGATCATAGGTCATCCTGACCAACCTGCCCTCTAAATACACCTCTGCTGTCTTCAACCAGGATCTCAGCTATCACTGCCTCCTTGCCTGCGTCCATAATGGGTCTGCGGTCTAACGACCACCCCTCATCACTGTCAAACGCTCCCTAAAACACTTCAGCGAGCAGGCCTTTCTAATCGACCTGGCCTGGGTATCCTGGAAGGATATTGACCTCATTCTGTCAGTAGAGGATGCTTGGTTATTCTTTAAAAGTGCTTTCCTCGCCATCTTAAATATGCATGCCCCGTTCAAAAAATGTAGAACCAGGAACAGATATAGCCTTTTGTTCACTCCAGACCTGACTGCCCTTGACCAGCACAAAACATCCTGTGGCGTACTGCATTGGCATTGAATAGCCCCCGCGATATGCAACTTTTAAGGGAAGTTAGGAACCAATATACACAGGCAGTTAAACAGAAATTTGCATCCTGTAGCACATACTCCAAAAAGTTATGGGACACTGTAAAGTCCAAGGAGAATAAGAGCACCTCCTCCCAGCTGCCCACTGCACTGAGGCTAGGAAACACTGTCACCACCGATAAATCCACAATAATTGAGAATTTTAATAAGCATTTTTCTACAGCTGGCCATGCTTTCCACCTGGCTACCTCTACCCCGGTCAACAGCTCTGGACTCCCCACAGCAACTTGCCCATGCTCCCCCATTTTCCCTTCACCAAAATCCAGATAGCTGATGTTCTGAAAGAGTTGCAAAATCTAGACACCTACAAATCAGCTGGGCTAGACAATCTGGACCCTCTCTTTCTAAAATTATCCGCTGCAATTGTTGCAACCCCTATTACTAGCCTGTTCAACCTCTCTTTTGAATCATCTGAGATCCCTAAAGACTGGAAAGCCGCCGCGGTCATCCCCCTCTTCAAAGGGGGAGACACTCTAGACCCAAACTGTTACAGACCTATATCTATCCTACCCTGCCTTTCTAAGGTCTTCGAAAGTCAAGTTAACAAACAGATCACCGACCATTTTGAATCCCAACGTACCTTCTCCGCTTTGCAATCTAGTTTCCGAGCTGGTCATGGGTGCACCTCAGCCACGCTCATGGTCCTAAACGATATCATAACCGCCATCGATAAAATACATTACTGTGCAGCCATATTCATCGACCTGGCCAAGACTTTTGACATTGTCGATCACCACAATCTTATTGGCAGACTCAACAGCTTTGGTTTCTCAAATGACTGCCTCGCCTGGTTCACCAATTACTTCTCAGACAAAGTTCAGTGTGTCAAATCGGAGGGCCTGTTGTCCGGACCTCTGGCATTCTCTATGGGGGTGCCACAGGGTTCAATTCTCGGGCCGACTATTTTCTCTGTATACATCAATGATGTCGCTCTTGCTGCTGGTGATTCTCTGATCCACCTCTATGCAGACGACACCATTCTGTATACTTCTGGCCCTTCTTTGGACACTGTGTTAATTAACCTCCAGACGAGCTTCAATGCCATACAACTCTCTTTCCGTGGCCTCCAACTGCTCTTAAATGCAAGTAAAACTAAATGCATGCTCTTCAACCGATCGTTGCCCGCACCTGCCCGCCCGTCCAGCATCACTACTCTGGACGGTTCTGACTTAGAATACGTGGACAACTACAAATACCTAGGTGTCTGGTTAGACTGTAAACTCTCCTTCCAGACTCACATTAAGCATCTCCATTCCAAAATTAAATCTAGAATCGGCTTCCTATTTCGCAACAAAGCCTCCTTGACTCATGCTGCCAAACATACCCTCGTAAAACTGACCATCCTACCGATCCTTGACTTTGGCGATGTCATTTACAATCTAGCCTCCAACACTCTACTCAGAAAATTGGATGCAGTCTATCACAGTGCCTTCCGTTTTGTCACAAAGCCCCATATACTACCCACCATTGCGACCTGTATGCTCTCGTTGGCTGGCCCTTGCTAAACCCACTGGCTCCAGGTCATCTATAAGTCTTTGCTAGGTAAAGCCCCGCCTTATCTCAGCTCACTGGTCACCATAGCAGCACCAACCCGTAGCATGCGCTCCAGCAGGTATATTTCACTGGGCACCCCCAAAGCCAATTCCTCCTTTGGCCGCCTTTCCTTCCATTTCTCTGCTGCCAATGACTGGAATGGCTTGCAAAAATCTCTGAAGCTGGAGACTCATATCTCCCTCACTAACTTTAAGCATCCGCTGTCAGAGCAGCTCACAGATCAATGCACCTGTACCTAGCCCATCTGTAAATAGCCCATCCTACTACCTCATCCCAACGTTGTTATTTATTTGTGATGCTCTTTTGCACCCCAGTATCTCTACTTGCACATTCATCTTCTGCACATCTTTCACTCCAGTGTTTAATTGCTAAATTGTAATTACTTCGCCACTACGGATTCTAACGTATTGACTTACTGATATTCAAGAAATACAGTATTAGTGTTTTTTTCTCCATAGATTTTTTGAAATGTTAGTTTTTCATCCACTTTGACATTAGTATTTTGTGTAGATCGTTGACAAAAATTACAATTAAATCCATTTTAATCCCACTTTGTAACACAACAAATGTATAAAAAAAAGTAAAGAGGTGTGAATACTTTCTGAAGGCACTGTAAATATCCCCTCCCCTCTCCTCCTCTTGTCAGTATTTATCATGATTCCTGTTGAGAGAAATCCGAGATAAGACTAATATTTCCCCCTTGTCATTTATCAGACTTCAGGCAGCTCCTATTCCTCTCCTTAGTTATACAGGAGGTGTATAACCAGAGAGAATGGAGACAGAGCTTCACTACATCTGCAGGATGCTTTATCAACCTGGTCACTGTCATTAATCTGCTCTCGTCGGGGTGATTTACAGTAACCATGGACATATCAGTAATAAGGTTCCACTGTCTCCTTGATTATGGAGGGAGATTCACTTCCTATATAAACAGGAAGTAAACAGAAAGTAGAATATCTTCTCTGAGGAGAGAATCCAACACATCAGCGATACATTTGAGCATTATGCCAGTTAGGATATATGGTAATAGATAACAAAAGCATATTGGGCTTTCAATGAAAAAGAAAGGAGAATGGGACGTTGTGGATGCTGGCTTGGCATTAACTGTCTGGCAACAGAATGTTTCAGAGATGTTCCCTGTCTGTTTGGTCTGAGCCTCGTCAGCACTGATGACTGTTATAATGGTTGAGGAGACAGGTTCCCAAAATCCCCCTTAAAGTTTTCCTTTCTTAGCAGTTGATGCTGACTGCTCTACAGAGGGAGAATTTGTCTAGGGTGTTTAGCTTAGTGGCAGTATTAGCCGGTGCTAGCGTTAGAATTGCTCTCCATCAAGTCTTCCTCTGATTCAAATATTTAGCAAACACATGAAGGAAAATCATGTCTCACCCCATGTGGATCTCTACACTGATGCATCTCTCTATCTTTCAGCCTGAGTGATTTCTTCTTCCCTCAATCCAGTTGGGAGAATGGAGGGTTTTATAAGGGGTTATAGCCATAGTGAGACAGAGAGTTGGGCTTCTTCTCCACAGCCCAGATCATGTGCAGCCTGTCAACATGGATCACATCATGACCCACACTTCCTCTCCTTCCCCAGTTATATAGAAAGGAAGAGGTAAAGCTGGAAGGTTTAATCCACCCAAAGTCTGTACACAAAAATAAGACCAGGAAGTGAGGAATTTATGTATGGAGATCAATGAGAGAGTGACGAATTTGGTCAACGAAAAATGTAATTGCTAATTTGCTATGTGAGGCTTATTTGATCGAATAGACTACTTTAAATCGGAGTTGTGCCTGTTGTTCACGCACGTATCTGCCCTCTCTTTGGCTAGAATGGTTCCACCTGATCTCGCCTCTTCCTGCCTGCCTTCCATATTTGAAGACATGTATTTCCATTGACAGAGCGGTCACTCAATTATCGTGTCAATATAATAGTTAATCTTTGCTGTTGCTAATTTCTCCTTCCTTCATTCTTTCCTTCCTTTCCTTCCTTTCCTTCCTTCCTTCCTTCCTTCCTTCCTTCCTTCCTTCCTTCCTTCCTTCCTTCCTTCCTTCCTTCCTTCCTTCCTTCCTTCCTTCCTTCCTTCCTTCCTTCCTTCCTTCCTTCCTTCCTTCCTTCCTTCCTTCCTTCCTTCCTTCCTTCCTTCCATTGTTGTGCCTTCCACGTACACTTTTGCCATCCACCTTCACTGTTGGTGATATGACTGGAAAAGCAAGTTGTAAAAGTTTCAATTTAGGTTCAAAGGTGTCATAACGCAACATCCTAGCACCTGCACTATGACATGCTCAATTGTATTCATGCACAGACGCACAACTGTGCGAAATATAATATTCCATTAACATGTAAACGCTGTTTTGATAATGCCAGATAGATTAACAATGCATTGAATGCCTGGGGCAAAACCAATCGACTCCAATCATTGCGACCAAATCTAGTGTCAAACCGAAACATTCACAACATCCTCCCCATTTACCATCTTTTTCCCAAAATTGTACCTTATTCCCAATTTAATGCACTACTATTGACCAGGGCCCTGGTGTGCACTGTAGGGTGGCATTTTGGGATAAAACCGCCGTATCCGTTTTTTGTTAAGGAGTGATGGAGTGATTCCAGCCGATGTCTAATTGGTGACATGTGTTGAGCGGTGTATTAAAAGTTGATGTCTTTCTGTCTAAGTGCCTCCACAGCTTTGATCTACTCTCTGACTTTCCAAAGCTTTCAAGTCTTTTTGCTCCGCTGGTGCTAGAAGGAAAACTGGCACGAGGTGCGTTAATTATGAACTCTTGAAGCTGCAGGAGGCTGCTCTCCCTCTGAGACCTTTCCGCTCCACCAGCTGGTTGCCTTCTGCAGCAGTTTTTGATGGGCTAGGTTGCGGTGAATCGTCCATGTGGTAGATGAGAGCGTGTGGAACAAAAGCAATCGTCAAAAAGCATTTAGGATGAAGACATGATTGAACTGATGCTGCTTTACCAGATGCACAGTGCAGTGTTAGCAGCTATGGGTTATGGGTCATGACATGGCAACTGTTATAGTATATTAGAGAGTTGTCTTTGCTCTCTTTGGATGAGTCATCAGAGTCAACTAACCCATTCTAGAGCATAACTACATAACTTGATCTGAACGTTTTAAATTTAATTCAAGGTGCACTCATGTTGACGCATTTGAGAGATATACCGATATATATACAGATCCAGTCAAAAGTTTGGACACACTTACTCATTCAAGGGTTTTTCTTTATTTTTACTAAGTTCGACATTTTAGAATAATAGTGAAGACATCAAAACTATGAAATAACACGTATGGAATCATGTAGTAACAAAAAAAGTGTTAAACAAATCAAAATATATTTTATGTTTGAGATTCTTCATAGTAGCCATCCTTTGCCTTGATGACAGCATTGCACACTCTTGGCATTCTCTCAACCAGCTTCATGAGAAATGCTTTTCCAACAGTCTTGAAGGAGTTCCCACATATGCTGAGCACTTGTTGGCTGCTTTTTCTTCACTCTACATTCCAACTCATCCCAAACCATCTCAATTGGGTTGAGGTCGGGTGATTGTGGAGGCCAGGTCATCTGATGCAGCACTCCATCACTTTTCTTGGTCAAATAGCCCTTACACAGACTGGAGGTGTGTTTGGGGTCATTGTCCTTTTGAAAAGCAAATGATAGTCCTATTAAGCGCAAACCAAATGGGATGGCGTATTGCTGCACAATGCTTTTGTAGCCATGCTGGATAAGTGCGCCTTGAATTCTAAACAAATCACTGACAGTGTCACCAGCAAAGCACCCCCAAACCATCACACCTAAGGAGATCATCCATTCACCTACTCTGCGTCTCACAAAGACACAGCGGTTAGAACCAAATACCTCAAATTTGGACTAAGAGCAAGGGACCGATTTCCACCGGTCTAATGTCCATTGCTCATGTTTCTTGGCCCAAGCAAGTCTCTTCTTGTTATTGGTGTCCTTTAGTAGTGGTTTCTTTGCAGCAATTCAACCATGAAGGCCTGATTCAAGTAGTCTCCTCTGAACAGTTGATGTTGATATGTGTCTGTTACTTGAACTCTGTGAAGCATTTATTTGGGCTGCAATTTCTGAGGTGTAATTAACTCTAATGAACGTATCCTCTGCAGCAGAGGTAACTCTGGGTCTTCCTTTCTGTGGCGGTTTTCATGAGCCAGTTTCATCATAGCGCTTGATGGTTTTCGCGACTGCACTTGAAGAAACTATTGACTGACCTTCTTGTCTTAAAGTAAGGATGGACTGTCATTTATCTTTGTTAATTTGAGCTGTTCTTGCCATAATTTGGACTTGGTCTTTTACCAAATAGGGCTATCTTCTGTATACCACCCCTACCTGGTCATAACACAACTGATTGGCTGAAACGCTTTAAGAAGGAAATAAATTCCACAAATGAACTTTTAACAAGGCACACCTGTTAATTAAAGTGCATTCTAGGTGACTACCTGGTTGAGAGATTTGAGAGAATGCCAGTAGTGTGCAAAGGGTGGCAACTTTAAGAATCTCAAAAATAAAACATATTTTGATTTGTTTAACACTTTTTTGGTTACGACATGATTCCGTATGTGTTATTTCATAGTTTTGACGTCTTCACTATTATTCTACAATATAGAAAATAGTAAAAATAAAGAAAAACCCTGAAAAGAGTAGGTGTGTCCAAACTTTTGACCGGTACTATGAATAAGATTGTTTGTATTAATGTTTAGTGAATCTGGGACAATGTTATAGAATTGTGTATATGAAAACCCTATGGGCTGAGCTGTGGGATTTCCCTGGTGTGCTCTGTGGGGTTTCCCTGGTGTGCTCTTCCTCCCCAGTGGCAGTCTCTGTTTTGCCTGCTGCTCTGTGGATGAACAGACGGCTAGCCTCCAGCCCTGTCTGTCCACCAAATCATTCTATTCCTGCTCTCTCTCCCTGGTGTAAGCCTCATACACCATACAGTGCATTCTGAAATTATTCAGACCCCTTCTCTTTTTCCACATTTTATTATGTTACAGCCTTATTTAAAAAAATCCCAATCTACACACAATACTCCATAATGACAAAGCGAAAACAGGTTTTTAGAAATTTTGCCAAATTTAAACTGAAATACACCACCTGTCAGTCCGGCATCTCGTTCTATTCCTGCTCTCTCTCCCTGGTGGAACCCTCATACACTATATATGCAAAAGTATGTGGACACCCCTTCAAATGAGTGGATTTGGCTATTTCAGCCACACCCGTTGCTGACAGGTGTAAAAAAAATTGAGCACACAGCCATGTCATTTCCATAGACAAACCTTTGCTGTGGAATAGCTTTACTGAAGAGCTCAGTGACATTCAACGTGGCACCGTCATAGGATGCTATCTTTCCAACAAGTCAGTTCGTCAAATTTCTGCCCTGCTAGAGCTGCCTCGGTCAACTGTACAGTGCCTTGCAAAAGTATTCACCCCCTTGGCGTTTTTCCTATTTTGTTGCATTACAACCTGTAATTTAATTGGATTTTTATTTGGATTTTAATGGATTTTAATTTTAATGGACATACACAAAATAGTACAAATTGGTGAAGTGAAATAAAAAATAACTTGTTTCAAAAAAGTCAAAAAAAAAAACGAATGGAAAAGTGGTGCGTGCATATGTATTCACCCCCTTTGCTATGAAGTCCCTAAATAAGATCTGGTGTAACCAATTACCTTCAGAAATCACATAATTAGTTAAATAAAGTCCACCTATGTGCAATCTAAGTGTCACATGATCTGTCACATGATCTCAGTATATATACACCTGTTCTGAAAGGCCCCAGAGTCTGCAACACCACTAAGCAAGGGGCACCACCAAGCATGCCGCACTATGAAGACCAAGGAGCTCTCCAAACAGGTCAGGGACAAAGTTGTGGAGAAGTACAGATCATGGTTGGGTTATAAAAAATATCCAAAACTTTGAACATCCCACAGAGTACCATTAAAATATATTTTTTTAATTGGAAAGAATATAGCACCACAACAAACCTGCCAAGAGAGGGCCGCCCACCAAAAATCACGGACCAGGCAAGGAAGACATTCATTTGAGAGGCAACAAAGAGACCAAAGATAACCCCAAAGGAGCTGCAAAGCTCCACAGCGGAGATTGGAGTATCTGTCCATAGGACCACTTTAAGCCGTACACTCCACAGAGCTGGGCTTTACGGAACAGTGGCCAGAAAAAAGCCATTGCTTAAAGAAAAAAGTAAGCAAACACATTTGGTGTACGCCAAAAGGCATGTGGGAGACTCCCCAAACATATGGAAGAAGGTACTCTGGTCAGATGAGTCTGAAATTTAGCTTTTTGGCCATCGTATCAAGGAAAACGCTATGTCTGGTGCAAACCCAACACCTCTCATCACCCCGAGAACAACATCCCCACAGTGAAGCATGGTGGTGGCAGCATCATGCTGTTGGGACGTTTTTTATCGGCAGGGACTGGGAAACTGGTCAGAATTGAAGGAATGATGGATGCCGCTAAATACAGGGAAATTCTTGAGGGAAACCTGTTTCAATTTTCCAGAGATTTGAGACTGGGACGGAGGTTAACCTTCAGCAGCACAATGACCCTAAGCATACTGCTAAAGAAACGCTCGGGTGGTTTAAGGGGAAACATTTAAATGTCTTGGAATGACCTAGTCAAAGCCCAGACCTCAATCCAATTGAGAATATGTGGTATGACTTAAAAATTGCTGTACACAGCGGAACCCATCCAACTTGAATGAGCTGGAGCAGTTTTTCCTTGAAGAATGGGAAAAAATTCCCAGTGGCTAGATGTGCCAAGCTTATAGAGACATACCCCAAGAGACTTGCAGCTGTAATTGCTGCAAAAGGTGGCTCTACAAAGTACTGACTTTGGGATGGTGAATAGTTATGCACGCAAATTTTTTCAGATTTTTTGTCTTATTTCTTGTTTTTTTCACAAAAAATATTTAGCATCTTCAAAGTGGTAGGCATGTTGTGTTAATCAAATGATACAAACTCCCCAAAAATCTATTATAAGTCAAAGTTGTAAGGCAACAAAATAGGAAAAATGCCAATGGGGTGAATATTTTAGCAAGCCACTGTAAGTTCTGTTATTGTGAAGTGGAAACGTCTAGGAGCAACAACAGCTCAGCCGCGAAGTGGTAGGCCACACAAGCTCACAGAACGGCACCACCGTCTGCTGAAGTGTGTAGGGTGTAAAAAACGTCTGTCCTCAGTTGCAACACTCACTACCGAGTTCCGAACGGCCTCTGGAAGCAACGTCAGCACAAGAACTGTTTGTTGTTCATCAGAACAAGAACTGTTCATCGGGAGCTTCATGAAATGGGTTTCCATGGCTGAGCAGCCACACACTGAACAAAAATATAAAACGCAACAATGCAACAATTTCACAGATTTTACTGAGTTACATTTCATTAAAGGAAATCAGTCAATTGAAATGAATTCATTAGGGCCTAATCTATGAATTTCACTTGAATGGGAATACGGATATGCATCTGTTTGTCACAGACACTTTTTTCATAAAAAAGGTAGGGATGTGGATCAGAAAACCAGTCAGTATCTCGTGTGACCATCATTTGCTTCATGCAGCGCAACATCTCATTCACATAGAGTTGATCAGGCTGTTGATTGTGGCCTGTGGAATGTTGTCCCACTCCTCTTCAATGGCTGTGCGAAGTTGCTGGATATTGGCGGGAACTGGAACACTCTCTCGTACACGGCAATCCAGAGCATCCCACACATGCTCACTAGGTGACATGTCTGGTGAGTATGCAGGACATGTAAGAACTGGGAAATGTTCAGCTTCCAGGAATTGTGTACAGATCCTTGCGACATTGCATTGTCATGCTGAAACATGAGGTGATGGCAGCGGATGAATAGCATGACAACGGGCCTCAGTATCTCGTCACGAAAAAATACAATTCTGTTCAATGTCCGTAGCTTATGCCTGCCGATACCATAACACAACCACCATGGGGCACTCTGTTCACAACGTTGACATCAGCAAACTGCTCTTCCACACAACGCCATACATGTGTTCTGCGGTTGTGAGGACGGATGGCCATACTGCTAAATTCTCTAAAACGATGTTGGAGGCAGCTTATAGTCGAGAAATTAACATAAAATTCTCTGGAAACAGCTCTGGTGGACATTCCTGCAATCAGCATGTCAATTGGCATGCTCCCTCAAAACCTGAGATATCTGTGGCATTGTGTTGTGTGACATAACTGCACATTTTAGAGTGCCCTTTTATTTTCCCCAGCACAAGGTGCTCCTGTATAATGATGATGCTGTTTAATCAGCTTCTTAATATGCCACACCTGTCAGGTGGATGGATTATCTTGGCAAGGAGAAATGCTCATTTAAAAGGGATGTAAACTAATTTGTGCACAACATTTGAGAGAAATACGCTTTTTGTGCATCTGGAACATTTCTGAGATCTTTTATTTCAGCTCATGAAACACGGGACAAACACTTTAAATGTTGCATTTATATTTTTGTTCGGTGTACATAGTACATTTATGATAATTCAAAGCCCTAGCCAAATAGGCAACTCCAGAATGCCTTTTTCTCAGAATTCTCACAAGTATGTAGTATGACAATTCAGTCACAGCCCCGGCCAAATAGGCAGCTGGAGTGTAAAACACTTGAGAACACCTTTAGCCCATGCCTCTTTACTAAAAGGAGCTATAAGCTGCTACGGGATAGTAAATCTGTCCATGTGCCCTTGAGCAAGACACTTCAACCTTATTTCTCTTGTAAGTCACTCTGGATAAGAGCATCTGCCAAATGACTAAAATGAAAATGAAAATATCCAACTGCTTAGACCCCATTTCACATTTGATGGTATTTTGTATTTGAGGACAGGTGAAGGCCAGCCATGCTATCAAATCCTAGCTGGCAGAAAGAGCATCCCAATACGTACAAGACACTTCTTATAAGATGAAGAACAACACAAAGTGTCTTTGTATGACGTCTGTATTTGAAGGGCTTTTTAAGATATCAAAACTGCTACAAATACACAAACTCACATATCACCTTGTTGAAAACACTTGCTACACAGTATCACCCTTTAGTTGTGGTGTACTGTTAAAAGCTCCTACCCTCAGGGTATGCTTTACAGTCACCTGTCTCCCATGTTTCACTGAACAAGCAACTTGAGAGGTGGTAAGTAACACCTTGGAAATGTAATTAACCGCCTCCCCTGAATGCCAATTGTCTGTGGATCAGACCCGGGTTCAAATACTATTTGAAATCGTTCAAATCCATTGAAAGTGTGTTCTAGCCTGCCTGTAGTTCTAGGCCAGGTTTATAGTTTTGGGACTATTCTATTGGTCCATTAAAACAGGCAAGCTTAATCAAGCACATATATACAGTCGTGGCCAAAAGTTTTGAGAATGACACAAATATTAATTTCCACAAAGTTTGCTGCTTCAGTGTCTTTAGATATTTTTATCAGATGTTACTGTGGAATACTGAAGTATAATTACAAGCATGTCATAAGTGTCAAAGGCTTTTATTGACAATTACATGAAGTTGATGCAAAGAGTCAATAATTTCAGTGTTGACCCTTCTTTTTCAAGACCTCTGCAATCCGCCCTGGCATGCTGTCAATTAACTTCTGGGCAACATCCTGACTGATGGCAGCCCATTCTTGTATAATCAATGCTTGGAGTTTGTCAGAATTTGTGGGGTTTTGTATGTCCACCCGCGTCTTGAGGATTTACCACAAGTTCTCAATGGGATTAAGGTCTGGGGAGTTTCCTGGCCATGGACCCAAAATATTGATGTTTTGTTCCCCGAGCCACTTAGTTATCACTTTTGCCTTATGGCAAGGTGCTCCATTATGCTGGAAAATGCATTGTTCGTCACCAAACTGTTCCTGGATGGTTGGGAGAAGTTGCTATCGGAGGATGTGTTGGTACCATTCTTTATTCATGGCTGTGTTCTTACGCAAAATTGTGAGTGAGCCAACTCCCTTGGCTGAGAAGCAACCCCACACATGAATGGTCTCAGGATGCTTTACTGTTGGCATGACACAGGACTGATGGTAGTGCTCATCTTGTCTTCTCCGGACAAGCTTTTTTCCGGATGCCCCAAACAATCGGAAAGGGGATTCATCAGAGAAAAGGACTTTACCCCAGTCCTCAGCAGTCCAATCCCTGTACCTTTTGCAGAATATCAGTCTGTCCCTGATGTTTTTCCTGGAGAGAAGTGGCTTCTTTGCTACCCTTCTTGACACCAGGCCATCCTCCAAAAGTCTTCGCCTCACTGTGCGTGCAGATGCACTCACACCTGCCTGCTGCCATTCCTGAGCAAGCTCTGTACTGGTGGTGCCCCGATCCCGCAGCTGAATCAACTTTAGGAGATGGTCCTGGTGCTTGCTGGACTTTCTTGGACGCTCTGAAGCCTTCTTCACAACAATTGAACCGCCCTCCTTGAAGTTCTTGATGATCCGATAAATGGTTGATTTAGGTGCAATCTTACTGGCAGCAATATCCTTGCCTGTGAAGCCCTTTTTTGTGCAAAGCAATGATGACGGCACGTGTTTCCTTGCAGGTAACCATGGTTGACAGAGGAAGAACAATGATTTCAAGCACCACCCTATTTTTGAAGCTTCCAGTCTGTTATTCGAACTCAATCAGCATGAGAGAGTGATCTCCAGCCTTGTCCTCGTCAACACTCACACCTGTGGTAACGAGAGAATCACTGACATGATGTCAGCTGGTCCTTTTGTGGCAGGGCTGAAATGCAGTGGAAATTAATTGCAATTCATCTGATCACTCTTCATAACGCTCTGGAGTATATGCAAGTTGCCATCATACAAACTGAGACAGCAGACTTTGTGAAAATTAATATTTGTGTCATTCTCAAAACTTTCGGCCACGACTGTGGTATTTACAATTATTTTGAATAGCATTTGAACCCAGGTCTGCTGTGAATGCATTGCAGTCGGTTTTAGACATCACCTGTTTTTATCAGATTCTCACCAAGCCGTTTATTTCTTAAGAAATTACTCACAATCACAGAGCCTGTCATGATACTGGTGACACTTTCTGCTAAGTGTTTTTTTCATCTTACAATTTTGTATGAGTTCTGGGGACGGCTGTGAGACGAGCAATTTATTTGACAGCGGCTTTTCAACACTCCCAGCGACACTTGAATGTGAAAGAATAGTTTTTTTGAGCCTGGGTGACATGTTATTTCCTAGTGCTCTTTCTGACAAGTTAACTCTCTTCTCTTCTCTTCTCTTCTCTTCTCTTCTCTTCTCTTCTCTTCTCTTCTCTTTCTCTCTCTCTCTCTCTCTCTCTCTCTCTCTCTCTCTCTCTCTCTCTCTCTCTCTCTCTCTCTCTCTCTCTCTCTCTCTCATTTTCTCAACATGTCCCTGCAACCCTCATCTCTCTCTCTCTCTCTCTCTCTCTCTCTCTCTCTCTCTCTCTCTCTCTCTCTCTCTCTCTCTCTCTCTCTCTCTCTCTCTCATTTTCTCAACATGTCCCTGCAACCCTCATCTCTCTCTCTCTCTCTCTCTCTCTCTCTCTCTCTCTCTCTCTCTCTCTCTCTCTCTCTCTCTCTCTCTCTCTCTCATTTTCTCAACATGTCCCTGCAACCCTCATCTCTCTCTCTCTCTCTCTCTCTCTCTCTCTCTCTCTCTCTCTCTCTCTCTCTCTCTCTCTCTCTCTCTCTCTCTCTCTCTCTCTCTCTCTCTCTCTCTCTCTCTCTCTCATTTTCTCAACATGTCCCTGCAACCCTCATCTCTCTCTCTCTCTCTCTCTCTCTCTCTCTCTCTCTCTCTCTCTCTCTCTCTCTCTCTCTCTCTCTCTCTCTCTCTCTCTCTCTCATTTTCCCAACATGTCCCTGCAACCCTCATCTCTCTCTCTCTCTCTCTCTCTCTCTCTCTCTCTCTCATTTTCTCAACATGTCCCTGCAACCCTCATCTCTCTCTCTCTCTCTCTCTCTCTCTCTCTCTCATTTTCTCAACATGTCCCTGCAACCCTCATCTCTCTCTCTCTCTCTCTCTCTCTCTCTCTCTCTCTCTCTCTCTCTCATTTTCTCAACATGTCCCTGCAACCCTCATCTCTCTCTCTCTCTCTCTCTCTCTCATTTTCTCAACATGTCCCTGCAACCCTCATCTCTCTCTCTCTCTCTCTCTCTCTCATTTTCTCAACATGTCCCTGCAACCCTCATCTCTCTCTCTCTCTCTCTCTCTCTCTCTCTCTCTCTCTCTCTCTCTCTCTCTCTCTCTCTCTCTCTCTCTCTCTCTCTCATTTTCCCAACATGTCCCTGCAACCCTCATCTCTCTCTCTCTCTCTCTCTCTCTCTCTCTCTCTCTCTCTCTCTCTCTCTCTCTCTCATTTTCTCAACATGTCCCTGCAACCCTCATCTCTCTCTCTCTCTCTCTCTCTCTCTCTCTCTCTCTCTCTCTCTCTCTCTCTCTCTCTCTCTCTCTCATTTTCTCAACATGTCCCTGCAACCCTGATCTCTCTCTCTCTCTCTCTCTCTCTCTCTCTCATTTTCTCAACATGTCCCTGCAACCCTCATCTCTCTCTCTCTCTCTCTCTCTCTCTCTCTCTCTCTCATTTTCTCAACATGTCCCTGCAACCCTCATCTCTCTCTCTCTCTCTCTCTCTCTCTCTCTCTCTCTCTCTCTCTCTCTCTCTCTCTCTCTCTCTCTCTCTCTCTCATTTTCTCAACATGTCCCTGCAACCCTCATCTCTCTCTCTCTCTCTCTCTCTCTCATTTTCTCAACATGTCCCTGCAACCCTCATCTCTCTCTCTCTCTCTCTCTCTCTCTCTCTCTCTCATTTTCTCAACATGTCCCTGCAACCCTCATCTCTCTCTCTCTCTCTCTCTCTCTCTCTCTCATTTTCTCAACATGTCCCTGCAACCCTCATCTCTCTCTCTCTCTCTCTCTCTCTCATTTTCTCAACATGTCCCTGCAACCCTCATCTCTCTCTCTCTCTCTCTCTCTCTCTCATTTTCTCAACATGTCCCTGCAACCCTCATCTCTCTCTCTCTCTCTCTCTCTCTCATTTTCTCAACATGTCCCTGCAACCCTCATCTCTCTCTCTCTCTCTCTCTCTCTCTCTCTCTCTCTCTCTCTCTCTCTCTCTCTCTCTCTCTCTCTCTCTCTCTCTCTCTATGCTGATTAAGCTGTTAACAACTAATAATAATTTGAAAGATTGCTGAGAAAACCAGGTGTTGTAATCGCCGTATTCTTACTTCGATTATGACATTAAGCCGATTAAGATAAGCAGAATAAGGTTTTTACATGACTATTTCCATACTCTGCCTACTGCCATAATCAGCTCGATATCTGATTATTAGTATGCATGTAAACGTACCTAGTGATTCAGCATGTTTTGTCACAACAATGGACTTTGTGGGTGGTGTTCTCCTGTTATGAATATTGAACTTATCTGAAAAGTACATATAATAATCACTACATAATTAGTAGACAGATATTTGTAGGGTTCAACATGTATTACAATACATTTATATTGACTCCTAGTTTATATTGACTGTGTCCCCAAAAGTGACTGAAATGTTTTAATGTCACACATAACATAATATAATATACACCATTTAGGAGGTGGCCCAAGCGGGAAACAAACCTACAAACCTGACATTGCAAGGACCATGCTTTACCAATGGGGCCACACAAGACTTGCGCATTTCATTGCCTTGGGGGATGCGTTCTTCGGGTAGCTCGGTCAAGCTCATGCCATGTAAAGGGAAATTTCAATATTCATCACGCACAGTCATTGGTGAATGACCCACAGTAAGATGCATTGACTGAAAAAGACATAGCAGGATTCTGACCTGGGCAACACAATCTGTACAAACAGAAAGCAGTCATGGGGTGTAGATCCACTGTTGATATAATGACCTAGAGAAATAATTCATACATTCCCTCAACACGGCAACCACCAACATCCTCTGCTGTGTTTTGCAGACAAATACAGTAGTGTGTGAGGACGAGTCGCTGCTTGCTTCTCACCTGTCTGTCCAACAAGGGTTGAGTGACTGTGTGTGTGTGCACACATGTGGGTGTGTGTGAGTGTATGGGCACATGCACACCTGCGTGCTTGTGTTTTCTCGCCTGTCTATCCAACAAGGGGTGAGTCACTTCATTTGTGTGTACGTGCGGGCCTATGCCTGTGTAAAGGACGTTACGCTTGCGAGTACCACTTCCTCCAGATTCGGCCCATACCTGGTGCAAACTCAGTCTGCCTTGCTAGCACACGTGACAAACCTCCTGAAGCTTCTTACGAGTCGGCCAACGTGAAAAGCTAGCTATTCGCTGGCGCAAGTGGGGACACTTCAGGCTGAGGACATCCCCATGTGCTCCACCTGTATTCTCGACTGTCTATCCAACGACAACTGTCATTGTGTCGCACGTGAATGCGTCGGTGTGTGTGTGCATCAAGTGAAATCAGAGTTTATTGGTCGCATACTGCCACGTATACTCCCTCTCCGGCACACGAGGTCGCCAGGCTGCTCATTATTATGCACACCTGTCACCATCGTTACCCGCATCAGCACATCATCAGACTCACCTGGACTCAATCACCTGCCTGATTACCTTCCCTGTATACATTACCGGTCAAACGTTTTGGAACACCTACTCATTCCAAGGTTTTCCTTTATTTTTTTTTACCATTTTCTACATTGTAGGGGTATACAGAAGATATCCCTATTTGATAAAAGACCAAGTCCATATTATGGCAAGAACAGCTCAAATGAACAAAGATAAATGACAGTCCATCATTACTTTAAGACATGAAGGTCAGTCAATATGGAACATTTCAAGAACTTTGAAAGTTTCTTCAAATGCAGTCGCAAAAACCATCAAGCGGTATGATATAACTGGCTCTCATGAGGACCGCCACAGGAATGGAAGACCCAGAGTTACCTCTGCTGCAGAGGATAAGTTCATTTAGAGTTACCAGCCTCAGCAATTGCATCCCAAATAAATGCTTCACAGAGTTCAAGTAACAGATACATCTCAACATCAACTGTTCAGAGGAAACTGTGTGAATCAGGCCTTCATGGTCGAATTGCTGCAAAGAAACCACTACTAAAGGACACCAATAACAAGAAGAGACTTGCTTGGGCCAAGAAACCAGAGCAATGGACATTAGACCGGTGGAAATTTGTCCTGTGGTCTAGAGTCCAAATAGGAGATGTTTGGTTCCAACTGCCGTGTCTTTGTGAGACACAGTGTGGGTGAACGAATGATCTGTATTTCCCACTGTAAAGCATGGAGGAGGAGGTGTTATGGTGTGGTGGTGCTTTGCTGATGACAGTGTCTGTGATTTATTTCAAATTCAAGGGACACTTATCCAGCATGGCTATTACAGCATTCTGCAGCGATACGCCATCCCATGTGGTTTGCCCTTAGTGGGACTATCGTTTGTTTTTCAACAGGACAATGACCCAACACACCTCCAGGCTGTGTAAGGGCTATTTTATGAAGAAGGAGAGTGATGGAGTGCTGCATCAGATGACCTGGCCTCCACAATCCCCCAACAAGTGCTCAGCATATGTGGGAACTCCTTCAAGACTGTTGGAAAAGCATTCCAGGTGAAGCTGGTTGAGATAATTCCATGAGTGTCCAAAGCTGTCATCAAGGCAAATGGTGGCAATTTGAATCCCAAATATAAAATATGTTTTGATTTGTTTTACACTTTTTTGGTTACTACATGATTCTATATGGGTTATTTAATAGTTTTGATGTCTTCACTATTATTCTACAATTTAAAAAATAGTAAAAATAAAGAAAAACCCTTGAATTAGTAGGTGTACTAAAACTTTTGACCGGTAGTGTATGTCACTCCCTTTGGTTCTTTCCCTAGGCATTATTGTTTCTGTTCCGTTGTTTCATGTCTGTATGCTACTCGTGTTTCTTGTTTTGTCCATGTTCGTTTATTTATTAAATGATTCACTCCCTGAACTTGCTTCACGACTCCCAGCGTACTCGTGCAGTGAAAAGCTTGTGTTACTCGCCCCTAACAGTGCAGTAAAATAATCATAAAGAAATCAAGATATGTCAGAACAATTCTAATTAACTACGCAAGTAGCACTGTATCAGTACCCCAAATGCAATCTATACGTATGTAAACCTGATGAATTTACACAAGATACAGTCTACTAGGAATGGTATGTACAGCAGTACACGGTAAAGGGTTTACCATGAAGATGACAGTAGCTTACAGGCAGCTCGTGGCAAGTACAATTCTGTATTTCATATTAAAGTAGAGTTACTGTAATATAAATATGGTATCAAAGCAAGTACTCCTTAATGAATAAATTGTGCCTGGCCGCCTGGGCTTGAATAATATATTGTGGACTTTATCTTGCATTTCAAAGATGATGGTACAAAAAAAATACAAAAAAAACGCATGTTTTGTTCTTTGTATTATCTTTTACCAAATCTAATGTGTTCTATTCTCCTACATCCATTTCACATTTCCACAAACTTCAAAGTGTTTCCTTTCAAATGGTATCAAGAATATGCATATCCTTGCAGGTAGATTAGATTTGGTTATGTCATTTTAGGCAATTCTTTTTAAAAAGGATCCGATCCCCAGTTATTGCAAGTATAGGTGAAAACTTGTGGACACCTAAAAAGTAAAGTACTGCTCTGTTATCGAACATGCTCATAAAATACTTCTTAGCACCCCACACTCCTGCTGGATAGTCCAGAACAGGACACATGCATGTCTGATACAATTTGGAATACGTAGCATAACCAATATCTCAAGGATATCCAATACATGCATCCAGCAGGAGTGTGGGGTGCTAAGAAGTATTTTAAAATGAGCATGTTGATAACAGAGCAGTACTTTACTTTTTAGGTGTCCACAAGTTTTCACCTATACTTGCAATAACTGGGGACATGGGCTGGGAACCCTCTGAGGTGAGATGGAAGGCATGTATGGTGAGCTTTTAGAATAGACTGTTGGATATGCCAACTGCCAGAATATCTAGTAAAGTTTTTCAATGGGATCTATTCATAGGGGGAGCCTGGGCAACTGAAATGTCTGACCTGTTTCAACATTCTGACTGTGAACATCTGTATGAAAACCAAATTAAGGGAGACATAGATATGATTAAAATACAACTGTTGATGCAATATGAGAAAAAATGGGTGGCGGAGATGAATCATAAACCCCAATTGAGAACCTTCTGTTTGATTAAGGGTGAATTTGTGTGTGAGATATATATTATGTATAACCTACCTAGAAGCAAGCGATCACTATGTGCACAGGTTAGGTCAGGGATATTGCCTCTGCGTATTGAAACAGGTTCGTATTGTGGTGAAATGGAAGTTGAAAAACTAATTTGATCCTCTATTGCACCTTTTACCACGATATACGCTTGCTAATATTCCAGAAAGCACACCAGATATATATATATATAAAAAAAATGTAACCTTTATTTAACTAGACAAGTCAGTTAAGAACAAATTATTATTTACAATGACAGCCTAAAATATACCCTGGCATTATGTGGCTGAGTGATGAGGAGAAAATGAAATGTTTTTTTGTCCATTGTGCATTTCCGTTTGCGGAATGCTTAGATAAAGCCTGGAATAAAAGAAAAAGGGCTTCCTATAATTACATTTTAAAAATATTTAGCTTCTATGTGGTAAATGTGTATATAGATTGTGTTTAGGCTTGTCTCCCATAAGAATCTTCTCTTAGTGTCAGACTGGGTTCAAATGCCATCTGTTTTTTTTTCTATATTTATTTATCTGTATATGTTATGTATGTATGTATGTATGTATGTATGTATGTATGTATGTATGTATGTATGTATGTATGTATGTATGTATGTATGTATGTATGTATGTATGTATGTACAGTGTGTATATCATTTTACTGCTCTAGGGATATAATTATTATTTACTATTATGTATAGATTTTTACTTGACAGTTTTTCACTCTTTATGCAATGTGCAATGCAGAGAACACCAGAAGAATATATATATCACTAATTACAATAGTGAATTATTGTAATGTTTGTTTATGTGTAAATTAATTCCATAAGGGATGGGTTGCCAATTGGCGATTTGACACAAAAATAAAATTGTATTCATTCTTAGAATGAGCTATGTCAAGAGTCCAGTATATAAATAAATATGTGGTGTGTATAAACGGTGTAACTAAAATGCAATGTACAGTAGTATAAATATTAGTATAGAAAATACAGCATTTAAATACACAGTGTGAAACGGGGAAATGTCCGGTGGTTTAATGTCTCTATAACATGAGACAGCAGTGTTGGCTGTGTGTATGAGTGTGTGTATGAGTGTGTGTGTGTGTGTGTGTGTGTGTGTGTGTGTGTGTGTGTGTGGGCGTGTGTTTGTGAGTTTGAGGAGTGTGTGTGTGTGTGTGTGTGTTTTGTGTGAGTACGTGGGCATCACCTGGTAGACGGCTAGTAATGGCTGTTCAACAGTCTGATGGCCTGGTTAATAGAAGCTGTTTTCTGGTCTCCCGGTCTCCCTCAGACTGTAGCCGAATGAACAGTCTGCGGATCAGGTGACTGAGGTCCTTAATGATCTTCTTGGCCTTCCTTTAACACATGTTGCATGTATCTCTCTGTGTGTCTGAGTACACAATACATTCCTCTGTGCTGAAGGCACATTGATTTGGTCTTTCTGAGATGAACACATTCCCCAGCAGAGCTGTCCATTTGTTTACCTTAACATGTCATTAACATTTCTCACTCCCCATTGTCTCTCTGTGTTTTGTTTCATGCATCATTTGCATCCACTACAGTACCTGATCCCTCTATTCCCCTGTTAGGAAAGCCATTTGCAAAACGCTTGATGGTTTGAATCTCCCGTTAGGCAATTTAGAATGCAAATTATAAGCAACCTCACGGTATAATTTGTAATGGTGCATTGTTGAAAGTTTGACAGTGTCTGCATTTTAATGCGTTGTCAGAGACAAGTAGATTTGTTGTTGCTGTGTGTGCTTGTGCGTATATATTTGTGTGTGTGTGTGTGTGTGTGTGTGTGTGTGTGTGTGTGTGTGTGTGTGTGTGTGTGTGTGTGTGTGTGTGTGTGTGTGTGTGTGTGTGTGTGTGTGTGTGTGTGTGTGTGTGTGTGTGTAATAGGGGACCACATGCCTCCGCCTAAACACAAGTGAGGGAGTGAATATGTAAATGTGCACTCGTGCTCTCAATACAGTCCGTTCGCCTCACTCACTCCCTTCCACACACACACAAGCACACACACACACACACACACTATAAACACACACACACATATACTATAAACACATACACACACACGTGTGTGTGTAAACTGAGCTCCTTCAGTTCCTCTACAGAGTTAAAGACAGAAGCAGCTCCAGCGTCTGAACTGAGGTCAGCTCTATTTAAGGAGCAGACAGCCAGACTCCTGGACCCAGAAGACTGAGGGGATGATGGACCCAGAGAGAAGACATGAAAAGAGAGGGGAGGGAGCGATAGAGGGAGAGACAGACGGTTAAGGGGCTGAGAGAGAGCGTGAGAGAGGGAGAGAGAGAGAGAGTTAGAGAGCGAGAGAGAGCGTGCAGGAGAGAGAGAAGGCGAGGCCAGGAAACTTGAAACTTAGCCATGCTGCACCAATCTCCTTGACACAAAATCTGGAGTCTCCCAATCTGTCTGTCGTCAGGAATCTGGGAGAGGCATTCATGAATGCCCTGTAACCACCATCCCCACCACCTACTAATGTCATGGTCTATGGTAGAGGTGTGTGTGTGTGTGTGTGTGTGTGTGTGTGTGTGTGTGTGTGTGTGTGTGTGTGTGTGTGTGTGTGTGTGTGTGTGTGTGTGTGTGTGTGTGTGTGTGTGTGTGTGTGTGTGTGTGTGTGTGCGCGTGTGTGTGCATGCATGCGTGCGTGCTCAAACCACACTGTGCATGCTAACAACACAGATTAAAGAGTAATTTCTTGATCTGATTAGCAAAAGGCTTCATGGGATTGTTTTGAATACCAGGGTCATGTAAGGTACCTTATTAAAATCTCAGAGTTATTCTAAACAGCCATGTAATGCTGACTTAGCCAATCAGTTCTCTCTTCTCACTAACTTTCTTAAACTCTGAATTATGGAGAAAGTACAGTCATGGATGGTCCTTTGAGTAGCTGTCCTGTGAAAGTCATTACTCTGGTATTTCACTAAAAGTGTTTTTGTCTCAAAAAGGAGATGTAGTCTCTGGTTTTATGGGAAGTCTAAATGTAGACCTAGACTAAAAACAGGAATAGAAGAAAGTGAGAAGGTTTTCTATTACATTGCGAGAGAGGACAAAAGAAGGGGATAAAACTACTGAAACACTTTGGTCCCTTGTGTAGGTGGGTAAGTCCGGTCCTAGTGTGTGCAAGCTTTTGTTCCAGCCCTGCACTAACACACCTGATTCAACTGCACATACTGCACACATCTATAAAACCCTTAATAAGACCCCTTATTGATCATTCTTGACCCTATTAAAATACTGTTTTATTACATTTATTATATTAAGAAGTAACTTAGAGTAACCCGGAGCTCGAGTTTTAGAATAACTAACTTGAGAGATCCACGAGGGCGTTACACCATGCGTCAAACCACATGATATAAATAGCTCTGCAAATTAAACACAGCTTGATACAACACGTCCATTGAGAAGTTCTGCACAGGGTCATTCCAAAATGTGTCCTTTCCTTTCCTGCTGCTAGGGGCGGCAATAATGTTTATTTTTTTTATTTTTTACCTTGCCTCCTTCAACACGCATCTCTTCCTCTGTATAAAAAATAAAGGGCATTCTCTTGAGGAGAATGCATCAGGGGGTGCAGGCAAATTGAGTTTGTACTCCTTGTGCTTCGAATTTCAATGTGTCTCAGATTAATATAATGGCGTAAATGCTCACAACGGGGTGGAACATGCCGTTTTAGATGTGGGGGTGATGATTGATATAATTATAACTAATGACCCGGACCCACCGCTTGTTGCGCATTCTGGGTGGGATATGATATGATTTAATAATGGTATATTACACTTGAGCTTTGTATCTCTCTCTGTATGCATGTGGTTGTTGGGGGGAGCTAAGGCTAGCTAGGTGGTTTAAAGGGACAGTCCATTCAAAATAAAATAAAATTTGTTTGTATTTAACCTTTATTTAACCAGGTTAGTCTAGTTGAGATAAAAATATACAGTATATATTTTTCAAGAGAGACCTGGAATGAACAATGACCATTGTTTTCCACGTATCGGTCATGCTGGATGGGATATGACTTGATTTAATGCTGCAATATTACAATTGAGCATTTTAGCTTGTATATCTGACCATGTGTTATTGTCGGTGCAAGTTGTGCAAACTGGGTCGGTTGAAAGGGATAGTCCGCCTCAAAAATAGAAATGAGCAGGATTTTCCACTTGCCTGTGTAGTTCATTCACCGAGAGTTTTTGGATATATGTTTACCTTACTTAGATAGGTAAGTCTTCGTTACTTGACTACAGTCAAGGTAAGTGGAACATCATGTTATTTGTATTTTGTATATCTCAGCTGGTTGAGTCAACAGGGAAAAGAGTGATAGTTTCTAGAATGTTTGTGAAACACATTGGAAGATATTTTTTTACAAGAGTCCCAGGACCCATCACATTTTTTCTTGAATGTGTTCTTCCAGGCATAGGGGAACAGAAGATAAGGTTCCCTTTCTAAATCTTCGAAAGCCAAGTTAACAAGCAGATCACTGACCATTTTGAATCCCACAGTACCTTCTCCGCTGTGCAATCCGGTTTCAAAGCTGGTCACGGGTGCACCTCAGCCACGCTCAAGGTCCTAAACAATATCATAACCGCGATCGATAAAAGACAGTACTGTGCAGCCGTCTTCATTGACCTGGCTAAGGCTTTCGACTCTGTCAATAATCGTATTCTTATCGGCAGACATAACAGCCTTGGTTTCTCTAATGACTGCCTCGCCTGGTTCACTAACTACTTCTCAGATAGAGTTCAGTGTTCAGTGTGTCAGTGTGTCAAATCGGAGGGCCTGATGTCCGGACCTCTGGCAGTCTCTATGGGGGTGCCACAGGGTTCAATTCACAGGCCGACTCTTTTC